>NW_022437020.1:2488006-2604087 GCF_009761245.1 Sapajus apella | reverse complement strand
TATTAAAAACCAAAACCTTGGTTATATATATATATATATATATATATATATATATAACATTTATATTTATATATTTATAAAAATTTTAAATGTGTGTAAATCTATACACATATATATTTTCTTTGCCAACTGAGAGGACCTAGAAGGAATAACAGTCCAGTAGCAACACGCACACATAGTGCCAAGGTTTTGGTTTTTAATACTATTCTCAATTTAAAACAAAACAAAACAGGACTCCTTCTAGAAATGGCTGATTCTAGGACAGGGGCAGGGAATCTACAAAATGAACTTAGAGCATCTTGCAGTACCAAAGGAAGGAAGTGGTAAAGAGACAGAGAGAGAGAGAGAAAGAGAGAGAGAAGGTGGTATATTGAAAGGACAGGAAGCCAAATGAAAGCATTCCCAAAAGCCAAAGCTGAATCAATTTGAGAAACAAGATTAAGCGGTATTGGATTATTATCCAGAGTATAATACCAATAAATACAAATATCCATGTTATGTATAAACGATTAAACAAATAAAGGTGAGAAAAAGAGACAAATCTCTTCTGAAAAAAATTTCAAATAATTTTGTAGCTACTCCACCCTCAAGGAGATGGAGCACAACTTCTCACTCCTTAAGTGTGGACTGTATAGAATGACTTGTCTTCAAAGACTACAGTTTGGAAGGGAGTGGAGGTGGGGAAAGAGGAATTTGATAGTGAAGAAACCTAATGCTACCTCAGGCAGGAATCAAGGTTAACATCAACAGTGACAAGTTATGTGATGGTGTGGACCCTTGATGTGATGTAACGTAATAAGAATGACTTTACCTGTGTCATCTTCCTACCTAAAACTGTAACTATAGTCTAATCATGAGCAAAACATCAGATAAATCTCATTTGAAGGACATTTCACAAACTACTTAACCAGTACTCCTCAAAACTGTCAAAGTCATTAAAAGTCATCAAAAACAGTCTGAGAAATTGTCAGAACCAGGAGGAGCCTAAGGAGGCATGATAATTAAGAATGAAGAGGAGCCTAAGGAGGCACAATAACTACATTCAGTGTAGTATCCTGAATGGAACCCTTAAACAGAAAAGGTACATCCTACTTTTTAAAATAAGGATATTGAATGCACTATGAACTTTACCTAATAATGTATCAATAATGGATGATTGTGTCTGATGTACCATACCAAGGTAATATGTTAATAGGGCAAATAGATGTGGGATATTTAGGAAATCTCTAATATCTTTGCAATCTTCTATCTAAAAATCTATCAATCTAAAACTGTTCTTTTAAAAAAAATTTTAAATGCATAAAACAATATACAAATACACATTATGCAAGAATATATAAAAAGAAACAGATCCAGCGCAAGGGGAGATGTGCCTCTTTGGCTAGGAGAAAAAAATGGTAGCAGGTTATAGAGATAAAGCAGAAAGCAGGAAGCGAGAGGCAGGGCTAACTCATCTGTTAGGTCCAATAAACACAATGCCTTAGGTCCAAGACACATTTTAAGGAATCGTGAAAATATTTAAGTTTCTTTTAAACTCAAAATAAAACTAAGAACGCTGGGTTGATGAAAAAGCTTCAATTTGTTTTTCACATATCCGGAAAAAAAACTGAAATTTTAAGGAAACATAAAAATCTATTATAGTGAGAGAGACCCACAAAAACAAAAGTAACTAGGGCCCACAAAAGTGAGGGTATGTCTTTGGGAAAAAGTGGGGTGGAGAAGGAGCTGGAATTGCCACAAACCAGAATAATAATGTGCTGTGAACTAAGAAGATCCACTAACTCGTTCCTCTGCCCCTGAGGCAACAAATTAAACAAACCAACTAACAGCTAACACTCCCACAACTGAAAGGAAGTACCTGAAGAAGTCAGAGTTATCCTGAGAAGGGAAGAGAAAAGATGTGGCAATTGTGTCAGAGATGACTGGCCTTCCTAGACACACAGTTCTTGAGGGGCCACCAAGCAAGTGTTGAAGGCTATGGCTGAGACGTCATCACACACAGCCAGCCCTGTGGGGAGGGGTGGACACTACACTGATTTACACTGGTGCACAGTGGGGCTTGGGTGTCACCATTTTTAAGAGAATCCTCGGTTATTCTGAAATCAGCCATAGTTGCGAGTGTGCCACTGAACTGTTTCAAGAGTAGCAATGAGGATTAGAAAAATCTTGTAAATTTCAGCATTTGGAGAATTATGTGGTCACATGACGAGCAATCCAGCCACCTTGGGAGGCAAGTGTCCAACACTGAAACAGATAAAGGAGAATATGGAGAGGTATGCCCCAGAGAAAGGGAGAAATACGCTAAAATGCTTTAATTATGCATTCACACTTGTAGCAAGCCACTATATAAGGTGCAAGGAGTCTAACTGGGAAAATCACACTAGTCGGAGCACATCAGGTAACCATTTACAGTAGAGCCAAGGAATCCTCAAGTTCTCTACATTCCCTAAGATCATCTCCAGGCTTAAAGGAAGAACTGTAACTGGCTGCCCCCAGGTGCCACAACGGAACCTCTTAGGACCAGTATCACAAGGCAAGTTTGAGGATTGAGAATTGTTCCTGGAGCAACTCAGACCTCTCAGGGCAACCCCGGACCTCAAAAGGAGTCCCTTGCTGTGGTTGGAGTTGAGCTGAAGGCCACAGATTTACTTTCAATATGACAGCCCTGATGAGAAGTGGGACCTAGGAACACACATTCTGGTGTTAATGACTTCCAGGTCTAGGGTGATTCAGTATAAGAACATCTTTTATCATAACCCACATTTTCCAAGGTTTTTTTTCAGGGAAGAGTCCTCTAAGTAGATAAGGGCATGTATTAATACAGTATCTGACATAAGCAGATTAGAGAAGAAGAAATATATTCTAAGGATACATGATTCTTAGCATAAATAAAGAAGAAAAAATTCAAAAATAAAGTACTTTGATAAAATACTAAAATAAAGGAATAGAGGAAAACTGTTTTACAAAAATAAAAGCCATCTATATTGATCTAAAGTTCATATTCATGTTAAAATAGAAATAAAATAAATATATCCAGTTTTACTATTATTCATATTCTAGAAATTCTATTCACTGAAAGCAAAAATAAGATAGCAATAAGATACATGTTAAAAAATAAGAGATAAAAAATTTCTGAAAGTATGACTTCATAGATAACTCAAGAGAATAAGCTTGGAAATTATTTTAATTAACAAATGTTTGATAGGTAGCCTGGTGATAGATAAATGAGTACACACACACACACACACACACAGAGCGAGAGAGAGAGAGAGAAAGAAAAAGAAGAGAAAGAAATTCTCATACAGTTATAATGAAGTTATACTGAAAAAAACTCTAATTCACAATATCTTCAGAAATGCAATTATAAGGAATAATTTTAATGAGAGACATCAGTGATGTATTTCAGTAAATCAATATTTTTCTGAAAGTCACAAAAACTTGAATAAGTGAAAAGTGGCTTCATAATCTGAGAAAATCAGCAACGTGTTTTCAAAGTACCAATTTTCCCTAATCAAAGAAATCCAATCCAAATCTCAGCATTTTTTTTTAACCTGACAATTTGCTCTAAATGTCACCTGGAGGAAAAAGTTCATAGAGTAAACTTAACTTTGAAAATGTATATTTAAGATAACAATCTTATCACTTATCAGATATTAATGCATATTATAAAAATGTACAAAAAAGTATATGATACTGACAGGAACTAGACAGACAGAAAAACTGAACAAAAGAGTCATACATTAACACAGATTTACAAACACATGTGCGCGCACGCACACACACACACACACACACACACTTAGTCAATAAGAGTTTTGGAGAGGAATAATAATTTTCCAAGTTATTTAGGTTCAAGGTACGATGTGAGGGATAGCAATAGAAAGAACCTGTAAGACCTGAGAATTAACAGTGCTAGTTTGATAATAATTGTTCCAAATTATTATCCCTAACATTTTATCATCAACCTAAATAAGTGCTAGAAATATACCAAGCACATAGTTGACAGTAAATAATATTTGTTAAATGTGAAAGTTAAAGGTAAAACTTAAAACCACATGAAAAATAAAAAAAGAAAATTGTATGTGATATCTACCAGCCCTCTGGAGAGGGAAATGTACTAGCCTACAGGGGAAAGAAGAAATCACAAGGGAAGGGATAAACAGATTTCATATGAAAACATTTTAAATGTGTATATGACAAACTATAAAAGCATAGCCTTGGGAAAGAAATGTCAAATATAACAATATGTTTATACTTTAACTTACAGAAATGTTTATGTAATGTAATGAGAAAAACACTCAACAGGCACAATAAAATCATGGACAAAAAAGAAATACAACCAACTGACAAATTTAGAAATTGATTCTCATTAGTCTAGCAGTCCCCTTTACCCAAGAGAAATATGGTCCGAGACTCCCAGGGGATGCCTGAAACTACTGATAGTTCCATACTATGATTTTTCCTGTATAAGCATAGTCGTCATTAAGTTTAATTTACACATTAGGCACAGTAAGAGATTAGCAATAAGTATTAATAACGTAGAACGATTGCAATATATTGTAATAACAGGTATGTGAATATGGTCTCTCTCTCTCTCTCTCTCGAAATATCTTACTGGACTGTACTCACCCTTCTTGTGATGATGTGAGATGATGAAATGTCTACATGATGAGACGAAGTGAGGTGAATGGCGTAGGCATTGTGATGTAGTGCTGGGCTAGTACTGTGCAGCTTCTGATGGCAGCTCAAAAGGAGGATCATCTGTTTCAGGTGATCCTGGACCATGATGATGAGGACTGCTGGGCAGGTGGCATCTACGGCATGGGTACACTGGACAAGGGGGCGGGGGCCGAACAGCATGAGATTTCATCACACTATTCACAACAGCACATATTTTTTAATGTGTGAATTGTTTATTTCTGGAGTGTGTGTGTGTGTGTGTGTGTGTGTGTGTGTGTGTGTGTGTGTGTGATGGAGTTTTGCTCTTGTTGCCCAGGCTAAAATGTGATGGCATGATCTGGGCTCACTGTAAGCTTTTTGCCTCCTGAGTTCAAGCGATTCTCCTGCCTCAGACTTTCCAGTAGCTGGGATTATAAGCGCCTGCTACCACGCCTGGCTGATGTTTTGTATTTTTAGTAGAGAGGGGGTTTCACCATGTTGGCTAGGCTGGTCTCGAACTCCTGTCCTCAGGTGATCCACCCACCTCGACCTCCCAAAGTGCTAAGATTACAGGCATGAGCCACTGTGCCCAGCCTATTTTTGGAAGTTTTATTTAATATTTTCTAACTGTGTTTTACTGCTAGCAACTGAAACTGGGGTAGGCAAAACTGTGGATAAGGAGGGATCTACGGTATTCTCTCCTGTTCTGTGGGTTGTCTTTTCACTTTTTTGACAGTGTCCTTTTAAAAACAAACTTTTTTCCCATTTTGAAGATGCCGAATTTCTTTATATTTTTCTTTATTATTTGTGTTTTAGTGTCATATCTAAGAAACCATTGCCTAACGCTTTCCATGCATTTTTAAAATGAACGCATATAGTAGAGGAATTTTCTGTAAAGGCTGATTTCCTGGCTAAATGAACTCTCTGCCCATCCTAACTCCCCATTTCTGGGTAAATGTGTAGTTGCCCTGTCAAGGGACCCTTGGACAGATGCGGCACAATATAGAATCTCCAGAGACCACAGAGTGGTAGACAAAATCCGACCAGATACCATGGCAGCACCTACCAGGAAGCTGGCACTCCTTGTGTCTTAGATATACCTGTGATATGATTTCTAGTAAAAAATAATCCCAACCACTGTTTTTCTCCATAGGTTCTTACCATGGGAAATCAAAATGACTGGCTCCTTCAAATACATTTTATCTGCAGGCTTGCCAAGTTTTCATCTTGGGAACAATCAGCCTGCTTTATATATTCAACACTAGATAGACTTTTCTATAACTATGCTGATTATGAAGCTGACATTGCAGCATGCAGTAAAGCTTAGTAGATAACACTGGGTAGGGAAAGGAGAGTAATCTGTAAATGTGAAGAAAAAAAACTGGAAGGAAGTACACCAATTTTTTTGTACCAATGCTGGAGGGAATAGCTGTCTTTTACCTTTTACCTGTGCTTTATAAATTACTTCAAGATAAATAAATCATGGATTTTATTAACTTGCACTGAAAACAATTTACAACCTAGTTTCAAACTCTATTCAGCATATTTTTCAAGTGAATCCCCAGATCTGCTCCACTATCAAACTATCATTGTTAATTCCCAGGTCTCACAGGTTCTTTCCATTTTTAGGCCTTTGTTCCCAATGTTCTCTCAGCCCCTAATGCTCTTCCCTCTCATCTCAGCCTGACAAAAGACTGCTCATCTTTCAACACCTAGTTCTGAGACCTTGCGCTATCCCTTTGAATTCTCCACTGAAAATAAGTATTCTTTCCACTAGAGTTATTTTGTAACTTTGTTTTTATCACATTTCCCTGTTTCTACCTTGCCATGGATGGAACTGTGTATGACTGATTTCTCCTTCTAGAAATGGAAGCAACTTAGTGGCCGTGCTTAAATATTTCTGATTTTCTTCCAGTCCTTAGTAAATGTTTCTTAAAACTTCATTGACCATGAAGTAGCATGATGGCATGAAAAACAGCAAAGAGGATACAGGAAGTCAAGTGAACATCATAGAAAAATTGTGGGCACATGTACTTCTGCATTGGATCATTCCTTCTGCAAAAAAGCTGTTGTTCCCTGCCATATTGGGCAAGCACAGGATGTGACCATGTGTCTGCAGCATGCAAGACCACCATTGTTTGAATTCAACTTACATTACAAATAAGAAAGAAGCTGTGATGCAAGCAAGTCACTTCACTCTGTTAGCTGGCTAGAAACCTTTCCTCATCTGCAGCAATTCCTGGGGGTGGCAAGTTTTTTGCTAATAATGATAAAACTCATAATGTTAGCTCTTCAGAACAAGATAATCTCCAGGTATCATAATTACCGCTCACACTTGGTATGACTGAAAGTAGTGGAAGTTGTGACTTCCTAAGAGCCATGCATTTAGTCCTCAATGCAGTCGGTACTCAAGTCTGAGTCATCTGGCATCATGCCCACTATTTTCTCTGCTATCTCTCATTCATTGCCTTCAAAAAGTCTTGGGAAATGGAAAGTGATCAGCATGGGCCAATGCTTCATTCAAAGTCTATGGTGGAACAAGGAAGAGGAAGACAGAAATAGCAAGATATCGTTCTGCCTCTCCTCATTCAAGAGATTTGTAAATATAATTACAGCTTCTAGCAATGAGCAAAAAGCAGTTCTCTGCCAGTTTAAATGGTATCTACCTCTTAGATTTCAATTAATAGTGTATAGAATAGTCTGAGTAACAAATGTTAAAATGGTGACACATTTTCAGGCATTGGATCACAGAAATGAGGCAGGTCTTTAAAAGTACATGAATGTATTTTCTTGAAATTATGCTGCCCTGTGGTCTCATGACAAACTGAACTGTCATTCATTCACACAGGCATTCATTTAACAAATATCTACTGTGAACATCTACAGGATGCTACATGCTAAGCAGGATCTCAGTTGCAAATAAAGCTTCAGAGTTTATGAACCCCAATTTAAGGACCCTTATCTAGAAGGGGCAAGCATCTTGTCCTCATTGAAGTTGAAAGGAGAGGGGATTAACAAGCACAGGCGCTAAATAACAGCTTCAGAAATTAACAAATAAGCTTCTCTATGGACTGCCTAATCTTCTGGAATCAGTTTATTTACATAAGTGATTCTGAACCAAATTAGCTAATAAGCTACCTTCAGTACCATGATTGAATTGGCTTCAGGACAGGTACCTTCTGGTGAAAGGAGAAATGTGTTCAAAGCACAGATGCCCTGCCTCTTCCCCATCTCCCAGGAGAATTTCTTTTCTGTTTGACTTTAAATTATCCCAAGTGCCATCATCTAAAACCATGTCTATTTAAACTGATGTTTTAAAGCTGATCAAGTTCCACATCCACACAGAACTGGAGCAATAACAGCGATGTTGGCAAACATCTGTCTCTAATCAATAATTACTGGCAGGCATAAAGAGCTGTTTTTACAAAACGAAATAGTCTATCTTTGTATTTCACCTTCAGGACTTGTCATCGTTATGCTGAGAAGCAAACACTACATTGCAGACTTCCTCCAAAGGTTTCCTTCCCACCCTACCTCTGCCAGACGGTACCCAAATAAATGGACATGTCATGCAAATGCGGAAGGAGTGAGCCAGGGAGTTGGCTACTGAGAAATTGAACAAGGGAGACACAGAAGTATGTGAGAGTCCAGGAGTTAGAGTGCAGGTGGGAAAATGCTGGGAGTAACCTGATTAGGATAGCAGGCCTGATTCTAGATGGATTAGTGGTCATCTGTAGAGCAGGTCAAGGAGAGGGACTAACAGGAGCCTGGGGCTCACCACCTGGGAACGGTCCATGCTGGACATGAAGCAGCTTGAAACAGGAAGAGCTGGGCAAAGTGTTAGGAACACTGCCACAGAGGTGGGTCTATTCCAGCATGGGGATAGAATGTGAGTAAAATTTAGAACATCTTCCATTTAAGATAATTAGGTAGAGAGAAACAGGGGCTAAAAGAGCTTGATTTAGAAGGCAAACAGGAGGCTCTAGCACAAAAGCATTATCCTTTAAGATCCAAATTAAACTGGACATAGTTGGCCTTTAAATCTGGTTGAATATAATTTATACCTTGACAGATGCCTTACTGATATAAAGGGGCTTTATTTCAGCCAGAGAGAATGGTTACCAATGCCTCATGCAAAACATTGGATTTCATTCAGAAATATGCCAAGTGTTCAGTAAAAACATATTAATTAATTCTGTATCTGCAAAAAAGGATAAATCTGTCCAAACGATTCTTCCTAACGTTCTGATTCTTTCCTATTTCCTACTCAAGTACCAAACAGGGAGAGAATAAAAATAAAATCAATGTGCCTTTTTCATTGAAACCTGGATATTTTAGATTTTGTTTAGCTCTTCTAGTTCCAATTCTTTCAGATATTGTATGTTGTCTCATTTAACAACCATCTAAAACCTCCTTTTTTAGAAATTATAATATAAAATATTCAAATCCCCAGACTCCCTTGTAGGTCAGCATGATTATGTAACTCAGGTATTGCCAATAAAATGTAAGACATTTCTGGAGAGGTTTGTCTTTCTTGATTCCTGAATGGCTACTTACCGAGACTTCTTGCAACCTGAAAAAATATATAATAATAACCTATTTGTTTATTTCACATTGTCAGGTTTTATACATTTTGCAGCTCAATGTATTAGTGACTGTTCTAGATAGTCTTGACAGCTCAAGCTGCTATAACAAAATACCATAGACTGCGTGGCTCATGCAACAGAAATTTATTTTCTCACAATTCTGGAAGCTGGAAGTCCAAGATCAGCATGCTGGTATTGTTCAGTTCTAGTCAGAGCTCTCTTCCTGCCTTGCAGACAGCTACCTTTTCACTGTCTTTTCAAAAAGCAGAGAGAGAGAGAGAGCTCTCTAGTTCTTCTTATAGAGGGACAAATCCCATCATGAAGGCCCAACCCCATGACTTCCTCTAAACCTAATTACGTTCCAAAGGCCCATCTCCAAACACCATCACATAGAGGCTAAGACTTCAACACACAAATTTGGTGGGGAGGGACAAACCTCAGTCCATAACATTCATTTGTGATAGTTAATTTCATGGTTCAACTTGTCTGGTGCCCCGATATTTTGTCAAACATTATTCTGGATACGTCTGTGAGAGTGTCTGGAGATGAGACTGATGTTTGAATTCACACACTGAGTAAAGCAGGTGGCCCTCCCTAATGTGAGTGGACCAGCCTCATGTAATCAATTGAACATCAGAAGAGAACACAGAGGCTAAGTAAGAGGAAACTCCTCCTGCTTGACTGCTTCGAGCTGGTACATTGGTCTTTTCCTACCTCAGACTTGGACTGAGATATTGAGTCTTAGCAGGTTTTGAGCCTGCAGGCTTCTGCACTGAAACTAGACATCAGCTCTGCTCATCAGTCCACTGTTTGAAGCAATTCGGGTACTATTTTCTGGTTTGAAACTTATAAAATATACATGTATGTGTGTGTACACACACACACACACACACACACACAAATACATAAACACAGACACTTCTTTTTCATCAACTTTTAAGTTCTGGGGTACATGTGCAGGATGTGCAGGTTTTTTAAATAGGTAAACAAAAAACAGACACATTTTTAAAATAGCTTGTTAAGAGCCAATTCTACTTGTGATTAAATTCCAAGTTGACTATGGGGACAAGTGAGAATTTTACTCTAGTATCTAATGACAAGAAAAACATTGCCTGAGGATGCAGCACATTTAGAGAAGTGGTCATAAGCTTGCTCTCCAAAATCACTTGTAATAGATGTGCTTCAATACCTTGCCACTTATGGATCACCTGAGGTCAGGAGTTCAAGACCACCCTGGCCAACATGGTAAAACCCCATTGCTATAAAAAATACAAAAATTAGCTGGGTGTAGTGGCACATGCCTGTAATCCCAGCTACTTGGGAGGCTGAGGTAGGAGAATCACTTGAACCTGGGAGATGGCAGTTTCAGTGAACCAAGATTGTGCTTCTGCACTCCAGCCTGGGAGACAGAGTGAGACTCCATCTCAAAAAGGAAAAAAAAAAAATACCCTGCTACTCAGAAAGTAATAAATATTGGAATTTTTATTTTCCCTTCTGTGAATCATTTTCCTCATCTATAAAATGGGGCAATGTCCTACCACACTGAGCTACCAAGAAGCTTAAAGGAAATTTTCTATGTGATAATAACCATATTCACACTAACGTATGATTTTTTTTTCTGCTTTCCTAACTCTGATTTTTATAATCCAATTCAATTGGCCTTATTTTTCAAATTATTCAAGGAAATGTATAAGGAATGACTGAGCAGGTAAAGATGCCTTCCTGTAAATGCATTTTATTAGTTTGCATAGCACCTAGTGGCCAAGAATTCCAGGAAATATCCTCGGTTTCCCTACTTACATTATTTGGCACAAGAACAAATATGGCTCAAAATTTCCCATTTGAACAACTTAATACCCACAGCCAGTATGGCTGCTAGGATGCATTATGCTTTACACGACTTTCAGTTATTTATCTTTTCACTTAACTGAACCCCCAAGTGTCTCTTCCAGAGTACAAAAATAGAAGGGATTCATTCCCAATCTCAAATGTACCACTACGTATTTTTTTTTCTACACATTTCTAAGTCATCATGAAAACAATGGCTTATGAAGCAGCATGGTGTTCCTGCTCTCAATATTGCTTTACAAAAAGGTTGAGGACCATTACCTCCTGAAGTCAAAGGAAGTTGACAGAGAGCATGTCAGGGGTGGGGAAGAAGAGAGATAGGTAGAATAGAATAAAATTCTGATGACCTAACTCAAGGACTATAACTGGGAGAGCTTTCAAATTACAGCAAGGTACAAAAGAGGCAATCCCCTAAAGCAGTTTGTCAATGTTTTTTTGTGCTAAAATAATGCGTCTGGAGATTTTTCTTTTTGATTGCAAACAGATCAAACTTAGTTCAAGCAGTGGGTAATTCTAGCATTTTCAAATACACAAGACACTATCTCACCTCCCACAACATCTAAAGTAGACACCCCGCAGGTAGAAATGGCACTGGCATGCAGTGGGTATCATTACTGTTGGGGGCTACCAGATGCCTCTCCAAATACAGTATTTCAAAGCAGCAATTTCAAACCATGCAATATAAAGTTTCTAGCTCTGCTTTTAAGTTACTTTCTATTTGTTATCATCCAAGCAGAAAGCCTGCAATAAATCACTTCTGTTATTAATGTTTACCTGACTTCTGTTCAGGAGAGAAAAGACGTATCATCAGTTGCCATGTACTTTGTTGGTATTCAGGTAAAATCTCGAGTACAAATCTTTGATATACCTCAAACAACTGAGGAAGAGGCAGCAGTAAAGCATATAAATAAACCAGCACCATTTCATTATCCATTTGTTCAGACAGCTTGGAGTCCTGACACATCTCCTTGAGGGTGGCAATCCCTGAGTTGTAAGGGTAGGCTCCTGTCTACCACAGTACCTGCCACGGGTTCTCTTGCCCACTCCAGAATCACTACACTCAGCAGTGTTTTGTGCACAGTAAGTCACCAAAACCCAGACACAAAACAAAGGAATGGATTCTCTTTCAATTTATAACACACAAGGAAGAGGCTATCTTCATGGAGAGATTCTGAAGAAAGGATGTGCAGGGAACAGCAGTATCTGACATACTCATGCCCCGCTTATAGGAGAGGGCAGCACTTCCCATCCTAGAAAAAAAGGGAGTGAATGATGACCGGGGTCCAAAGACCACAACATCAGTGCTGGTTCTGCTCCTTCTTACTTTTGTGCCCTTTGCCAAGTCACTTCCTCCCTCTGAGGCTCAGTTTCATAAAGTCTAAATGCAGACTGATAATAAAACAAACATAAAATGCATTAAGTCCTTGCATGTGTTAAGCATATGCAAGACACTTCATTTGAAGTATCGCTTCCAATTTTTCAAGCAACCTGTGAGAGTCATGTTATTATTGCCAATTTATAAATGTGGAAACTGAGGGATAAACAGATGGAATAATTTGTCTAGGTAATATATGAAATATAAAACATATGTAGATTTGAATGAGGCTCCACAGGTCTCCCAAACCCATCTCTCTGAGAGTAACACTGCCCCTCTAGAGATGCTATTCTTCCTCTTTCCCCCAGGTAGTCATGAAAATCCCATGAAAGCAGGTGTAAAAACTGCCCTAAATGTATTGTGTGAGTGTCACCTAGCTTTGTAGAGTGTCTTCATATAATAGGTTACCAATAATTATAGGAAAATGGAGGGGAGGAAGGAGGGAAGGAAGGAGGATAGGGAAAATGGAGGGGAAGGGAATCCTTTTTGTAAGAGGAAAGAAAAGATGGGGCAAAGACAACTTAGGCCAGAGTAGTCTTTGATTCCAAGGATGAGTAAATAATTGCAGCCAAGGGTTTAGTAAAGGGTGATTCATGACTCTAGAATCCTAAATACTAGAAGAGGAGAAAAGTTCAAAAACAGCCATGATCAGGAGAAGCTGGCCGCTGCTGTGGAAAGTGTTTCCAGTGCACGGTGCCCCATGGGTAACCCCACAGCATCCCTGGGACCTCCTGGAGAATACCATTTCCAGCAGTGCCATGATATGATTCCATAATTGTAGTGAGTTGGTGCCGAAAGGAAAACCCTTCTTTCACACAAAGTTGGCCCCATCTCATGCCCAAAAGGAAAGCTCACCAACCACAATAATTGACCAGAGGCTTCCGCTCAAAAGAAGAATGTAGCCTTCAGGAGTCAAATTACATGGTTACAGTGTTTCCCAGCCATTAACGTCCATTCAGCAGCATATTATGAGGGCTTTTGCTTCCCTTCTGGAAGAGAGTCCTGACAAGTCGCGAGTGTTTGAAATATTTTCCAAGATGATTTCTCGCAGCTCTTACTAATCTATACAGCATGCCCAATTGGGTGGGGGGAGAAGAGGGGACTCCCTGCCCGCTTTGCTTTTTGTTGTTTTAATCTGATGACCTTCCAGAAAAACTAACTTGGGGAAAAATGCCTTTATCATTACTTGGCATTCTCTTCTTATTTCTATGGCTTTGGAATGGTAGTTTGCATTTAATTGATTACTAGTTTCTCTTTTCCACTTGAAACATGTGGTCACCTAATCACCCAATGAAGAGCTTTTCTTGGAATTTCACTACAGAAGTAATATATATATATATATATATATATATATATATATATATATATATATATGTGTGTGTGTGTGTGTGTGTGTGTGTGTGTGTGTATGTGTATTTTATATGTATGATTTATATTATATAAAAAGATAGAGATAGAGAAATGTGTGTGTGCATTTATATACAGTATTTAAATACACTTTATATCTACATACACACATTGCATATGTATACACATTACACAAACACACATGCATGTATATATATACACACAGCAAAAGAGTGATTCTTAAAATCTAAGAAAATTGTGTATTCCTAGTTTCCTTTCAAATTTAAAAAAAAATTGTGTGTGTGTAGTGTGTGTGTAGAATCTTTTTCTTTTAATAGACTTTATTTTTTAGAGTAGTTTCAGGTTCACAGAAAAATTAAGCATAAGGTTCAGATAGTTCCCCTATGTCCCCTGCCTCGACCCACACATGCACAGACTCCCCACTATGAATACTTGCCACCAAAGTGGTACATTTGTTATGTGTGATGAACCTGATTTGACACGTCATTATCACCCAGACTCCATCATTTACATTAGGGCTCACTCTTGATGTTGCACATTCTATGGGTTTGGGCAAATATATAACGACAGGTACCTACCATTGTAGTCTTTAAAAAAATATATAGCCAGAGTCATTTGGCCTTGGTGGCTCCATGTACATGACAGAGAGCCAGAGAGGCCTGCCTTACCCCAGCAGCAGAGCCCATGGCAGCTCTGAGAGTCCCAGAAGGTGGACCATGTTGGCAGAGCTACTGCACCTCATGCAGGAGCAGGACTAGCTGCAGGGAATAAAACCAATGAACTTAAATGTCTCAAGCTCAAAATATAAATCTGTCCAAAACCAAAAATAGAAAATTGAGTGTCTTTGTCAAAAATTCAGCTACCCCTGGAAAGGAGCAGATGATGAAAGCCAGAGAGAAACTACCTGAGAGAATCAAAGATATCAGGTGGGCTGAGCTAGAATGTCTGCAGCTCCTGCTCACTATTTTGTTGTGCAGCTCAAATAAGGTTTTTGTTTGAGAACTCATGTTTCTTTGAAGGCATGGGCCGACTCTCTGGGCTGTAAGAGGTATTAGCATTTACACAAGCAAAAACAGGCATTTGTCTGATAGGAGCTCCAGGAGGTCAGAATAGAGACAATGGGGCTGGGCAAACTAGCTTACACTTGTAATCCCAGCACTTTAGGAGGCAGAGGCAGGTGGATTGCTTGAGCTCAGGAGTTTAAGACCAGCCTGAGCAACATGGCAAAACCCCATCTCTACCAAAAATACAAATATTAGCCTGGCATGGTGGCACATATCTGTGGTTCCAACTGCTCCGGAGACTGAGGCAGGAGGACTGTGTTGGCCTAGAAGGCAGAGGCTGCAGTGAGCCAAGATCACACCACTGCACTCCAGCCTGGGTGACAAAACAAGACAGTCTCAAAAAAAAAAAAAAAAAATGAAGAAGAAGAATAGAGAGAATGAAAAAGAAGATAATACTTACAGAGAAAATTCCTGAGAAAGTTCCAGAATTAATGACATGAATCCTTACATATAAAAAGCATTTCAAGTTCTGAGAAAAATGAATGAAAAATAAATCTACACCAATATGCATAATAGTGAAATTGCAAAAATTATAAAACAATCTTAACACTGAGAGAGAAGAGATAAGACCCATAAAGCAGCCCACCTGATTCTGCCAAAGGACCCACCCAGAAACACAATACAGTCATGTGTCATGTATCACTTAAGGATGGAGATACGTTCTAAGAAATGTGTCTGTAGGCAATTTTACCACTGCACAAACATCATAGCACGTACTTACACAAACCTAAATGGTACAGTCTTCTACCTACCTAGGCTACATGGTATAGTCTGTTGCTCCTAGGCAACAAACCTCTGCAGCATGTCACTGTACTGTAGGCAATTGTAATTACATACTTACACAAACCATCTATACATACCTAAGCTGCATGGTATAGCCTACTGCTCCTAGGCAACAAACCTTTGTATCATGTTACTATACTGTAGGCAATTGTATTACAACAGGAAGTATTTGTGTATCTAAACATATCTACACATGAAAAAGGTATAGTAAAAATATATTGTAATCTGAAGGGATCACTGTTGTATACACAATCCATCACTGACCAAAACATTGTTATTTGGTGCATGACTGTATCTTCAACATGCTGAGGGAAGATATGGTCAATCCAGGTGGTATACCATGAACTACCATTCAAGTGTGAGGATACAATGAAGACACTGTAGACAGGCACTCAGAGTTTACCTCCCACAAACTCCCTCATTGGAAGTCCCACTAAAGCAGGAGCATTTTCTGTCTTTTTCCCCACTACAATCAGTATTTGTTCAAAGAAGGAAAAGACAGGTTCCCAAAGGAGGTACTTCAGTCACATGAAAATTAAATGCGGAAAGAAACGTGTAAACATGTTGGTAAATCTAAATAAGCTAAGAATGTAAAAAAGTAATAATTATAAAACCATTAGTGGTTGGATAAAATATGCAGAACCATAAATTATTGGACAAAAATGACGTAGGAGCTATAAAGAGGTAATCAGAGTACAACAGCCTAATGTTCTCAGTAGAAAAACTGAGGCATTGAGGCTTTGGTATCCTGTCAGGTACACATGTTAAAAATCAATAGACAACACTGAGCAAGCAATAACCTTGTTGGAATCAGTTAAAATTTGGGAAATGTGATTAACTGGAAAAATATAAACTTTTAAAAAATCAAGGAGCAACCACTGAAAGAACACAAGACATAACATAACTCTATAACTACTAGTACTAGAAAGAGAAAGAAAGAATGCAGAAAACTCAAGCAGTTTAATGTCAGCTATAAAGGTGGAGTAAATAGTAAATAGAATGCAAAACACACAAGATGAAACAAATCCAAATATGAATCAAAATACGGTTAGACTAAAGGGGCAAAACATTTGGTAATGTTCTAGAGCTTGTAAAGTGCTTCTTACACATAAAGTTGGTGCTTCAGATCTTTACCATTTTTTAAGCAACCTCTGACTACTATGTATTATTGCTTCCCACAGCAAGTGTCTTCCATTCATTCTTAGCAGGTTGCTACCTAGATGACTGGAGCCACTCTAGCCAAGTGGGTGAAGTACCCTGGAGTGATAGACAGGAGCAGAGTATGCAAGGCACCTGCTGTCAGGCTGGTGGCCTGGAATGACTGTGTAACTGGCACTGCAGAGTTTCCTGGAGGGGTCAGACTGAAGTTTCTCCCTCTCTAGACTTTGGCTCAGACCACAACCTTGCTGGGCTCTCTTGTCCTTCCTGCCTCCTCTGGCCCCCTGCCTTATAGGTATCTGGGCTTCCCTGTGAGCACTTCCCGAATAAGCACTGGCATATGAAGCATTCACTCTAAGGTCTACTTTTGGGGAATCCAACCTGACTCAAAGTTCTACCTTAGCACATTTACTAAATAGAGAATTTTATATTCCTCTCAAAAGTACCCATCACTGAATAAAAACTTAGTAAAAAGGATGAGTGATTTCAATGCACAAGAAAACATAATAAATAGAGAAGGGAGAAAAATCCACACTATTTTGGCTGCCATCTTAGCTAACAGACATTGGTTTTTGCTAAAGGACTTTACTTCTTATATTATTACTGTACAGATAAATTTTATAGTATGCTTCTGGTAAAGAAAGACATTCTACCATTGGTTGTAGTCTTTCTCAGTCTTCCCTAGTACTGCCTTGCTCTATGAAAGAAAATGTCAACACCTTAGGAGGCTATGCAGAAACCACAGAGAAGTATGTGCATTCCCACAAAGAGTCATTTAGCTACCGGAACACTAGATTTTTCTTCCATATCTTATCTTTAGAAACCTGACTTGACTTTCATATTCAATTTAGGATTGGCCTGTAAAACTGTCAACATGGCTTTAAGGCAGGTCAGACAAGTTGTTTTTCCTTATACCTTTATCTCCCATTTAGTATCTTTTAATAATAATTTTATGACTTCCACAAATTATTTTGTAATAAATTATGATGGTTCATATACTCATCTTCTGGCACACAAAAAGAGAATCCACCTTCTAGGACATTAAGTGTGGGTATTTATAAAAATGATGTCTTATATTGGATTTGAGATATAATTTACATACACTGAAATGTAGAGTTCTAAAGGACACAGCTTAACGTGGTTTTAACAAATGCATACACCTGTGTAACCAATGCAAGATATAAGGCACTTCTATCACTCAAGAAAGTGCCTTTCCACACCTTCCAGCAGTATTCACAATCTTTAAGTAAACACTGTTCTTATTCCTGTCTTCATAGTGTGGCTTTTCTTTTCTAGGGTTTTACAGAAATAAAACTAAATCATGTATTCTTTTTGGTCTGACTTCCTTTACTTGGCATATTGTTTTTGTGTAAGTTCTGGGGTACATGTGCTGAACATGCAAATTTGTTACAGAGATATACATGTGCCACTGTGGTTTCTGCCTCCATCACCCCATCATCTACATTAGGTATTTCTCCTAATGATATCCCTTCCCTAGCCCCCAATATCCTGCTAGTCCCCCATCAGACTCCCACCCCCCGACAAGGCCCCGTGTGTGATGTTCCCCTCCCTGTGTCCTTGTGTTCTCATTGTTCAACTCCTACTTATGAGTGAGAAATATGATGTTTGGTTTTCTATTCTTGTGTCAGCTGAGAATGATGGTTTCCAGCTTTATTCGTGCCCCTGCAAAGGACATGAACTCACCCTTTTTTGTGGCTGCATAATATTTCATGGTGTATATGTGCCACGTTATCCTTGTCCAGTCTATCATTGATGGGCATTTGTGTTGGTTCCAAGTCTTTGGTATTGCGAACCAATAAATATATGTGTGCATGTGTCTTTACAACAGAATGATTTATAATCCTTTGGGTGTATATCCAGTAATGAGATTGCTAAGTCAAATGGTATTTCTAGCTCTAGATCCTTGAGGAATCACCACACTGTCTTCCACAATGGTTGAATTAATTTACACTCCCACCAATAGTGTAAAAGTGTTCCTGTTTCTCCATGTCCTCTCCAGGATATGTTTTCTCCTGATTTTTTAATGATCACCATTCTAACTGGCATGAGATTATGTCTCAATGTGGTTTTGATTTGCATTCCTCTAATGACCAGTGATGATGAGCTTCTTTTCATGTTTGTTGGCTGCATAACTGTCTTCTTTTGGGAAGTGTCTGTTCATATTCTTCACCCACTTTTTGATGGGGCTTTTTTCTTGTAAATTTGTGTAACTTCTCTGTAGATTCTGGGTATTAGCCCTTTTTGTCAGATGGGTAGATTGCAAAAGTTTTTTCCCATTCTGTTGGTTGCCAGCTCACTCTAATGATAGTTTCTTTTGCTATGCAGAAGCTCTTTAGTTTAATTAGATCCCATTTGTCTATTTTGGTTTTTATGACCATTACTTTTGGTATTTTAGTCCTGAATTCCTTGCCCATGCCTATGTTCTGAATGGTATTGCTTAGGTTTTCTTCTAGGATTTTTATGGTGTTAGGTCTTGTGTTTAAATCTTTAATCCATCTGGAGCTGATTTTTGTACAAGGTGTAAGGAAGAGATCCAGTTTTGACTTTTTGCATATGGCTAGCCAGTTTTCCCAACACCATTTATTAAACAGGGACTCCTTTCCCCATTGCTTGTTTTTGTCAGGTTTGTTAAAGATCAAATGGTTGTACATGTGTGGCATTATTTCTAAGGCCTCTTTTCTCTTACATTGGTCTATATCTCTGTTTTGTTATGATTACCATGCTGACTTGATTACTGCAGCCTTGTAGTATAGTTTGAAGCTAGGTAGCATGATGCCTCCAGCTTTTTTTTTTTTTTTTTTTTTTTTTTTTGCTTAGGATTGTCTTGACTATGCACGCTCTTTTTTGATTCCATATGAAGTTTAAGGTGATTTTTTTCCAATTCTGTGAAGAAAGTCAATGGTAGCTTGATAAGAATAGCCCTGAATCTATAAATTACTTTGGGTAGTATGGCCATTTTCACGATATTGATTCTTCCTAACCATGAGCGTGGAATGTTTTCCCATCTGCTTGTGTCCTCTTTTATTTCCTTGAGTAGTGGTTTGTAGTTCTTGAAGAGGTCCTTCACATCCCTCGTTAGTTGTATTCCTAGGTATTTTATTCCCTTTGTAGCACTTGTGAATGGGAGTTCATTCATGTTTTGGCTCTAAGTTTGTCTGTTATTGGCATATAGGAATGCTTATGATTTTTGCACATTGATTTTGTATCCTGAGACTTTGCTGAAGTTGCTTATCAGCTTAAGGAGATTTTGCTTTTTTTTTTTTCTCTCCTTTTGCTTGGTAAATCATACTTCATCCCTTTATTTTGAGCTTTTGCGTGTCTTTGAACATGAGATTGGTCTCCTGAATACAGCGCACCAATAGGTCTTGACTCTTTATCCAATTTGCCAGTCTGTCTTTTGACTGGGGCATTTAGCCCATTAACATTTAAGGTTAATATTGTTATGTGTGAATTTGATCCTGCCATTTGATGCTAGCTGGTTGTTTTGCCCTTTAGTTGATGCAGTTTCTTAATAGTGTCAATAGTCCTTACAATTTGGTGTGTTTCTGCAGTGGTTCATACTGGCTGTTCCTTTCCATGTTTAGTGCTTCCTTCAGGAACTTTTTGAAGTGAGGCCTGGTGGTGATGAAATCTCCCAGCAGTTTCTTGTCTGTAAAGGATTTTATTTCTCGTTTGCTTATGAAGCTTAGTTTGGCTGGATATGAAATTCTGGATTGAAAATTCTTTTCCTTAATGATGTTGAATATTGGCCCCACTCTCTTCTAGCTTATAGGGTTTCTGCCAAGAGATCTGCTGTGAGTCTGATGGGCTTCCTTCTGTGGGTAACCCAATCTTTCTCTCTGACTGCCCTTAGCATTTTTTCCTTCATTTCAACCTTGATGAATCTGACAACTATATGTCTTGGGGTTGCTCTTCTTGAGGAGTATCTTAGTGATGCTCTCTATATTTCCAGAATTGGAATGTTGGCCTGCCTTGCTAGGTTGGGGAAGTTCTCCTGGTTAATATGCTGAAGAGTGTTTTCCAACTTGGTTTCATTCTGTCACTTTCAGGTACACCAATCAAACATAGATTTGGTCTTTTCACATAATCCCATATTTCTTGGAGGCTTTGTTGATTTCTTTTCACTCTTTTTTTCTGTTCTTGCCTTCTAGTTTTATTTTATTGAGTTGATCTTCAATCTCCAATATCCTTTCTTCCGCTTGATCTATTTGGCTATTGAAACTTGTGTATGCCTCACAAAGTTCTTGTGCTGTGTTTTTCAGTTCCATCAAGTCATTTATGTTCTTCTCTATGCTGGTTATTCTAGCTGGCCTTTCATCTAACCTTTTTTCAAGGTTCTTAGCTTCCTTCCCTTGGGTTAGAACATGCTCCTTTAGCTTGGAGAAGTTTGTTATTATCCACCTTCTGAAGCCTGCTTGTGTCAATTAGTCAAACTCATTCTCCATCCACTTTTGTTCCCTTGCTGGTGAGGAGTTGTGATCCCTTGGAGGAGAATAGGTGTTCTGGTTTTTGGAGTTTTAGCCTTTTTGCTCTGGTTTCTTCCCATCTTTGTGGATTTATCTACCTTTGGTCTTTGAAGTTGGTGACCTTTTGATGGGGTCTCTGAATGGATGTCCTTTCTGTTGATATTGAAGCTACTTCTGTTTTTTAGTTTTCCTTCTAACAGTCAGGCCCCTCTGCTGCAGATTTACTGGAGTTTGCTGGAGATCCACTCCAGACCTGCTTGCCTGGGAATCATCAGCAGGGACTTCAGAACAGCAAAGATTGCTGCCTGTTCCTTCCTCTGGGAGCTTCATCCCAGAAGGGTACCCACCAGATGCCAGCCAGAGGTCTCCTGTATGAGGTGCCTGTGAGCTCCTGCTGGGAGATGTCTCTCAGTCAGGATACACAAGAGTCAGGGAGCCACTTGAGGAAGCAGTCTGTCCCTTATCAGAGCTCGAGAGCTATGCTGGAAGATCTGTTGCTCCCTTCAGAGCTGCCAGGCAGGGACATTTAAGTCTGCTGAATCTGTACCCACAACCACCCCTTTCCCAGGTTCGCTATCCCAGGAAGGTGGGGGCTTTATTTATAAGTCCCTGATGAGCTGCTTCCTTTTCTCAGAGATGCCCTACCCAGCAAGAAAGGAGTCTAGGGACACAGTCTGCCTGTAGTAGCCTTGCTGAGCTGCCGTGGGCTCCGCCCAGTCACTGTATAAGCTTCCCCGGGACTTTGTTTACTCAGGCAAGCTTAAAGCCACCTACTGGAGCCTCAGCAATGGCAGATGCCCCTCCCACTATGAACCTTGACTGTCCCAGGTGGAGCTCAGGCTGCTGTGCTGGCTGTGAAAATTTCAAGCCAGTGGATCTTAGCTTGCTAGTCTTTGTGGGAGTGGGACCTGTGGAGCCAGATCAGCTCCCTGGCTTCTGCCCTCTATTTCAGGGGAATGAGTGGTTCTGTCTTGCTGGCATTACAGGCACCACTGGGGAATGAAAAAAAAAACTGCTGGGGCTAGCTCAGTGTCTTTCCAAATGGCCACCTAGTTTTGTGCTAGAAACCTGGGGCGCTGGTGTTGTAAGCACCTCAGGAAATCTCCTGGTCTGAGGGTTGTGAAAACCATGGGAAAAGCGCAGTATCTGAGCCAGAATACCAGAGTGCCATGACAAATCCCTAATGGTTTCCCTTGGTAGGAGAAGTTCTCTAGCCCCTTGCACTTCCTGAGCGAGGTGATGTTCCACTCTGCTTTGTCTCACCCTCCTTGGGCTGCACCCACTCTCTAACGAGTCCCAGTGAGATGAACAAGGTACCTCAGTTGGAAATGTGTAGATCACCTGCCTTCTGGGTTGCTCTTGCTATAAGCAGCGTACCAGGAGCTGTTCCTATTCAGCCATCTTGGCAAGAATCTCCTATTCCTTTTTCTTTCTAAGCCGTATTCATTAAATGACTTATCTCACAATTTGTTTAACCATTCTTCTTTCAATGGGTATTTTTGGTTGTTTTCAGTTTGGGGCCATTATGAATCTCCTGAGGGTAACATTTTTATACAGGATTTTTTCTGTGGACACAAGTTTTTATTTCTCTTGGGAAAATATCTAGATCACAGTACGTGCGTGCGTGTGTGTGTGTGTGTGTGCGTGTGCGCGTGTGTGTGTGTGTGTGTGTGTGTGTGTCTGTGTATAAAACTGGATAAGAAATCTCCAAACAGAATTTCAAGGTGCACTTTTTACCATTTAAAATTCCCAGTGGTGGCCTGACATGATGGCTCATGCCTGTAATCCCAGCATTTGGGGAGGCCAAGGCAGGTGGATCACTTGAACCCAGGAGCTCAAGACCAGCCTGGCCAACATGGCAAAACTCCATTTCTACTAAAAATACAAAAAAATTAGCCAGGTGTGGTAAGGCATGCCTGTAATCCCAGCTACTTAGGAGGCTGAGGCGTGAAAATTGTTTGAACCAGGGAGGTAGAGGTTGCAATGAGCTGAGATCATGCCACTGTATTCCAGCCTGGGCAACAAAGTGGGACCTATCCAAAAAAAGAAAAAAAAAATCCCAGTGGCATTGCATGAGAGGCCTCATCCTTTCCAACATTTGATATTTTCAGTAGTTTTAATTTGTGCCCTATAATGGGTATGTAATGATATCTCCTAGGCTTTTAAATTGCATTTCCCTGATGAGTGTTTGTATCAAGTAATTTTCCTTGTGCCTAACGGCCATTTTTTGTGACATGTCTATTCAAGTATTTCAGCCATTTTTAATTGGGCTTCCTATTTTTTTATTGTTGCATTGTAAGAATTTTTCATATGTTCTCAATAGAAGTTTTTTGGTCAAATATGAAATCTGCAAATATGTTCTCCCATCCTGTTGCTTGTCTTGCCATTCTCTTAATGATGTCTTTTACAGAGTAAAACTTTTAGTTTTGATGAAATTCAAATTTTCTTTTATGGTTGTGCTTTCTGTTCCTAAGAATGTTTATGTAATCCAAGTCTGCAATGATAATTATTTTTTGTCTTCTTTTAGAAACTTTATAGATTTAGCTTATATATTTATGTCTATGGTCCACCTCAAATTTATTTTTGTATATATTGTGAAGTAGAGGTCAGACCTCTTTCTTTTTCATGGGGATATCCAGTTATTCCTGCATCATTGGTTGAAAAAAAATTTCATCAAGTCACTTTGGCATAATACCTTTGTCAAACATACTTGACCATATAAGTTTGGATATATTTTTGGGCTTTATATTCTATTCCATAAATCTGTCTATCCTTATGCAAATACTATACTGTCTTAATTTCTATAGCTTTATAATAAGTCTTGACATAAGGCAGGGTAAATCGTTCAACACTATTCTTTTTAAAAATTGTTCTAGCGAGGTCCTTTAACTTTCATATAAATTTTAGAATCAGCTTGTAAATTTCTACCAAAGGTTTTACTGGGATGTGTAGAATTTATAAATAAATTTAGGGAGGATTGGTATTTTAACAGTATTGTCTTCCTTTTTTCTTACTATTACTCTAAAAATCAACAACTAAAACACCTGGATTTTAAAATTTGAAATAGGAATTAGATGTGGGTGAAAAGTTTCCTAAGTTTTAGTGGAAATTTGATCACTTGTTCAAAAATTAGCTTCCCAAAATCAAGTTTTGTAGCAAAGGGAACAAATTGCAACTCATTGCCAGGAGGCTTTAAAATAAATGTCTTAGGGTTTTCTTTCTGGACCTATGCCTTAACCTTCCCTTTTCATTTAACAAATATTTATTGAGTGTCTGCTATGTGTCAAGCACTGCTCTCGGCACAGAGAACACTGCTATGACCAACACAGACTAAAATCTCTGCCTTTATGGAGACTGCATTTTTAGTGAAGACTTTCCAACACCTCCATGCTGAAAACCTTTGTTAAGTGGTCCCCAACACATCTGCATTGTTCCAAACTACCATGTTTTGGAACACATAAAGCATGACTGAAAATAAGCCGTGTGTGTGTGTGTGTGTGTGTGTGTGTGTGTGTGTGTGTGTGTGAGAGAGAGAGGGAGAGAGAGAGGGAGAGAGAGAGAGAGAGAGAGTGTGTGTGTGTGTGTGTGTGTGTGTACAAGATTCTCAAACTTGCTCCCTTATGATTTTAGGATAGGAACATTTTTGACATTGGCTTTTTGTAGAAGAGCAAGCCTCCATCCAGTTCAAGAAAAAATAAAGATAATTTCCAGGAGCCTTGAATGTTGGCTTCTTTATGGTTTTCATATACAGAAGGCATTCTTATGTCGGCTATTTGAGTATAAACAGTGCTTTTTGCTACCAGACAATCCCTGTTCAGACAACTACTTTTGTTATTCTGTGTGGATTAAAGGGAACAAAGAAGGAAGGGGCTTTTCACATGGGTACTAAATCAAAAGAGAAGCCAGGCAAGAGGCTGTGGGTAGGGAGAAGACAAGGAAAGAGTAAAGCCAAGAGAATAATTACCATCAAGAATCAGACTGTTCTAATTCCAGATATTCTTCAGGTACAAGCTTTCTGTTGAACCATATATGTCTTTCTCGAATGCCTACATACTAATTTTTCTCCCTTTCTTCTGAAGGAGTATCATTCTGTTTATTAGCCAAGTATGAAATAACTATTTAGTCATTATTCATTTCAGGGATTCTGATCTTCAAACCTTTGAGGAAAGACAAATCTTCCTCATAAATATGTTTGTTCGTTTGTAATAGAGAGGGGACAGCAGGAGCAGGGGAGAGAAAGAAATGATTATCTTGGAGGGAAAGCAACCACTATACGCTCGCATATCCCTGCTACTAATAGACTCAGCCTTGAACACAGACAAGCTATTTTATGCTTTCCGGAAATGAAAAGGGAAGATACAACCATGCATATGTGCAAATTTTCCATAAAGAATCTACTAATAGCCATATATTTATAATCTGTAAAAGATGTGACTATCCAAATCTTAATTCTCTGCAACACAAGAAATTCATATATGTTTTAAATAGAAAAAAAATCAATCCGTTTTAAATAAAATAGCTTTAAACTCCCTAATTTTAATGAGACTGTAAGTTCAGGCTGATTGATTTAGTAATATAATGTACTTGAGCTCCAATTTTTAATAACTAATTGTTCATTGCAAGATATTGCTTTTGGGTCATCCCATCCCATTTTGATCATCACCTCATTACTGCTGAGTTCGTCACATCAATTTCTCATTCATTTCACATACAGAAATTAATGAACAACTCAGAACATCTTTTATTTTCTTTGGGTTTGGGAAATAGTTGCTTTGGCAGGAAATGGATATGAGCAAATGGAATGACAGTCTAGAGCAAAGTAGCCCTTTTCTGTGTGGGATAAAAGACAAGAAGATGAATCATGAAATGTCTCGGACTGGGACTTCCAGAGTGAGGCAGCCTTCCAAAGGCCAAGAGGAAGGAAACTTGTGACCCTTCCTCTAGTTCCAAAAGGCAGACATTAAAGGAGGCAATTAGACCAGAAGTAGAGACCAGAGCACCTTGAGGGCTTCATGCAAATCAGCAGTAAAACTTGAGAGTAGAGCAGGGTTTTCTCCCAGGATACAATGATACAAGGTCTATTTTTATATAATGAAAAAGACAGCACATCTGTTACATAAAACCATCTGAGTGCCAGGGATGACAAAGCATATCGCAGGGCAAGCCAAACACATTTTGCTGAGGCAATGTCTGTCTCTATCTCTAGCTCACTTCAGCGATCCACTGGGGAAATCAAGGCGGAAGATGGAAACACATCCAGCACGCTTGAAGCTACAAAGTTAGCAGTAAGGATTCTTAGAAAAGACCTTGAGGACTTCTGGTTCAACCTATCTGTTGAACTAATAAGGCCTAGAAAAGAGAAGTGACATGCTCAGTCTCAAACTAAGTCTTTGGGAAAACTAGGTCTAGAAAGAACACAGGTCTCTTGATTATCTGTAATGTGATGAAATGCTGTTCCTCATGTCCCTATCGATACTGTGTAGCCTACTGTATCAAAGATAAGCTTTTTAAAAACCTTAATTGAGATAAAATTAACATACCATGAAGTTCACCTATTGAAAGGGTACAGTTAAATGGGCTTTTGGTATATTCAGAGTTATGCAACCACCACCACAATCAATTTTAGAGCATTCTCCAAAAAAAAAAAAAAAAAAAAAAAGAACATTCTCATTACCCCAGAAGGAAATCACATCTCCATTAGCAGTCACTCCAAACCATCCCTCCCAAACACCTGGTGCTAGGCAGCCAGTCCTCTATTTTCTGTCTCTCTAGATTTGCACACTCTGGACATTTCTTATTAACTGAATCATATGCTATGTGGTTTTGATTGGCTTCTTTCACTTAACATGTTTTCAGTGTTCATCTATGTTGTAGCATGTATCAGCACTTCATTTCTTCATATGGCTGAATAATACTCCATTGTATGGATATGTTACATGTTGTTTTTCCATTCATCAGTTGATGAATAATTAGGTTGTTTCCCCTTTAGAGCCATTATGGCTAACACTGCAATGAACATTGCATACAAGTTTTTGTGTAGAGATATGTTTCTATTTCTCTTTGTTATATATCTCAGAGTAGAATTACTAGCTCAAATGGTAACTCTACGTTTAAACTTCTGAGACATCAAACTGTTTTCCGAAGGGGCCACATCACTTTACTCCACACCAGGAATGTAAAATGACTCTCCACATCCTTGTTAACACTTGTTTTTACCTGTCTTTTTTATTATAACAATTTTAGTGGTTGTGAAGTCATATTTCAATGTGGTTTAGATTTATTTTCCTGACAACTAATGATGCCAAGTATCTTTTCACATACTTATTGGCTACTTTTATATCTTCTTTGGAGAAATATCTATTCAGATCATTTGCCCATTTTTAATTATTTGTCTTCTTATTTTTTAGTCATAGGAGTTTTCATATATTCTGGATATTAGATCCTTATAAGATATATGATTTGCAAGTATTTCTTCACAAGCCGTGAGATGTCTTTTCACTTTTTAATAGTGTCCTTGGATGCATAAAAGTTTTAAATTTTGATCAAGTACAAGTTATGTTTTTGTTGTTGTTGTTTGTGCTTTTAGGATTTTGTAAGAAACCATTGCCTAAGCTAAGGTCATGAAATTTGGCCTCATGTTTTTTCTAAGATGTGTTCAAACACCAAACACTATTTGTTGAGGAGGCTGTTGATTCTTTCCCATTGACGCTGGCATACTAGTTGAAAATCAGCTGGTCACAGGTGCATGGGCTTATTTCTAGATTCTCAATTCTATTTCATTGAACTATATGTCTGTCTTTATGCTAGAATCACACAGTCTTAATTATTATAGCTTTATAGTAAATCTTCAAGTTGGGAAGTGTGAATCATTCAACTTTGTTGTTCTTTTTCAAGATTGTTTTGGTTATTCTGGGTGTCTTGAATTGCCATATGAATTTTAGGATCTGCTTGTCAACTGCTGCAAAGAAGCCATCCTGGATTCTACTAGAAGTTTTTTAAATCCATAAACTTTTGATAAAATATTAAAATGCAATAAAAGAACCAATAATCCATAAGTTTCCATCCCTTTATTTTTGAGAATATAATCATTTTATTCATACATTATAGTGAAAATCTCAGGATTTTTTAACCTTATAAAAAAATGAAATGGACCTAACAGTCTGTAACTCCCACTGCCTTTTCATCCCCATGTATACACTTTTAGATCAGTTTTGCCACATTGAATTATCATGACAATCCTATCAGAGACAAGTGGTATTATCACCATTTTAACTACCGGGCAAAAACATTCAGATGAGTTAGGTTAATGCTCAAATCTCCACAACCTGCAAAAAGGAAAGCCATATATCCAGCCTAGACCAATGTTGTATTGTTATGCCCAAGTGCTTGAAGAGCCTGCTATTACTTCAAAAAACTGTCTTTCCTAAAGGTAGCCCTGTGATTCTCCATTGTTGAACTGTAGAATAACCTTCTTTCTGGAAAAGAATACAAATGAGGCCGGGCACGGTAGCTCATGCCTGTAATCCCAGCACTTTGGGGAACTGAGGCAGGCAGATCACCTGAGGTCAGGAGTTTGAGACCAGCCTGACCAATATGGAAAAACCCCATCTTCACTAAAAATACAAAATTAGCCAGGCATGGTGATGAATGCCTGTAATCCCAGCTACTCAGTCTGCTGAGGCAGGAGAATTGCTTGAACCCAGGAAGCAAAGGTTGTAGTGAGCTGAGATCACGTCATTGCACTCCAGCCTGGGCAACAAGAACAAAACTCCATCTCAAAAAAAAAAAAAAAAATACAAATGAAACTTGAATTTTCTCAAGAGATTATCAGTTAAATGGCTGATGGGTCCAGTTACTAAAGCATATGTTTTACATTTTAGTCAATGCTATGACATTCAGAAAAGTCAGCCATGAGTGTTCATATTTTGGATTTGCATCCTATATTTATACCCATCAGTGATTGTTTCTCAGAAATATTTACACACTCTTAAAGCTGGAAAAGTTCTTAGAGAGAAATCTATCACCACAGGATCTTAACAGAAATAAATAATATTCTTTGAAAATGTTTTATCCTTGAGTTTGGAAAACAGTAAATTGAACAAAACGGGTCAAGTTTCCTTGTTCCAGAGCTTCTCACTTAACATGAGGCTCCTGTGTATTCTAGAATCTGCAAAGTTTCTCAAACATGTTAGATGCTTATTAATGGATCTAGCATCTCACAGAACACAAATTATCTTCAGGAAATGCCATGAATGTCCTGTATTTTCTCAGACTTCTACAGCAATATTTTCTCTGAATAAAGTTAATTGTTTATCACTCCCCTTCCCCCAGTCCCTATGACCACCATCACCTTTTATATTTTTAAATAGAAGCATTTAACAAATATCTACTTTAAAAAGTTTCTAAATATGTATTTACTTATACTTTAAAATGTCCTCATCTGTTAAATTATCAAATGTCCTGCGTATAAGAAACGACAGAATAAATTCTACCTGAAAGTCAATGCCAAGAGAAGGTACACCCCTTTACACAAACGCACATACATCCTTTCATACTGAAAGTTACATAAGAAAACGTTTTTTTTGTTTGTTTGTTTGTTTTGCCTTGGCTCCTAGGAATTTATCTAATCTAAGTATCTACTCATCATATATACTGATCCCTAAAGCACTTATACTCACCTGCTGTTTAAAGTTGTATTTGTAGCTATCTTTTTGCCTTGATTTATGTGTTCTGATATAGAATTCTACCTTAATTCTTATTTGTAATTGTGGCAAAAGGATATAACTGATAAATTTATATGAAAACAAAATTAAATTTTTGTCACTTTTCTAATTACCATGTCAGATGAAAACTGCTGTACATATTCTTAAAATATGCAATGGATGAGTTTGAGATTTGATGTATTCAAATTAAGACTCTAGCATATACATAAAAATTTGCATTAAAGGATCTTGAGAAGGGATGCAGTTCTAAGACACACCCTAGGCCAGCCAAAACTCAACTGCAATGACAGATTTCACACTATGGAGACTTGCCACATGTACTAAGAAACTATGGGCACAATAAAAATAAAGCAAAAATCAAACCAAAAAATCCCAACAGTTAACACATGAGCTTACAAACAACAGCTACAAGGACATACCAAATTGCAGACATGATGCGTGATGGTGCTTACTTGTCAGATGGCAACTTTAAGAAGTAGGTTGCAGGATGAGTTACAATTTATGTATCGAACAACAGCTAACATTTCTCCAGAGCGAAGTGAAAAATGCCACGGAGTAGGTGGATTAATTAGTAAGCAAACAAATGTGCTATAGATGAAATTCAGTGTATACTTGGCCTGGCTCCTCAAAATAAAGCTTAAAACTAGACCTTTTTGAAAAAACCTGAATGGAAAGCTTTATAAATACATACAAACAAAATTTGGTCTAGAGACTTTCAAAGTTGTATTTGATAACTGAATTATTTTTTCATTCTAAGGTAAGGATTGAGAGCCACTTTTAGGACATTAATACTTTATACAGTACCAAGAGAGAAGTGGAAACAGTCTTTTAAGAAATCATGCTCATAATAAGGAGGAAAAAACCCACAGTAGAAAAGGATGCTCTCAAAGACTCAATTTTTAAAGTTCTCGTATTGATAAATGATTGCCTTGGCTCCACCGAACCATTAACATTCCCAGTGCTAATGTCCCTTGTTACTTATGGAAGCGTTTTTTAAAATATATGAAGTCTTATGATGCCTGAGAACCCACACTCTCTTCCCAGAAACCGATGAAAAGTTTGTGTTCTACCATATGACCCTTGGACCAAGGTTTAGTACCCGCTGAGAATTGGCTGAACTGAATGAAGATACCTGAGATGCAAAGATTGGTCAGGTCTATGAGTGTTTACTTGGGATTAGTGAAGCAGTAAATTCAGGGACTGGACACTTTTAGGAGCAAAAGCTAAAAAGTTTTGAAAGTTTTCAGATATAGACAAGGTCTGAGAAGGCACAGCGGACTTCCGTTACAAGGGAACAAGATAAACCATGAGTAGGCAAGTGTGTTCTGAAGAGAGATCAGAAAGCACATGTAGAGAATTGGAAGAGTCTAACAAATAGCTTCAACTGTAAAGCATGACTACTCTTTGGACTGTCCTTGGGAGTTTTAATTGGCAGGTCATGCTTAGAACCATTGGTGAGGGAATGAGCTGTTGTTTGAATTTGCCCTGAGAGAGAAAGAGAAAAACCAAGCTGACTTTGGGAGAGACTGCCGTCCATTCTTGGGTAGTTCCTATGCTGGAGTCCTTTAAATTCCTGTTGCACTCACTAGAGTCCTTCTTTACTGCATTCTCACTACTACTATAATAACAAAACCCTAGAAGAAAATTCAGGAGACTGCCCATACAACTTACGGATGAGTAGAATATGTTAACCAAGGCCAGAAACCCAGAAATTATAAAAGAAATAATAGACTTTTAAACTATGTCAAAACTTACAAATTTTTGTTTATCATAAATATACCTCAATATGTAAATGTAAGAGCTGGAAAAATATTTTCCATGCAAATAACAAAGAGGTAATATCTAGGCAATGCAACAAGATTTTACAAACTGACAAGCAAAAAAATCAACTGAATAGAAAAATAAGAAAAGAATACAAATAGAAAGTCACAAGAGGCTGAATCTAAATGGTGGCTATACAAAAATAAAACTAAGCACTGAGAAAATTATAATTAAAGTGAAATAACAGTTATAATCATCAGATTGGCAAGATTTATTTTTTAAAAGTTAACATTTATTGCTGGTAAATATATGAAAGGAATCATGCTTGCATATTTTGCCAGTTGAAATGTAAATTACTGTATGTAGACTTTTTAGAAAAGCAAATAAAAAACATCTACTAAAACTAAAAATATACATATCTTTTGGCCTAGAAATCCCATTCCTGGTTGTCTATTCTAGAGAGATGAAAACGCCAATATGTATATATATATATATATATAATCAACACATATGCACATAATGTCAAAGGAGTAGAAATGAAGCAAAAGTCCATCAATAAGAAAACAGTTAAATTGGCCAAGTGCAGTGGCTCGTGCCTATAATCTCAGTACTTTAGGAGGCCAAGGCAGGTGATCATTTGAGACCAGGAGTTTGAGACCAGCCTGGCAAATATGGCAAAACCCTGTCTATACTAAAAATACAAAAATTAGCTGGGAATGGTGGCACATGCCTGTAGTCCAGCCATGTGGGAGGTTGAGGCATGAGAATTGCTTGAACACAAGAGGCAGAGGCTTACAGTGAGCCAAGACCATGCCACTGCACTCCAGCCAGGGTGACAGAGTGAAACTCTGTCTCAAAAGGAAAACAAAAAAAGAAAACAGTTAAATTAATTACAGTACTTCTGTATCATAGAGTATTACATACTCATTGCAAATTACTGCTCAAGGAAATAACAGAGGACACAAACAAATGGAAAAACATTCCATGCTTATGCATAGGAAGAATCAATATCCTGAAGATGGCCATACTGCCCAAAGTAATTTATAGACTCAATGCTATCCCCATCAAGCTACCATTGACTTTCTTCACAGAATTAGAAACACCTACTTTAAATTTCAGATGGAACCAAAAAGGAGCCAGCATAGCCAACACAATCCTAAGCAAAAAACAATCAAACAAACAAACAAACAAATCTGGAGGCATCATGCTACCTGACTTCAAACTATACTACAAGCCTACAGTAACAAAAACAGCATGATATTGATACCAGAAAAGATATATAGACCAATGGAACAGAACAGAGGCCTCAGAAATAATGCCATACATCTACAACCATCTGATTTTTGATAACCATGACAAAAACAAGCAATGGAAAGGATTCCCTATTTAATAAATGGTGTTGGGAAAACTGGCTAGTCATATGCAGAAAACAGAAACTGGACCCTTTCCTTACACCTTATACAAAAATTAACTCAAGATGGATTAAAGACTTAAACGTAAGACCTAAAACCATAAAAATCCTAGAAGAAAGCCTAGGCAATACCATTCAAGACACAGGCATGGGCAAAGACTTCATAACTAAAACACTAAAAGCAATGGCAATGAAAGCCAAAATTGACAAATGGGATCTAATTAAACCAAAAAGCTTCTGCACAGCAAAAGAAACTATCAGCAGAGTGAATAGGCAACCTACAGAATGGGAAAAATTTTTTTGCAATCTGTCGATCTGACAAAGGGCTAGTATCCAGAATCTACAAGGAACTTAAACAAATTTATAAGAAAAAAATCAACCCCATCAAAAAGTGGGTAAAGGACATGAACAGACACGTCTCAAAAGAAGACATTTATATGACCAACAAACATCTGAAAAAAAAAGTTCATCATCACTGGTCATTAGAGAAATGCAAATCAAAACCACAATGAGATACTATCTCATACCAGTTAGAATGATGATCATTAAAAAGTCAGGAAACAACAGATGCTGGAGAGGAAGTGGAGCAATAAGAACGCTTTTATACTGTTGGTGGGAGTATAAATTAGTTCAACCATTGTGGAAGATAGTGTGGCAATTCCTTGAGGATCTAGAACTAGAAATACCATTTGATCCAGCAATCCCATTACTGGGTATATACCCAAAGGATTATAAATCATTCTACTTTAAAGATACTTGCACACATATGTTTGCTGCAGCACTATTCACAATTGCAAAGACTTGGAACCAACCCAAATGCCCATGAATGATAGAATGGATAAAGAAAATGTGGTACATATACACCATGGTATACTATACAGTCATAAAAAAGGATGAGTTCATGTCCTTTGCAGGGACATAGATGTAGCTGGAAACCATCAGTCTCAGCAAATTAACACAGGAACAGAAAATCAAGCACCACATGTTCTCACTCACAGTTGGAGTTGAATAATAAGAACACATGGACACGAGGAGGGAACATCACACACTGGGGCCTGTTCCGGGGTGGAAAGAGAGGGGAGGGATAGCATTAGGAGAAATACCTAATGTAGATGACGGGTTGATTGGTACAGCAAACCACCACAGCATGTGTATGCCTATGTAACAAATCTGCATGTTCTGCACATGTATCCCAGAACTTAAAGTATAATTTAAAAAAAAAAAAAAAAAGGAAAAGGAAAAAGAATTAGACCTAAGATAATTCACTCAGAATGATGTCCCCAAGGTATTGTTGAATGAGGCAGGCCTAGTGAGAAAGATTTTTCAGCAAATTATAATTTTCTAGTTAAGATAACGGTAAGTGACATTCAGACTTTGCCCACACTAACTTCTCAACATTCTTTTGGCGTACAGCCTTGATTTTTGAACTATTTTAAAAGATCAATCAACATTTACAATCTATCCCTAGTTCAACTCAATCTTAGGAGGAGTAAACAAAAAGCTGTTCATTTACAATGAACTCTTTGGACACAAGTTGCATCACTCCTGTCCACTGAGGAGTTCTGGGTGCTTCGCTAATAAATAATCAAGATAATGAACAGTGATCAAATTCAGTTTCACTACTCTTTTTACTTGAGACACTTAGAAGCTGGCTTCTTTGTTACGTTTGGCAGAGGAATTTGAAAAAGTAGATATTGCTGCTTATAATACAAAAAAAGTATTGTTATTCCTACTATGTTAAGAGTTTCTAAAATGGAAAAAAAAAAGTTAACAGCTTATTTTAAGAACAGTTTAGAGGCCACGAACAGTGGCTCACGCCTGTAATCCCAGCACTTAGGAAGGCTGAGGTAGGTGGATCACTTGAGGTCAGGAGTTCAAGATCAGCAAGTTTAAGACCAGCCTGACCAACATGGTGGCCTGGCCCAGTCTCTACTAAATATACAAAAAATAGCTGGGAAGGATGTTTGCTATGATCTGAATGTGTCCCCCAAAATTCAAGTGCTAAAAACTTAATCCCCAAGGCAACGGTATTGGGAAGCGGGACCTAATGTGAACTGTTTAGGTGATGAGGGATCTACCCCCAGGAATGAATTAATGCTGCTATAGAAACGGCTTGTGGGAGTAGGTCCTTTCTCTCTTGCCCTTTCACTATGTGAGGATGCAGCAAGAAATCCTGAACAGATGATGGTGCTACGATTTTGGACTTCCCAGCCTCCAGAACTATGAAAAATAAATTTCTGTACTCTATAAATTACCAGTTTGTGGTCTTCTTTTTCTAGCAGCACAAAACAGACAACAATGCTCAGCATTGCCTTCAGTAGATTTTTTTTGTGCCAACATAGATACAATAGAAATATATTTCTCAGAATTCCATTCACTAAGTAGCTATAGATTAGCATGTACCGTAAGAGACATGGCATATAGGATTCAGAGAACAGAAGGTTAGTAGAAAATATATTTCTTTTTCCAAGCTTTAAAAGTATATTTGAAAAAAATTGTATATATTCAAGGTGCACAATATGTTTTGAAATATGTGTACACTGTGAAATAATTACAACAATCAAACTAATTAACATATCCATTATTTCATATAGATATCTTTTTTTTCTTTTTGTGGTGAGAGTACTTAAGATCTACATTTTTAGTAAATTCCAAGTATATAATACAAAATTATTCATTGTAGTTAACATGTTACACACTGGGTCTTATTAATCTTATTAAGAGTTTGTACTCTTCAGTCAACATCTTCCCATTTCCCTCACTTTCTTCTACTCTGTTTTTGAGTTTGACTTTTTTAGAATCCACATTTAAGTGAGATCATGCAGTATTTGTGCATCTGTGTCTTGCTTATTTCACTTAACATAATGTCCTCTAGGTTCATATATGTTGTTGCATATGGCAGAATTTCCTTCTTAAGGCTGAATAATATTTGAGTGTGTATGTGTGTGTGTAAAACATCTTTATCATTCACCTGTTGATGGACATTTAGATGTTTTCCTATCTTGGCTATTGTGTATAGTGATGCATTGAACTCAGGACTGCAGATATTGTTTCAACATGGTGATTTTATTTCATTTCAATACTTATTCTGAAGAGGAACTGCTGGATGATAAGGCAATTCTATTTTTAACAGTTTGAGGGACCTTCATAATGTTTTCCATAGTAGCCCATACCAATATACATTGCCAACAATGTACAAGGGTTCCTTTTTCTCCACATCCTTGCCAACAATTGTTATGGTATGAATTTTTGATAATGACTAGCCTAACAGGTGTAACATGATATTTCGTTTTGTGTTTGACTTGCATTTCCCTGATAATTAGTGATATAGAGCACCTTTTCATATATCTGTTAGCCATTTTACATGTTATTTGAAAAGATATCTATTCAAGTCCTTTGCTCATTTTTCATGGTCAACTAATCTTAAAAAAAAAAATGCCAATAATCACAATTTAAAAAGGATAGCCTCTCTCTTCAATAAATGATGTTGAGAAAACTGAATATCCATAGGCAATAAATAAATCAATAAATAAAATTGGTTCCTTATCTTATACCATACATAAAAATCAATTCAGAATGGGTTACAGATTTAAACATAAGACCTAAAATCATAAAACCTGTAGAGAAAAATATATGGAGAAAGCTCCACGACATTGGTTATAGCAGTGGTTTTTTGGATGTGACACTGAATGAACAGACAACAAAAGCAAATATGAGTTGGGCTACATCAAACTGAAACACTTCTACTCAGCAAAGATTACAATCAACAAAATGAAAAGGCAGCCCACAGAATGGGAGAAAATGTTTGCAAACTATGTATACTATAAGAGATTAATATCCAAAATATATCTAAGAGCAAAATCATACAGCTCAAGAGCAAAACCAAAAATAACTAGAGTCACGTTCTGCTTATACTCAGAAGGTCAGTGAAAAGTAAAGACACTGCTGCCACCACATACATTGTCTGTTACCTGTTGGTTTACCTAGTGGTGGATCTTCAGCCAGGCTCCAGCAACTCCCCCTCTTTCTGGTTCTTCGCCTTTGACTTCTCACTCTCCTGGGCAAGGGGCATTTTAGCTTTGTGTCAAAGGGAAACAATTTCCCTGCTGCTTACCTGTCACCTACTACCACCTTCCCCTACCACAACCATCAGAGGCTTAGAAAACTTAAGAGACTATTCGCGTGCACGTGTCCTTATAGTAGAACGACGCATGTTCTCACTCATAGGCGAGTGTTGAACAATGAGAACACATGGACACAGGGAGGGGAGCACTACACACTGGGTTCAGTTGGGGGGGAAATAGGGGAGGGACAGTGGGGGGTGGGGAGCTGGGGAGAGACAGCAAGGGGAGAGATGCCAGATGTAGGTGATGGGGAGGAAGGCAGCAAATCACACTGCCACGTGTGTACCTATGCAACAATCTTGCATGTTCTTCACATGTACCCCAAAACCTAAAATGCAATAAAATAAATGGGGAAAAAAAAGAAAAGAAAAGTTAAGAGACTAAAGCAGGTTCCAGTCCAGTGTCATGGGTTCTGGCTAATTCTCACAGGTTCCTGTTTGTCTTTCCTTCCCACATTCCCTGTTCTTTATTCTTCTAAACTGCCTTCCCTGTGGACTTTAGGCTCCGGCACCACACACGGAAGCAATAACCACACACAAATTGTTTAATAATAATGGTAAGGAATTATGTTTACTAATAATGGTAACGAATTATGAAAAAAATCTCGGACTTAATGCTCTCTAACCATGCGATTTTTCTTCTTATTTAATAATACGCTGCTACATATTTGGAGGTTCTGATGTTTGTAGGTCACTGAACAGACATTGAAATCTGATTTATATTGTATAACTGTAACATAGAAAAAGCATTTATATTTTTTCTGTAAGAATATTGAGTTGTATATAATTTAAATAAGATTTGTCCCCAAATGGTTTTGCTCACCTTGATTTTTTTTGTTGTGATTTTCTTGTTTTTGTATAATGTGTACGGTTTATGTCAATGGCATTAAAAGCCTCCTGAAGCATAATCTTATCAAAGGGATACATTGTTAATAAAATGTACTTAAAATTCTTAAAAAAATAAAATTTCACTGAGATGAAATTGGTGAACATCCAAAAGTTTGATCATGTATTTTTATTTTGGATGAAAGCTATGCCAAAACAGGCAAAGTCATACATTGTTAAAGGAATGAAAAAATACTATAATACCTATGGAGAAGAATTTGATAGCATCTCATGAAATTATATATAATTCACTCTCAGATCCTGGGCTATATTTCAGAATATATTCTAAAGATACACTGGCAAAAATATAAAATAGTGTATGTACAAGCCTATTCATTTAGGCACAAATTTAATAACAGAAGACTGTCAATAACCCAAATGTGCACCAATAGGGAATTGGTTGAAAAATTATACTAAATCTGTACAATGAGAGAGTATAAAGTTCTCAAAGAGACTGAAGTATATATATATATATATATTACCATGGATAGTAAATATAGCAGAATGTGAAAAATGTAAAGTAGAAAAAAATCCTGGAAATTAAAAGGAAAATAAAATGGATGTAGCTAATAAACAAATGTATTGAGTTGAGGATACAACCATGCAGAGAAGAACTATTCCAACTGACATCAACACACAGCTATTTCAGTGGTCAACCTTGCTCTGATACTCTCAGGTCAGAAAGAAAGCTTAAAAAAAAAAAAATCCAAACCTGTTTTCTGCAACCATTTTGTTGGTAGTAATGGTGTTGGCCTTTTGAGATTCTTTCATAAATACTGTGAAAAATTACAGGAGTAACCATTTTGATGTTATTGAGAATCAGAATTTTTGGCATAGCAGAAAAGAGATTCTGATGTTAGACTGATGAAAAATGTTTAAAACTTCTGTTTATAAACTTGAACTGAAATATTAGAATGAATGTATCACTTATTTTATCTTTAAAAATATATTTCCTAGCTCTGGCCTAGAAATAATAACCAACTCAGTATCAATGAGCACTTTAGTATGCAGATTGTGGTATCTGCGGCAAAATTATCACTAGTTTGAGAACAACTGCTTTAGCCTGTGATCAGTGATATAAAAAGGAAGACTCATATCAGTGTCATCATTGAGAGGGCTGGTTTAACTACAGACTGCAGAGATATTAAAATCACAATAAGAAAATATGAAAAAAAGAAAATATGAATCACTGTATGCCAATAAATTCAACAACTTAGGTGAAAATAAAAAAAAATATATCCTTGAAAGACACAAACTACATAGGAAACTGATCGAGCAGTCTTACCTATAGACAGTTCTTTTGGATAAACATAGAAATTTACCTTTCTGACCTTAAGGCTTGAAATTTGTGCTTGTTTTACCTGGGTTCCTTCCTCAGAAAAGGACCTTCAGGCCTTTCAGAAAAAAAAAAAAAAAAAAAAGAACCAAAGAACTGAAACTCACCAACCACCACATCCAGACAATGAGACTTTACACCCCTCATTCATCATGACTGCTTCCTTGCCCCTCCCTAGTTCCTGTTTTCTCACACATTTTACATTTCTTCCCTGCTGTTTAAACCCCTGGTTTTAGTCAGTCACGGAGATGGATGTAAAACTGAGCTCCTGTCTCCTCAGCTGCATCACCCGATTAAAGCCTTTTTTCTTGGCAATATCCGTCATCTTAGATTGGCTTTCTGCGTAGGGAGCAGCAGAACCTAGCCTGAACCCCTGGTATTTTGGTAACACATACACTGACTTTTAAAGACATAGATAACTTGAATAGCCTTATAGCAGTGATTCTTAATCAGCATTTGCCTACCCAGGGACATGTAATCCTTTCTGGAGACATTTTTGGTTGTCCCCAATGGTGTAGGGACTATGGGCATTTAGTAGCTAGAGGCTAGAAATGCAGCTGGCCATACTACGATGCATAGGAGAGTCACTACAAAGAATTCCTTGACCTAAAATGTCAGTAGTGCCAAGCTTCCAAAACCCTGCAGTATTTCCACTAAAAAAATTGAATTTGTAATTTTAAAGTTTTTGACAAAAAAAACTCTAGACTCATTAATGAATTTACTAGTGAATTAAAGCAAACAGTTAAGAAAAAAAATACCAATTCTACATAAACTAGTACCAAAAATTGAAGTGAAAGAAACACTTCCCAATACATTCTCTAAGGCCAGCATTAACCTAATACCAAACCCAACAAAGGTGTTATTTAAAAATCACAGACCAACATCCTCCACAAACACTGATGCTAAAACTTTTAAATTTCAGCAAACTAAATCAAACAACACATAAAATCATAATACACCATGGACAAGTGGGACTTAAACCAGAAATGTAAGATTTCTTTAATATTCCAAAATTCATCAATGATAATTCATAATATTAAAAGACATTTTTAAAAACCATATGATAATCTCAATAGATTTTTATAAAGCATCTGGCAAAATCCAACATCTATGCCTGGCACACACAAGAAAACTCCTGGTTAATTAATAATGGGAGGGAATTTGATCAACCTAAAAAGGTATCTTCAAAGAAGTTACCACCACTGACATCTTACATAATGCAGAAAGACTGAATGCTTCATTTGCCCTAACATCAAGAATAAGGCAAGGCATGTCCACTTTCCTATTTAATAAGGCTACACAAATAAACAATTCATACAAACGTAACATATAAGCAATATCAAGACTGGAAGTGAAAAAATAAAACTGCCTTCATTTGTAGATTACATAACTCTCTACGAATAAAATGCTATCGAAGCTACAAAAATGCTTACATAGCTAATAAGAGTAGTTAAGTTTTCAAAATACAAGGTCAACATTTGAAAATCAGTTACATTTCTATACTAGCAACAAATAATCAGAAATCACAACTAATTCTTTTCAGTTTCGATTTTTGATACCATCAAATAGAGATATATTTTTAAAACATAAAAAAGACTTCTATATTGAAAACCTCAAAATACCACTGAGAGAAATTAGAGAAGATGTCAATAAATGGAGAGATATATCAGGAGAGTGTTTTTTTTAATGAGAAAATGACAGACTGACTATCAAATTTATGTGGTGGTCAGGTATGGTGGCTCACGCCTATAATCCCAGCACTTTGGGAGGCCGAGGAGGGCGGATCACTAGGTCAAGAGATGGAGACCATCCTGGTCAACAGGGTGAAACCCTGTCTCTACTAAAAAAAAAAAATACAAAAATTAGCTGGGTATGGTGGCACAGCCTGTAGTCCCAGCTACTCCGGAGGCTGAGGTAGGAGAATTGCTTGAACCCAGGAGGCAGAGGTTGCGGTGAGCCGAGATTGCACCATTGCATTGCACTCCAACCTGGGTAACAAGAGCGAGACTCCGTCTAAAAAAAAAAAGATTTATGTGGTATAGGACCGATTTGTAGGAAATTTATATCACAAAGAATCTAGAACAACCAAAACAACTTTGAAAAAGAGGAACATATTTAAAGGAATATCACAAACTGATCTTCAAACTCAACAGAAAAGTGTAGTAATTAAGACAGTGTGATACTGACATAAAGATAGAAAAAGAGATCTGTGGAACATAACAGAGAGTGCAGAGCTGAAGTCACACCTATAGCGTTAACTGGCTTTCAACAAAGGGGCAAAGGGAACTCAATGAAGAAAGAAGAGTCTCTTGAACAAATAAAGGTTAAGCAATTGGATACTATACGCATTTTTAAATAAGGAATAAAACAACTTCAACCTATACTTTACTCCTTAAACCAAAATCAACTTAAAATGGATTATAGACTTCACTGTAAAACCTAAAAATATTTTGGAAGATAGGAAAAAGCCTTTGTAATCTTGGACTCAGCAAAGATATCTGAGCTAGGACACCGACAGCATGATTGATAAAGGAAAAACTTGAAAAATCAGGTCTCATTCAAAATTCAGAACTTCTATTTGTTGAAAGACACTGTTAAGAAAATTAAAAGTGAAGCTACAATGCAAGAGAAACTATTTGCAAATCACATAGCTCATAAAGGATGTGTCCAGAATATATAAGGACCTCTCAAAATGTAATTATAAGGAAAAAAAGTGTGCAAAAACCCTGAGCAGGGTCTTCCCCCAAAGAAGATGTACAGGTAACAAACCAGCACGTGAAAACGTGCTTAACATTATTCATTATTAGAGAACGCAAATTAAGAACACAGTGCACTCATCTCTAGTTGATCATCTCTAGTTAAAATTACTGAACATACACAGTGTTTTCAAGGATATAAAGCAACTGAGACAAACTTTGAAGTCAAAAGGTATTTACCATTCTTGACTTCAAATTTTACTACAAGCAACAAAAGCCAAAATAGGTAAATCGCACTTGATCCAAATTGAAAATTTTTGTTTTTAATCAGAAGAAATTATCAAGAAAGTGAAAAACCAACCTACAAGTGGAGGAAAATATTTGTAAGCCATATGCAGATATAATCCTAGAGTACAGACTATATTGGAATTCTTGTAATTCAGCAAAAAAAAAAAAAAAAAAGACAATCCAATTAGAAAATGGACAAGGGACTTGAAAAGACATGTCTTTAAAGGTAAACAAATGCTCAGCAACACATGAAAAGATACTCGCCATTATGAGTCACTAGGGAAATGCAAATCAAAACTACAATGTAACACCAATTCACAGCCACTAGGATGGCTATAATTAAACAGAAAAAAAAAAAAACAACCAGAAAATAACAAGTGTGGGCAAGGATGTGGAGAAATGTGAACCCTCACACATGGCTGGTTGGAATGGAAAGTGGTGCAGACATTACGGAAAACAGTTAAGCCTAGATTTACAATACGATCAACAATTTCACTCCCAAGTATACATACAATATAATTGAAAAGAAGTATTCAGACATAACATTGTCCATGTGTTCATAGCTGAATTATTCACAAGAGCTAAAATGAGAAAAAACCCTGAATGTACATCAACAGATGAATGCATAAACAAAATGTGGTGTGTCCATACAGTGTAATATTATTTCGACATAAAAAGGAATATAGAACTGCTATACGCTTCAACACAGATGAACCTGGAAAAACACGATGCCAAGGGAAAGAAGCCAGACACAAAAGGTCACGCATTTTACGATTCCATTTACATACAATGTCTAGAACAGGTAAATCCATAGAAAGCAGTTTCATGGTTGTTGGGGGCTAGAAGGAAAGAAAGGGAGGGACCGCTTCGTGAGTATGGGATTTCCTTTTGAGACAACCAAAATGTTTTGGGACTGGACAGAGGTGAAAGTTACACAACACTGTAAATATATTTAATGCCACTGAACTGTCCACTTTGAAATAGTTTATTTTATGTTATATGAATTTTATCACATGAATAAAAGAAAAAATACACACTGTATAATTTCATCTGTATAAAATTCTAGAGAATGCAAACTCGTTAACAGAGACAGAAAGCAGATCAGTGGTTGTCTTCCAATAGGGGTTGAGGGGAGGCAGGAGAGGAGGCAGGAGAGGGGAATTACAAAAAGACCCAGGAAACTGTGGGGAGAGGTAATGGTTGTGTTCATTATCTTGGCTGTGATGATGGTTTCACAGGTATATACATATGTCAAGATATATGTGCAGTTTATTTTATCTTATAATACAATTCAAAATTAGTCATATCTCAATAAAGCTGAAAAGGAGGACCAACAATGACCAACAATTCCACTCCTAAGTGTATACCCAAAATAACTGAAAACAGGTGTTCAGACATAACCTTTTCCATGAATGTTCAACACATATAATTGAAATTTTCTGTAATAAAAAAATTTAATTAAGGTAAGTATGCAACATATTTTCTTAGGAGGAAAAACATTTCATAATATTTTCAATTAGTTGCTGTTTCTTAGCTCTTAAGTAATAAATGCCAATAATCAGTGAAGTCAAAATAATGACTAAACTCACATGGGGACAACCATGTTAAGAGTCTGGTTGGACCAGGTTACCAATTAATGCAAAAAAAGGAGAGCAGGTTGATGAACAGATGGTGCATAGCATTCAGTATTAGCTGAAAATACAATAACCAAAGATTCATTTCAATGCTTTATGACTCAGATGTAGATATTAATGATTATATCAAGAATTAGAGTAATTGTTAAGTATGAAGACACTGTATTGCAGAAGAAATAATTACTTGACTTTTGGAGTTTCACAGATAGCAAACAGATCAACAGAGAACATTAGATTGCACATTTCATGGCTCATTTCAAGATGCATCCTATGACATGGCCCCAAACTCAAATACCTGTGGGATCAATAAGTAACAAAAGTAAGTGACATGGGCCTCAGATAACTAGTGCACACACTTGTCTTCTAAATTCTCAGCAGGGTTGGCTATGGAATCTGAAGTTCAGTGCAAAATGAAAATGCAAGTTCCTTTGTTCATAAAGCAGATAAAAATTGACAATAAAGGTACTAAACTATTAACGCTTGTTTCCTTTCTCCCCACTCTCTCTCTCTCTGTCACTTCCCAGATACACTCATCAAGGCATCCTTTATTTATTTAACATTGTGCTCACTCAAGCACAGGCATACTCATGAAGTTAAGTACAGACTCTGAAGTGAAAGGCCTAAAATTAAGGTTCAGTACTATGTGCTGCCTTGACACCTGAAGGTAGGAGGGGCCCCAGATGATCCAACCACAAGTTCTCCTCCCCTCTCTGCTCCTGGAAATAAGGTCACCCAGCCAACTATCTTTCTCATGGAACCAGGCACAGTGCCTGCTTATCCTTGAGTAGCAGGTCTCAATTCCTGCCAGCCCAGAGAATTACTTACACAAGCCAATCACATTCCATGGGACCAGCAATCAACTCACCCTCTCCTCACTGCAAAGCCTACATTCCAGAGCCCCTGTTTGTTCAGTCTGTTCCCAAGTGCAATCCCGGAGTGGGGGAGCCTGCATGGCATGTGATGTCCTCCTCCCTAGAACTGTGAGCATATATAACCAACAAACTACTGTTGATCTCACGTGTCTAGTGTCATGTGTTCAGACATCCCTATAACCCTAGGGTATAAACCCTCTCTCACCAACAAGGGAAAGAGGAGGTGATCAAAACACACTCTCATCAGCCCCTCCCTATGACTCCATGTATACACTGACACAAGTTTCAACAACTTCTAGGATCCTTCACCCATAAGTGGCTGGACCAGCACATCCTGCACCAACCAGGGTTGAGGAAGTTGAGCCAGCCATCTTCTCTTACTACCTACTACCCAACTCACAGCAGATGGGCAACCCTCAAATGTACTGCTATCTCTAGGCCAGAACATAGGAGGTAGCAAGCTGGGATAGATAAGAGTCTCAACCTGCCAAGTCACCCATGATAAACACCATGGCACTGGCAGCCCAGCATGGAGAAAACTGCCCTGATAACCTCTGTGGCTCTGAAATGTGTGTTAAACCCTGACCCTCCCCACATCCATGCCTAGTTCCTACTAGGGGAAGAGGATGTCAGCAATCACAGGGTAGGGATGCGGAGGGAGAGCTGGACAAGACCTGGGATACCAGGAGACTCCTGGGGCACCAGGAGATGGGCAACAGGCAGACAAGAATCCTTCCCAGGGACAGAGGCAGGGAGACGCTAGAGATGGGACTGCTCACGGATGTTGAGGCTCAAATCTGGTGCATCTTCCGTTATCCCATCAGACAACACTCGTAACACACAAATTCAATGATAAAATCATAAGGAATTTTAAGCAACCACAGGGCGTTAAATCCTAAGCATGCAGCCATGCCCATGAAGTTGGCCCTGGTTCTCAAGCATTTAACACACTGAGAGGACGTATTTCTATGACTATTCATGATACATACTTTCTGCTGTACCTAGAAAATCCTCTCTTATACACTTACTATCTCTTAACAGCAGTAATAACCAGACAATTTTTGTCATTTACTGAATTTAACAGCATCGGAATTTATTTTCATTCAAATGTAAAACCTGTTGAAATTTCAGTAATTTTATTTCCACTTTAGCCCATGTTTCTTGATGTAGTTATTTCTGAAGGAAGTTTTAAATTATGTCACTTTGCACAGACACAACTGGTTTGCACATTAAACACCTAGGAGTGTGTTTTATATCTACAAGGAAATTTGCCCTCTTCCTTTCTTGCTTGAAATATGGCGCCCTAAGTGCATCTTCCATTGTTAAGTTTTGATTGGCATCTTGAAGGTTTTGGGCACCATTGTGCTCCCCTTGTCCAGACACTGTTGCCCACAGCAGAAGCCGCTTGTGGTACATCTGGTCCAGCTGCAGACTCACATGGAGCTGGAGCCAGTGCTTGTGCCTGAGCCTGGAGCTGCCACCCCACTGCAGCCAGCATGCATGGCTGTGGGCAATGGCCAGATCCCACACTCGCTCACTCACTCACACAACCTTTGCTGCTCTGCACCTGGCTCACCTTTGGCAGGCATGTGATCTCCAGTAGCATGAGAACAACTCAACCTGCCAGGCCACGTAGGCAGAAGGAGCCCAGTGGACAAAAGTATAACCCAAACAGAGGCACTGCTGGCCACAGAGGTTTCCAGCTGATGAAGCAACACCCGAAAGATCTTGTGACAAAACAATACTTATTTGTAAATGCTAATGACAGACTTTTTAAAATGCTTAAATTCTGGGTTGGTCTACCCTGGGAGTATCAAATAAAACACAAGTGCAGGTAGCATCCAGCTGTAGACCACCATTTGAAGGTCTCTGATATGGAGGAAGACTGTTGCTCTCATAAAAATCTCCTGTTTATTACTCGGTAATGACATAAGACATGCCACACTGTCACTGTCTTTTTTCCTGTCTTTTTCACTAGCCTCTCAGTCCCCTATTGAAAGGGATACATCTGCAGCTGGCACAATGGCCAGCACAGACCAGATGCAACAGAATTCTCCACAAAATGAATTAAATTCAGTTAACACTTACTGAGAACTTACTATTTCCCAGGCACCGAGGTGAACCAAACAAGCAAATGGAACTCATATTCCATGAATTAATCTTTCATCTTAAAGACTTTTTTTATATCCTCAGTGAGACTTTAAAATCTTTAAGTTCTTTTTAAGGTCACATCTATCAGCAGTAGAGGATCAGATGTTGGAATTTTTGTTCCACAGAACTGGGCCATCTACCAAGAAATACGTTAAAAATCACCCTTGATGGTGGCTCATGTCTGTAATCCCAGTGCTTTGGGAGGCTGAGGTAGGCAGATCACCAGAAGTCAGAAGTTCAAGACCAGCCTGGCCAACATAGTGAAACCGCATCTCTAGTAAAAATACGACAAATTTAGCCAGGTGTGGTGGCAAGTGCCTATAACCCCAGCTACTTGGGAGGCTGAGGCAGAAGAACCGCTTAAACCCAGAAGGCAGAGTTTGCAGTAAGCAGAGATCACGCCACTGCACTCCAGCCTGGGCAACAAGAGAAAAACACTGCCCCTCTAAAAATCACCATTGAATTTTGATGGGACTATCCCAGGATTCTTTGAGTTTCTTATTCACATAATACATCCACGGTATGCAGACAACATGGTAAGAGAGGACTAAAGTCCATATTTGGCCTCCTGGCCCTTGTTTTAAAGTCAAAATCTTCTAGATAGGCCCCCTTCTGCATGATGTTAATCCCCAGCACATCTGAGATTGCCAAAGCATCTTCTGTCCTGCTCCATCAGATTGGACCCAAATCCTTGTCTATAAGCTTTTCTTCAACAAACATTAATTGAAGGCTTAATACGTACCAGGCATTGTGTGAGCTTTTGGGGACTACAAGTCTGGAAAAACATGGTCTCTCCCCTCAAGTTACTCTCAGATCTAGAAAAGACTATCTTACCCTTATATCATCAGACTTGCTTTTTGGTCCACAAACCCATTTTGCAAGAGCATTGCCTTTATCTCTCCATCCACTTCAGTCCTTTTTCCAAGATATGGTCCCACTGACTCCCAGCTTACCATAATATGACAAGTTTGGGCCAACCCAGGGTGGCCTGTGTTCGTGAGTTTGCACTGACCTTTTCTGTCTTAGACTATGGTGCCATATTTACCCTTATGGCTGTGCTGATAAAGACGTCACTACTTTCATTCCATGCAATGACTGCCCCACACGCTCATCCTTTATTGCACCTATAAGCAGGCACACCCACACCAGAATTGCTCTTAACACGATATTTTTCAGATGTATCTAGGTGATGTTCCCAAAGTAATCACACTGATACTTTTCTTGTTTCGTTTTTTGAGACAGGCTTTCACTCTGTCATCCAGGCTGGAGTTCAGTGACACGATCATGGATCACTAAAACCTCAACCTCCAGGCTCAAGCCATCCTCCCATGGTACACACCATCATGCCTGGCTAATTTTTACATTTTTTGAAGAGACAAGGTTTTGTCATGTTGCCCAGGCTGGTCTTGAACTCCTGGGCTCAAGTGATCTGCCCACCTCAGCCTCTCCAAGTACTGGGATCACAGATATGAGCCACTGCACCTGGCCCACACTGGTATTTTTCAAATCAACTGCTACTTCCAAATTAAAAACCAGTAATATTAGAAGTCATTTATTGACTTTTTGTTCTCTTCAACACCCTGTATTAAACTCATGGCATAAGTAGTCCTTACACATACATATCTGGTGTCTAAAGTAATCCTTACAATAATCTGAAAAGACATCTTTTCAAGCAATCTGGGTTATGGTACCAATCCTTGTTTGTACTGCACACTGTTTATAGAGGACACAAACTTTTAATTCTCAGCTATACTGCAGGCCCCCTGACCTTGAGGGTCTCAGATACGGGCCCCTTACATACCACACACAAGTCATGGGAACTAGGAGGACTAGCTCGGGGTCTCTCTGCCTAACCTTTGCAAACATCCTGTATTCAACAGTAGCCACAGCCACGTGTTGGCTGGCAGCCCTCTCCTAGGTGCTCGCCCCAGAATTCAAATAGGAGGACGGGCATAGGTGGTAGGGCATCAATGCCCTCTTTTCCTCTAATCCTTTACCTTTTACTTCTTTCCTCAATCCATGTGCCCCACTTCCTCCAGGTAAGAGTCACAGTCCCTCTGAGTGACCCCATAAGCATTTTCACCCAAGTTGTTCTTGCCTCCACTGGCTGGTCTCCTCCTTCTCATGGTGGAAGGGCTTCTACCATGTCCCACATAATAGGGCAGTCCCTTAAACCTTATATTTTCTCTTCTCAATACCATGTCTTGGATCTTGGTATGTTAAGAAGTATGAGTGGAATTGAGATAAACATTTTCTCTTTCAACACATCCTAGCTTCCAATGTAGACTCAACAAAATCTACTAGAAACTCAAAAGTGAGTGCTGATCTTCCTGATCCAAGTGTCCCCGGAGAAATTAATGACTTGGGTAAATGAGTTGCCCTTTAGACAGCATAATTTATGGAGAACAAAAATACATTGGTATAATATACTTTTAAAATATTATCCCAGCGTCATGAACACTCATAGTACAAAGAGGTTAAAGCTACATTCATTCCTTTCTGCCTCAAAAAAAAAAATATCAAAAGTTAGCAGTCTTCAGAAAGAATAAAATGCAATTCATCACCTTCCATCAGCACCTACCTTTCTGGGTGCCAAGGGGAAGATGAAGGAAGTAGATACGCATCCACTATCACTCTGCCTTCCCTTCCTCTCCCACCCCTGACTTATTTTATTTTCCCCTTATCTCTACTTAACCTGCTGTTATTTCTATTATTATACCCTAAAAATTACCTAATTCACTCCTTTCTCCAAGTGATGCTTTTATTTTTTTGCCTCAACATAATTATTCTTACCTCAGGCCAAGATTAAGTATTTTTAAATTAAGAATGATTGACAAAGCCTATATTGTTTATTACTAATGGCATGCTTATTAATTAATATTTAACCATTTCTGGGCAGTGTAGATGAATCAAATTTTTGAATAACGGGTATCTGGAAATGGATCTCTACTTTCTAGTATTCATTGTGTTTAAAATAGGTATTTTCAGTGTTTTCACACCAAAGTATTCTTTATAGAACATTACATTACTATATAACATGAAGAACCTCTCTGTTTTCCAGATGGTGAAATTAAACCTTTTTCCCCAGGTGACTCAGCTAGTAAGTGGCACAGCCATGATTCAATCTGTCTTACTCTATAATCCACATTCCTAAGCACTAAGATAGAATGACTTTCTATAAAAAGGATCCTAGTTTATGCCTACAGTGCTATTCTTTGGGACAGCAGGGCAGTTTGCTTCACACCCAGAATACTCATACCACAATACAATCTATGGCTATCTCCAGAACATCCTGTGTCTTTCTTGGACATTACTCTCTCAATGCACCCTCTACCATAAAGCCAATGAAAAATAACAATCTGGGCTGGGCATTGTGGCTCACGCCTGAAATCCCAGCACTTTGTGAGGTCAAGGTGGGCAGATCACAAGGTCAGGAGTTTAAGATCAGCCTGGCCAACATGGTGAAACCCTGTCTCTACTAAAACTACAAAAATTAGTTGGGCACAGTGGCTAATCCCAGCTACTCAGGAGGCTGAGGCAGGAGAACTGCTTGAACAGGGACCTGGGAGATGGAGGTTGCAGTGAGCTGAGATGGCACCATTACACTCCAGCCTGAGCTACAGAGCAAGACTCCGTCTCAACAAAAAGAAAAGACAAGAAAAGAAAAGAGAAGAAAAAAGACAAGACAAGACAAATAACGATCTGGCATAATTCTGCAAATCCCAATCTCTAGACCACATATCAGCAAACAAAAAGTGACCTGTTGACTTGTTACGAGGATGTCCTAAGCAAGTAAAGAATCTTCAGGACAGAGTCTCATCTGGCACCCCCTGTGGCCCAAAAATCTCAGCAGCAAGTCCCTGGAACCCATCTCTGCCAAACTCATGGTATTAGGTTGCATGTCTACTCAATTTTCATTTCTAAAAAGATTAACATTAGAACGAGAGAAAGAGAGAGAGAGAGAGAGAGAGAGAGAGAGAGTGTGTGTGTGTGTGTGTGTGTGTGTGTGTGTGTGTGTGTGTGTGTCTTTTTGACCACATTGTGCCATTTAACTGACTAGGTTAAATTCTTTATGCATTAACAGAGGATGAGGGCAATTATGTGGTTTGGTGTTCATTGAACACAAGCCAGTCCTTGAGCCAGAACCTCCAACTTCTGTTGAAGGACCTACTACATGCTGATACTTTTAACACACTCCCTTGTTTCATACACACAGCATCCCTTGAAAACTGACTGTGTAGACTGAAGCACAGGCAAGTTAAATTTATCTTACATCAAGAAAATAGACTGGGAGGTCAAATCTGATCTCCTTAGCCTGTGTGCTTTCCCAGACAATGTTTTTCATTTTAAAATACTATGTGCTACATGAAATGTCTTGATTTAAAATAGTATAGCAGGTTTCAAATGCATTCTATTAAACTAACTCACGCATAAAGAGGAGCTGTTAGGCAAATAAAATCAAGATCATTCTGCATTTAAGGAATTCACAAAGTACATTCCTTTTAGAATAAATGTTGAGAAAATATGTTGGCACTGTCAAACATAAAAATGTGAAGACAGAAAAAAGTGAAAACAGTAAGAATTGCTGCTGTGCGCTATTTCTTGAGAGATTCAGAAATGTAAATTTCACAGCAAATTTGGTAAGTGTAGAATTTGTTGTTCGGTTTTCTGCTTGCTATATGTGCTAAAGTTAATTTTGTATCCCCAAAATGTCCCACATCAGTGTGTAAAAATGTTTCTCAAAACTTGATTTTGTAGAAACATAGGTGTTAATAAACTTATGTAGATCCTGTTAAGGAGGATGTAAGGGCAACTGTGTTAAAATACACCCTCTTCTGGTGGCTGTAAAAGAATGCCAACTTGGTCATCGAATGATGAAAGCTTCACTCACCGCTTCATGTTCTCATGTGTGGTGTGCCTGGTCAGTGAGTCCAGTGAGGGTCTGGAGAGCAAGTAGAGAGGCTGTCATCAGAATCTGGCAGTCAGGCAACTGTTGGAGCCTGAGATTCGAGTTGGGGGTGGTGGGCAAGAAAGGCAAAGAAGCAGGATGAGGCTAAGACCCATACTGAGAGGTCACAGGAGATGCCAAAGCCACACAGGGTGGGTCAGGAGATAGCAGCCAATGTCCCCGCAGACAAAGCACAGGAGGAAATCACTAGGTGCACCAGCAAATCTTCAGGTAGACATCTCTCAACCAGAGCAGTGCTTACCCCAACAAATGAAGGTACTACCCCAAACACGACATTCTGAAAGTTATATTGTTCTAGGCATACTCTGCACACGTTGTAAATAAAATGACTTAAGTATCATCCTCTGGTCCACACTGCCCAAGACAATGGCAACTCCATCTACCCTTTACACCACTTTTCCATTTATTCTGTTTGCCACATTCTATTATACTTACCTGCCAAGGGTCTCCAGAATCCCTTCTCTCCTTCTCTCTCCGTCTTTCTTTCTACCATAGTCCTTGTCACATGCTGCCCAGATTAGTTTCCTTATGAGCAGACCGCCTACTGCTGTTCTGATCTACATTCCCCCAGGAGCCCCCTTTAATCATATTATTTCTCTGCTTAGAGACTCAGAACATACACTTTACAGCCCTTTGCTATTGAGGTTCATGCTGGTGCTGATATGGATGAGATGCCATGTGTCTGGCAGTGTCACAAGCATACAGGATACTTCTTCATCCATAGAGTTCACCATGTTGTGAAGGGTGAAATCCAGATTCATCTCCTGCCATTCAACCCTATTCACATGATACTCCTGCCATGGCATATTCATCCAAGCTCTTCAATACCTACTGGCCTCTTTCTATTATTTCTGTGCTTGTCAAATTCCTGCTCATCCTTCAATACGTAATTCCCTAATTTCATTGTGCATAAAATTTTTCTCAGTTCCCTAAACAGAATTTGCTCTGTGCAAATTTCCAGACCCCTCCTCTCTATAGAGCACTAATTGTAAACCCCACCAATCATAAATATTTGTTTAAAAATTGTTCTCTGCTACTGGACTTCATCAGTTTCTTAAGTGCAAGAATCATATTCTGCCCACATTTGCATTGCCGAAAAACAAGCAGAGTGCTAAAATACATCAGGCATATAAAACATGGCTTTGAAAATTAGTTTGCTAATTAATGCAAGAATGCAGACAAGGTTTGGAAAATTAGACTGAAATCTGACACAAAATAACCACACCCACATCTGTATTTCACTTAGTGTACTGAATACTACAGATGGAATGCAAGGGGAAACACCCACAATGTTTGTGGGGGAAGGGTGGGTGGGGAGGCTTAGGAATGCAGCAACCATATTTCTAAATGACTTGAGAGGAATCTATTACATAAATTATTTTCTCCACAAATATTCAACTCATATTTCTAATTCTTAGCCGTGAGATTATCTATTCCTGTCTCCTCAGTCTCTTCACTGACCTGGTGTTGAATTGATTTTATTAATTTTTCCTTATCTAATTAAAGCCATATTTCAGAGAGGTGGGGAGTGGGTGCTGCTCTCTCTCATCTCCTGCACCATCCTGTGAGCGTCCCCCAGCAACATGAGCTTGGATACCAGAGGCGGAGAGAAAGACAGTAACAGACAGCAAAGAAAGAGGCCGAGGCATTGATCATCTCATCAGATTTCGTAGAAAAAGACAAAGCTACAGGATTCAACATCACATTAACTCTGCTTGTGCTGGAAGGGAGAAACATTTTTAAATAGATTCAGGTTACAAATGTGGGCTGCATTTTAAGGCAATTTAACCTAACCCAGGGTTTCTCTCTCTCTCTCTCTCTCTCTCTCTCTCTCTCTCTCTCTCACACACACACACACACACACACACACACAGCCGCCTAGGCTGGAGTACAATGGTGTGATCTCAGCTCATTACGATCTCTGTTTCCTGAGTTCACGCGATTCTCCTGTCTCGGCCTCCCGAGTAGCTGGGATTACCGGCACACACCACCACATCTGTCTAATTTTTTGTATTTTTAGTAGAGACAGGGTTTCACCATGTTGGCCAGACTGGTCTCAAACCCCTGACCTTGTAATCCGCCCGCCTCGGCCTCCCAAAGTGCTCAGACCACAGGTGTGAGTCATCACACCCAGCCCCCAGGGTTTCTTGACCTTACTGTACTTGACATTTTGGACAGATAATTCTCTGTTCTGTGCATTGTGGGATGTTTAGCAGTATCTGTGGCCTTACCTACTAAATGCCAGTTGCAACCCCAGTTGTGACAACTAAAACTTTATCCAGGCATTGTCAAATGTCCCCTGGCAGGGGCACAAAACCAACTCCTAGTTGAGAACCCCTGATCCAATCCATCAGGAACGAACAAAAATGCCTCCAATTCCATAAAGAAAGCTGCCTTTCCAAATGCTTTAATAATAAAATGTAGAATAGTGTCATATTCATATTTGGACAAAAGATGCTGTACGTATTATCCTAGAGATAATCCCAAAACTCCTCCGACAGAACCTGGAGCAGAACCTGACAGAATCTCAATCAACTGAGGTCTATTTTCAGAGGCAGTTCGCCATGCCAGGAGGCTTCTCCTTTGATATATCCAGAGGGCAGGTTGCTGCTTGCTTTGCAGCTAAATCAGAAGCAAATACATGATTTCTGTTTTAAACATAAAGCAAAGTTCAAATGAATGCTGTTTTTTTTTTTTTTTTTTCCTGAAAAAGCAGGCTGCAAGAAACCTTGATTTACAAATGGGAGCCCTCACACACCATGCAACTGACTCAGACCCCCTTTAATCCACTGTGCCTGAAATCAGTGAAAATCAAACAAAAGGCCCAATTAACATTAAATCAGCAGAAAAAAAAATTATCTTTATAAACATGATCTTTTTATAAATTCTCCAGGCCTTCATTTCCTTACCTCTAAAATCAGGTCATAAGACCTGTTTCATAGATTTATTAAAAATTAAATGACACATTGCCCATGAAGGATCGGTTGGCACTTGGTATGCATTTCAACAACACTTAAGGGTGGGCATGGTGGCTCACATCTATAATCCCAGCATTTTGGGATGCTGAGGTAGGTGGATCACCTGAGGTCAGGAGTTCAACAGCCTAGCCTACATGGTGAAACCCCACCTCTACCAAAAACATCAAAAAAAAAAAAAAAAGCCAGGTATGGTGGCATGTTCCTGTAGTCCCAGCTACTTGGGAGGCTGAGGCACCAGAATCACTTACACCGGGGAGGTGGAAGTTGCAGTGAGCTGAGATAGCACCACTGCACTCCAGCCTGGGAGACACAGTGAGACTCCATCTCAATTTAAAAAAAAAAAAGTAAGTAATTTCAATTTTTGCAATCAGTTTTTCTGGTACCATATGACAGGTAAAATTAGAATTGTTTTCTTCTTTCTGTAGAGATGGAGTCTCACTATGTTGACCAGGCTAGACTTGAACTCCTGGGCTGAAGCAATCCTCCTGCCTTGGCCTCCAGACGTGCTGGGATTACAGGTATGAGCTATAACACTATGCCTTAGAATTTGTTTTCAACCTCCTCTTGCCTACTTAAACAATCAAAAGCATAGAGAAAACAAAAGTTGGACACAAATTAAGACATGAATCACTTATTAATGTATGTACTTTTGTGCCTCAAGAAAATACAAAAGGTATTGAACAAATGTTTGTGTAAAATAATCTTCTAACCCTAACTTCTTACAATTTAGCAAGTATTGCTCTCTAAGCTGGTGGTTGGCCTGATATGTCATCTCCTAAAATCATTTAACTTGTAAGATGTGTTACTTTAAAGAATGGCAATTTTATATTGTATTTGTTTATTAATATACTGTTATCAAACTCATAGCAAAGGGTCTGTAGTTTACAAGTTTTGTGGAATAAAAAATAAGAGCCAAGGAAATGAAGGCAATACAATACGGGAATCAATGGGATCCTTTTTTTTTCCTCTCATTTTAGAACAATGATAAAGTACCTAATTGTTTATTACAAAGGATATGTATGCTTATTAGAATATTTGTAAAACATAGGTAGTAGCATCAATTAAAAAATCAAAACAATTTTTAGGCCTAGATTATATGGTATATGATATTATTTTTGAGTATCAAATTCAGAGAATGGCATTTTCATTTTTTTTTTTTTTTAATTTTTATTTTTTGAGACGGAGTCTCACTCTGTTGCTCAGGCTGAAGGGCAGTGGCACAATCTCGGCTCACTGCAACCTCTGCCTCCCAGGGTCATGCAATTCTCTTGCCTCAGCCTCCTGAGTAGCTGGGATTACAGGCACATACCACCATGCCCAGCTAATTTTTGTATTTTTAGTAGAGACAGGATTTCACCATGTTGGCCAGGCTGGTCTCAAACTCCTGACCTCAAGTGATCTGCACACCTCAGCCTCCCAAAGTGCTGGGATTACAGGTGTGAGCCACTATGCCTGGCCTCAAAGAATGGCAATTTTAAACATTCAAAATCACATTTTCTTTCAACAAATATTGGCACTCAACAAATGCAAGGAAAATAAATCAAAACTAGGTCTAGAAGAGCCCATTTTTAATGCACAGGCATCAATAAAAATAATCGTGCTATATAGCTGGGTTGGGAAAAGTGGGGGCAGGCTGAGGCTGAAACAGGCGCCAAGCCAGGCCTGAGACAGACCTTTTGGTGTTATACTGTGTGTCATATTGTGACCTTATCCCCATGGCAATTTTTATGATTCCCTCTTCCAGATGAAGAAACTGAAGTTGAAAGATAGTGAGTAACTTGTACAAGCTAACACCCCTTAGTGGAGCTGGGATTGGGGCCGAAGCACCCAGACCCATGAGGAGTGATGCCTCAGCAGATGTCGACAGTGAGTACAAAGAGACCTGTGAGTTTTTCTGCCACTAAGTTAGCGCTGAGGCAATGACTGAGACCATTCCTATAAAAACATATGACCACCTGAGGATCATGCTGATTTCAGTGCCCAGCAAATTCGTCTCAAGCTGAAACCATCCAATTTTCCCATAGAACTAACATTTATGATTTTTGAATAAACATAGAAATTGACCCTCCCTTGTCTTAAATTTGAAACTTACATTTGTCTCACCTGAGTTCCTTCCTCAAGCAACTGACCCTCAGGCCAAGGGAATAAAACTCATCAGATCATTGCATCCAGACAATAAGATGCCAGTTTTCTCATCTATCATGATTGCTTTACTACCTGTTCCTAATTCCTCTTTTCCTGCCTTCCCTGCTATATAAATCCCCCAATTTTCGTAAGCTGGGGAGACAGATTTGAGAATTTCTCTCCCCTTCTCCTTGGCCGTGGCTCCTGATTATAGGTGATGAACACCTTCTTCCCTGGCACTACTCATTGTCTGAGTGATTGACATTCTGTGCAACAAGCACCAGGGCCTAGACAGAAATTCTGCAGTATCAGTAACAAATCTGGCCCCAGGTAATTAAAACACAAATCATGAAACCTGAGTTTCTCATAGACAAGCCTGTCTTCACCATAGATAAGTCACCGAACAGGAAAATCAAATGGACTCCTCATTCTAAAACATTATTCTCAGTTGGAGATTTCTAAGTAGGTCATTCTCTTGGATTGACTCCACAAAGTGTACAGATCCTTTATTATTCTGTGCAGGATGTTGCATGCATCAGGTCTCAGAATTTTTTGGCAATAAAAGATTTGTTCCAAACCCAAAGAGTACATGGGTCATGAGCCTGTTAAAAACCTTTTAATGCTAAGATTCAATGGAATCTAATTTTAAGATAGCATAATTTCCATGGTCAACCCCAAAATAGTATCAATAACCAATAAACATTAACTTATCAAGATGTCATATGCATGGATGTTCAAACCCAGGATAAATGTGTCTCAGATTTAAAGTTTCAACCCAGACTTTTGTCAAAGCACCTATTAAACAAATAGTAGGCACCATAATAGGCACCAGAAATTCAAACATAAATCAAGGTAGAGTTCCTGTCTTCACCGCTTATTACAGAAGATGATATGCAAATAAATATCAATAGTAAAATAACCCAGAATGATAAACGTTATTGTAAAATATGTGCAACATTATAAGGGATCAGAGACGGATAGATTCATTAATGATTCATGCCAAGGAAGCATGAAGAATTACAGAAATGAAATGGCATTTGAGCAGAGTCTTGACAGATGGAAGGAGCTTGCCATACAAATGAGTAATAGTACAGTGATGTCGGAGTTGGGGTAAACAGTTCTACCCTCCTTGAAAAGAAATATATGGAAAGGAGAGTCCAGACATGAGATGTGGCACACAGGCTGAGACAAGGATGCAATGACCCAATTCAAAGGTTTGGGAAATACCCTAATAAGAATAATGAGAGGCATTGGAGGAGCTCAATGCTAGGAATAAGAATGAACCCATCTGAGTTAGAATGAACACAATGAAGGCAGAGGACTCAATTAGAGACAAAAGAATAGGGACAGAAAGACCAACTAGAATGCACTGTGACCATAATTCAGGAGGGAGATAAGTCTCAGGGCACATCAGATAAACAAGTAGGGGGTGCTAGAAGTTTCTGAAAGAGAGATCAAGGAAATAAGGGGAAACCCCACAAGAGAAACTGGATGCTCAATGGCCCTTTGAAAGGTGCCAAAAATAGCTCCATATTTCAAAAGTATGCCATGAGCCTATATGGCCGTGAATAAAATGGGAACACACCCATATTAATGTCAACAGAAGACTTAGATGTCACGGCATTAGAGAAGAGTGCTAACCCTCAGGGGCATCAGTGCTCTGCCAGGCACTGCACTGGATATTCTGCACATTTTGCACAAGAAATATATTCCAGGAACTTCTTGGTGTTCTTGCCCACTGGCAAGGGTGGCCATCCACCTCTCACATGGGTTGGCCCTAGGGATCCATCAAGAACAGCCTCATTTTGCTGCTTCTCTCACCCAGCAGCAAAATGAATCACTCTTTTTGTGGCAATAGCCCTACAAATCAATTCACTTAAAACTGGCTCTGCTAAAACAAAACACCAGCCAAGTCTTCTGGGTCTCTTTTCCTCCCAATGATTTGCACAGATCAAAAACTGTTCCAAGGTTTCTGAAGAGAAGAGCTTGGGCTCCCCTGCCCAGCACCACTCTGGACTTGAATAAGACCAGACCACCCTGGGGGACAACCGCGATGCTCCTGAAATGTCAGCGGCAGCACTGCAAGCCTCTAATCCCCCACCACCTTCTGTGCTATAGATATTGATTTCAGACACTGTAATAGAACATAACAAAGTCTATGCCTTTACTGTTTGTTGGGCATTTGGGCCAGCCTGTCAGAAGCGACTTTGCACCAGCAGCCTTGTGTCTGGTACCTTTGAAAGCAGAGACCAGCCTTCTGAGGCTTGTTTCTTCACTCCATGAGGTTTGATCAATGACACAGGCAGACATTTTCATTATTTTGACAAGCATTCACAGAGCGCCCAGACCAGGAGACAATGGAAGGCCTCTTGCCATTGGTGTGCACCAGAATTAAGAAGAATAAAAATGTCAGCATGCTCTGATGTCTCCCTCTTGACACTTTTGAGGGAGCTGTTATCCTTTTGAGACAGCCTGCATTTATTGAACAGACCTGTGTTACACACTGCCATGGACTTTGGGGTGGAGAAGAGAAGATGAGCAAGGGAAGTTCATGCCTTAAGGAAATTTGCAATCTAGTTTCTTTAGAAACTTGATTGGAAAACAGATGTGGCTATAAATGCTACAAGAAAGCAAATCCAAGTGGGTGGGGAATGTGGTCTGGACTGTGTTGGTGGTGGGATGAGTAAAATTTTTAGTCATGTCCCAACCTCCTTATTAAAGGGAGAGAACATTAGGATCAAAGAAGAGGCCAGTGTTCTGCTGCCCATATGATGGCAAAATGCTAACATCAAAAAAGGCTTCAATCTTGAACTCATGACCACATAGCATCTCTAGCTGAATATCTTCCTCACATTTAACATCCAAATGGCACTGAGTGGTTATATTGATCCTAGTGTCTCCAGTTTTAGAACCCTATGCTACCAGGATAAGATATGGTTGTTTGCAAACCACATTTTTATGAAAAGCAGCAGAATGGGAGAATAAAGAAGCCTATACATAGGAATGGACGCCCTGAGCAGTGAGACTGTCTGATATTGAAAATGACCTTGAGGTTTCTCTCTTCAACCTCAGAGGACCACAGGAAGAAGCAGCAAAACTAGTGGTGGAAATAAAGTAAGATAAGTGTTTAAAATGTCTACAATGCTATCTATTTTTAATGATCTCAGATGCCAGAAACCAAGGAAAGAAAGTCAGGTTTTAAAAATAACCTGTGAGCCTTCACTTGGTACCATATTTCACAAAGTTTTTAAACTTCCCTGAATCAACTTTCATGATATTGTAAGGCTCTTAGCAGCCCCAGTGGTTGGGATTAGACAGATGAGGAGGAAGAATACATAGGAGAAGGCATATAATCAAAGATCACTGAATGTAAGCTAAATCAATAAATAAATGGGGCCAAAAGTCAACCTACATTTTTGAAAAGGAATCTCCAACATTTGCTCACACATGCTTTCATTCAGTCAACAAAACTGAAATGTGATAGTCATCCAACTTCTGCTTCTCTCTCATTCATTCAGTCAGTCACTTACCTTACAAAACCTAACCATTTAATCTATATTAGGCATTTTCCTAGGCTTAGAGGATAACAGAATTAATAGAATACAGCATCTACCCTTTAAAAAAGCCAGTCAAGAGCCAGCCATTCCAGTAACACCAGTTAAAGGTGATTAGTATGGCTTGTATGTGTCCCCACGCACATTTCAACTTGAATTGTATCTCGAAGAATTTCCACATGTTAGGGGAGGGACCCAGGGGGAGGTAATTGAATCATGGGGGCCAGTCTTTCCATGCTATTCTCATAGTAGTAAATAAGTCTCACAAGATCTGATGGGCTTATCAGGGGTTTCTGCTTTTGCTTCTTCCTCATTTTTCCCTTGCCAACACCATGTAAGAAGTACCTTTTGCCTCCCGGGATGATTCTGAGACCTATCCAGCCACATGGAACTGTAAGTCCAATTAAACCTCTTTTTCTTCCCAGTCTCAGGTATGTCTTTATCAGCAACATGAAAATGGATTAATACAGTCATCAATACCATAATGTGTACATAAACAAAATGCTGTAACAGGTACAAGTGGTAGTGAGGAGGGATTTTTTGCTAGAAAAAAAAAAAAAAAAAGAGTAGCATTTGGTCTGGGTCACCAAATATGTGCAGAAGTTTCCCAGGCAAAAAGAAAAGAGGAAGGGAATGCCCCATGGAGAGCCAGACATGCACAGCAGAGGGAAAAGAGGGCATGGAGCATCCAGCAGGAGTAAGGAATAAGTTGCCTGTCACTGGGAGCAATGTGAATCAGTCAGGTGAGCTGATTCCGTACCACAAAGGTAGGCACCAACAGGAAGATCTTGGCAGCTCTCCCAAGGTACTTAGACTTGATTCAGGTCAACAGTGGGGCTACTATCAGACATCTTCACCCCCATTCTCTCCAGCGAAGCCCAGGAAGTTTAAGGAACTCGCTCAAGAACAAGTCTGTCAACAGGCAAATGGCTATCAAATTTCACTTAGAGAATGAAAAGCTACCATCCTCCAAGCTGGGCTGAATTTTTAGTCTATTGAAATGTTGAGTTTATGGTGACACACAAGGCATCACCATAATGCCCTATCCTAAGATTTGTGTGTCATTCCTCCATGCACATATTCAATAGCATTACAACAGCCTCTGCTTGATGTCAGGCACCACGTAAGGCCCTTGAAGTACAACTGTGATGGAAATAGACATATAAGTGTTTGTGGTAAAGCTGAGAGGAGGCCAGGCAATATAGTAAGTGCATGGCATCAGAGAATCCCCACAGCAGGGACTCGTGACCTGACCTAGGGGAGAGGTCCACTCATTAGAGGTGCAGTGCCCTGGAGAGTTGCCTTCTGTGCCTCACTCAGCAAGCCCACTTGGATGTGGACCAAACAAACCTAATAGCCAACATCCCACCAACCAGGACCGCCACGCGGAGTGGCTGCATCTTTCCCCTCGATGTGCGTTCCTGCCTGAATGTGCACTGACAGGAAGCAACGCCAGTCCTGCATGTGACAAAGCTACCTCCAGTCACCACTTTCTCTCAGTCTAGGATGATCTTTGAATCTTGTCCACAAAACTAATTGAAAAGGAAGGCAAATGCATTTCACTGGAAGAAAATCACAATGCTATGATCAATGCCATCATTTTTGTCAGTAGATGGGAAATTCAAGTGCAACTCCTATATATAATTACCCATCATGTCTTGAATACAAAATTATAGCTTCCACAGGTTAGACACACTTCACACACAAATATTGCCATGGTATAAGATGACAGTTAGGCAATAAATTCCATAAATGGAGTGGATGAGTAGAAATTTTTTTGACGGGTATTTTATACATTATGATGATATGCATGCTACAAATTTGTAATGTCCTTTGGGATACAATTTTTATATTAGATTTCTTTTCCAATGATCACAAAATCTCTCCCACCTTCACTTATTCCCCCTTAAAACCTTCCTGGAGATGCAAAAAGAACACCAGCGTAGAAGGCAGGAAATGTGCACTATTTCTTAAATTCTATCACAAATCTCTTTTTGTTGGCAAGTTATTTAATCCCTGCTCAATGTTCTCATCTATAAAATGTGAACAGTGGCACCTACTCCATTGAACTCCCAACCTGCTGGGAAAAGCCCTGGATTTGGAGTCAAGAGGCTGAAGTTTGAGTTTGACTTTGCCACTGGCAAATGACTTTGGGTAAATCACATAAACTCCCTGAGATCAAGGTAATTCACCAGTAAAGGGGGCCTAATTCCACCTGCCTCATAAATTTGTGCTGAGAGTTAAATCAGGTAAGCCAGAGTATTTTATAAACCACAAGCACTTATAGTAGCATAAGGTATTATTAATTAGGATCAAATAAGATCACCATTAAGACCTTGTCACTGCAGTGCTTTGAGAAGTACATAGCGCATGTGTCACTGAATTTCTTTTGCAGCCAACCATGCTGCGTGTATTTTCCACAATCAACCTTTAACCTCTGGGACATTTTAGGGTTATCTCCTTTTATCATCAACTGGGGAAAGAGCAGGGGATCCTACACAGCAGGCTGCTTGAGCAGCTCAAGTTCCCTCACACTGAGCATTTCACAGGAAGCCTAGATGCCCTCAAGACTCAGCGACGAAGGAGCTATGGACCAGCACTACTCCTGTGCTGGGAAAGGTGGGATGGAAAAATGAGGAACTCCTTCCTGCTCCAGGAATTATAAGGCGTGACAGCAAAGGGGGTTTTGTGTGATCTTCCTTTGCTACAGCCAAGCAAGTCCAGGGCTCAGGCCAAGACCTGTCCAACCAGAACCAGATAGAAACTTTCAAGGCTAATGACACATGAGATTGACTTCAGAGCAGAGTTTGATGAAGTTTCATTTCCTAAACCCAAGTTCATTCACCTCACTGCCCACTTCAATCTGTCAGGTATTCTACAAGCACTCAGCTTTCTCTAAACTGACCCATTGATGCATAGCACAGTTGGCCAAACAGAGAACATGCTGTGTAAGCATCCCCGAATGTCCCCCACATGCCAGGTGCCTTGACCAGGAACGGCAGAAATGGCACTGGCGTGTCCCATCTTTGGCCTTGATTTGCAGCAGTGCATGGGTGGCATCCACAGCACCCGATGTCAATGCAGAGCACGAGGACTTGGGCATCAATTTCACAGCTTGAGTTCCCCGAGTTAGCTTTTCTAACTCTGCTATAGTAGTTACTTTTTTTTAAAGGTCAAGATTTACATGTTTATTTTGACTAGTGCTTCTTGGAATAATTCAGATTGAAAAAAAAAAAAAGCAAGAAAGAAATGGACAGAAATAGTTTAATCTTGTTTGCAAGTGAAATCTACAGCTCATTTTAAGAAATCTCCTGTGAGAATTCTTCTTGATGTCATTGAAAGGGGGAAGAAAGAATGACATTTCAGTTCAGCATGGGGCACCCAGGGGGCTGAAAAAGTCAGTCCCACAGAAGAACATCTGGTTGGCGAACACAAAGGAACATAACACCTGTGAACTTCTCATGTGTTTACTCTGTAACTAGTTGTCCATTATCCACACAAAATATGTTTTGGGGCTGGAAACCAGTTTGTTCCTGCCAAGAAAGTCTGGAGTGATAACGCAGCCTGTTTACCTTGGAATTCTCCCGATCCTAGCCTGGGCGGGCCCTGCTGAGCCAAGGGAGCTTTGGAACATTTTTCTGCCTCATGCCTGTTTGCTGAGACCTCTGTAAGTTTGGAGCTGGCAATTGGGACAGGGTTTTGGAGGACGAGAGTGTGGAGAATAACTGCTGGGCTTCAGGAGAGGGCTATATTATTTATTCCTCTGTGATGATTTTCTGGCAGGATTTTCCATGTCTTAGCCTCTGGAAGGAGTTGCATTGTAGCAAAACAACACCAAAACAAACCATGTTAACACCCACACTTACAGGAAAGTCTACCCCAGGGGTTGAGAGTTCTGCTAAAGGAACAAGAAGGCCTGCCGTGTGCAGCTCTGCCCTTGCCAGTGTGGTTGTCAGCTCCCCGGCACAATTTATTGGTCCTTCTTTGAAGCGCTCTTGGCCTCTAGAATGAAGCATCCCCCAAAGAGACCCAGCAGAAAGCAGCTCCTGGCCAAAGAGTTCCCACCATAATTCAATCCTTCTCATTGTCAGGTGGGGTGGCCAAACACAGCATCACTCCCTGTCACCACCTTGAGTCAAAATTTTAGCAGGAGACTAATGGGAACAGTGAATGCCATTGGCTTGGGGACAAACTGAAGCCTACAATGAAGAAACGAGAAGAGGTAAGTGGAAAAAGAGAAGAAGTCGCATTTATTTGAGTCCCAGCTCTAAGCTAGTCTCAATGATTAGCACTTCGCATGGTCTCTCTTTCTCATATAATTTTCATAATACCTCTATTCTTCTACTCATTTTGTAGGCTAAGAAAAGGGAGAACTCTGCCAGGGTCAAGTTATTTAGCCAAATGGAAAAGCTGGGGTTTCTACTCACGTCTCTCTGGCTTTCTTCTGCTCTATCACGCAGCCTGAAAAATGAAGGTTGACAAGCACTGATATTCCTTTGCCTCCAAATATATCCAAAAAGTCCCACTGTAGTGCTAGGTTGCTTGTCTGTTTATTTCAGATGGCTTAGCCTAGTCTCTAATCCTCCTTATCCCACCCTGAGAACAGGAAGAAAGTTAAAAGACCACAGGGATTGTATTGAAATAAGAGTCAGAAGGCTTGTCCCAGGCTTCCTTCTCTCACACTGCACACAGGTCTTCGGTTCACACCTGTTTCACATGAGAAAGCTGAAGTATGTGCTGTGATAGCTGTTTGCTGTATTGTTTAAGGATGTTCAGTGCATAGAAGAAATGAAGTAGAGTGAGATGAGTTACACAAAGATAAGGTATGCTGAGCACATGGTGCAGGTGGAAGATGGGAAGGATGGAAGGATACCAAATATTCAGAATTACACTAAATACACTTGCGGCACTCAAAATTCACCAGGACTTAAAGTGGTCACTCATGCGGAACACTCATTTTGGCTCTGCCTGTCCTCTGCCTAAAACAGGGGTCCTCAACCCCTGGACTGCTGCCTGTTAGGAACTGGGCTACACAGCAGGAGGTGAGCAGTGAGCAAGCAAGCATTACACCCCTGAGCTCCACCTCCTGTTAGATCAGCCACAGAATCAGATTCTCATAGGAGCGCAAACCCTACTGTGAACTGTGCATGTGAGGGATCTAGGTTGCATGTGCCTTATGAGAATCTAATTCCTGATGATCTGTCACTGTCTCCCATCACCTACAGATGAAACCATCTAGCTGCAGGAAAACAAGATCAGGGCCCCCACTGATTCTACATTATAAAGAGTTGTACAATTATTTCATTTTATATATATGTAATAACAACAGAAATAAAGTATACAATAAACGTAATGCACTGAATCATCCCCTACTCCTGCCTGGTTCATGGAAAAACTGTCTTCCATGAAATCTGTCCCTGGTGCCAAAACGGTTAAGATTCATTGACCAAGCACACCTGTCTCCATGCCTCACAAAAACAAATGTGTGTGTCTGCCTCAGATGCCTTCCATCTCTTGGCCCCCTTGTTATGAACTCTTGTCTTCTTCATAACTCCAGTGTCAGAGTGAGAGACAGACACAGGGAAAAGGGGTGAGGGGCTGTATTATCTCTTTTTTTTTTTTTTTGAGATAGAGTTTCATTCTTGTTGCCCAGGTTGGAGTGCAATGGCACAATCTTGGCTCACCACAACCTCCGCCTCCCAGGTTCAAAGGATTCTCCTGCTTCAGCCTCTCGGGTAGCTGGGATTACAGGCATGCACCACCACACCCAGCTAATTTTGTACTTTTAGTAGAGATGGAGTTTCACCATGTTGGTCAGGCTGGTCTTGAACTCCCGACCTCAGGTGATCTGCCAGCCTCGGCCTCCCAAAGTGCTGAGATTACAGGCATTAGCCACCATGCCTGGCCTTGTATTGTCTCATACAGCAGTGGTCCTCAACCTTTTTTCCAGCAGGGACTAGTCCCATGGAAGACAATTTTTCCAAGAACTGGGGTGGCAGGGTGATAGTTTTGGGATGATTCAAGCACATTACATTTATTGGACATTTTATTTCTATTATTATTATTATATATAATGACATAATCATAAACTCACCATAAGGTAGAATCAGTGGGAGCCCTGAGTTAGTGTTCTTGCAACTAGACAGTCCAATCCAGGGGTGATGGGAGACAGTGACAGACCATCAGTCATTAGATTCTCATAAGGAGCGCACAACCTAGACCCCTCACGTGTGCAGTTCACTATTATCATAGGGTTCGTGCTCCTATGAGAATATAATGTCACCATTGATCTGATAAGAGATGGAGTTTGGGGACATTGTGAGTTATGGAGAGCAGCTATAAATACAGATGAAGCTTTGCCTGCCGGTCCACCCACCGCTCACCTCCTGCTGTGTGGCCAGGTTCCTAAGAAGCCACGGGCTGGTACCGGTAACAGTCTATGGCTGGAGGGTTGCAGAGCCCTGTAATACAGGACTGAGTTTGGCCCTTTCATGGCTGCTTGTCCTCTACCCCAGGGGTGTTAGTCTTCATCTGTTTCTCCTTACTTCTGTGTGTTTTAAACCAGTTTACTAAGCTGCATGATGAGAATATCTTAATTTGGTATTTGAGGCTTTCTGTTCCTCGCCTCTGGGATGGCTTGTTTGGTGATGCACTTGAAGGGCCCCATTGCATCCAGGAGAGTTCCCACTTCACACAAGATCTCTGAAACACTGCCTGCCTTTAGCATTCTGTGGCTCTCAAACCCGAACAGAGAGCAAATCCTGGTGGAATAATTCAATGGCAAATAAAACCAAGTAAACCAGAGAAGATGAACGTGATTTTTTTTTTTTTAAAGACAATGCTTATGAATTACCTCAAGTCATTGGAATTTGTATTCATTTCTTTAAAACCCGTTCAGTGTACTTTGGACTTAGCCCGTCAGTTGGCACTTTCACCATCTCAAAGCCCTCTCACCCTGTGGCACCTACGTGAGCATCACACTAACCAGTAAGGTTTTCAGAACAGATACTATTATTCCTGTTTCACAAGTGAATGAACTGTGCTCAAGCAAGTAGCATGAATTGCCTGAGGGCAGATTACCACTAAAAGATGAGTTCAGACCTAGAATACTAAACAAAGATTCTTTCCATTGTGCCATGGATACACTGACATGTATTTAGATTCCTATCCTCCCCCAGCAGGAATTGAAAGACAGGAAAGATAAGGCTAGGAAGGGAGGAAGACACAGAGAGAAGTAAGATGGATGGTTGTGGATGACACCTATTTTACGTATGTGGTAAATACACTACCATTTGTCGGAGCCGTATTTTGTGTCCAGCAATGTTATATGTGTTTTATTCACAGCATCTCTCTTTCTCAAAGTGCTAAGAGATCATATCAATCTCACTTCGTCGCTGATGAAAGGGAGACTCGGAGATGCTCCTTCAGTAACATGCTTGCTGACAAGGAGAAAATGCAGATTTCCAATTTAAGTCTCCTGACCCAAAGACCCGCTTTCTAAGATGCAACCATCATAACGATCACTCCCAATTAGGAATCCGTAAACTTTTTGATTACGTTCTGTGTACTGGGCGGCGTTAAGCATCGTAAATGCACCGTCTTAGTTTTTCTCATCATAGTCCTCAGAAAGTCCCTCCAACAAAACGTCTCTTTTGTAAAAGAATGAAAAGCTGATGTGTTAAAGTGTCAATCCAGGAGTTTAGACACTTACAAATATGCAATGGAGGGCAATCAAAGTACCTATTGAGACAGGAATGATCTTTAACCTTTGACCTTGCCTTTTGACCCCTCCCAAACTGGGATAAGAAGAGGACAGTATGAGCCCACCGATCAGGACTTGTTTTGGCAGAATAAATCGGGGAAGGGCGGATTTGGTGATTGCAAAAACCAAAGGTAATGTATGGACTTTATTTGGATTCTGATTCTAACAAACCGTGTATAAAAAGACATTGACTATGGACTGAGTGTTAGATGACATTAATAAATTATTGGCTTTTTATTTTGTACTGTGTGATTAAGTTACTGTGAATATTTAAGATATTCTTATTTTATAGTGATAGATAGATAGATGATAGATAGATAGATATAGATAGATAGATACAGGGAAAACTAGGTATGAAATTCATGATTGCTTAGATTTGCTCTAAAATATTTTAGCAATAAAAAGGTGAAGAATATATGACAATGAATATTAATAATGTTAACAGTTGTTAATTTCAGTTGATGGATATACAGTGTCCACTGTAATGTTCACTCTGGACTATTCCACTTTTATGTGTTTGAAATTTTCAAAATAAAAACATTATGTTGGTGGCAGAATAAGATTAGAGAGACAGGAAGGAAACACTGGGGGTACGTGAAAGACAGGGAAAATAATAAAAATAAGAAACGAACTCCCTAAATGAAGGGCTTAGTCTGGTAAAGTAGGGCATTTGGAAGGGTATACTTAGACTATGACTCCAGCAATTCACTTAAGCAGTAGTATTGACAAAAAATAAAGATGGCCATTTAGAACCCACCTCACAATGAGTCAAGGAAGAAAGGCTAATCAACCACTAGCTTACAAGTCACTGGGTATGGACCGTTTCATTCATCCCCACTAACACCCCAAGAGGTGCATATCATTGAGCCCAAATGACAGATAAGAACACTGAGGCTCAGAGAGTTAAAGACCTTTGCCTAAGGTCCCACGGGGCCCTGAGTCACAAAGGCGATGCGTGGAGAGCGGACAAGAGAAGCCTGCTGGGCAGGGGCTTTGGACCCAATAGAACTTCTACGAAAGCAACAGCCAGTTTGTTTTCACAGTAATCTTCATTTGAAGATAAGGTTCCTGCAGCTTAAATAGATAACAAAAATCAAAGGGTTAGGGGACTGAAGCTGAATGGATTAGCCTGAAAGACTTAGCCCAAAAGTTACTGCAAACAAAAAGGAGAATCACAAATGAGAGTGGCCATAAGGTGTCTTTTATATTTTCTAAACCTGTATCAATCTCACCCTCACTGCAACTACCCGTAAGAGTTCACCAGCAACTGCGTGCCATTTCTACCCAGAAATTCCCCAGCACTGTAGCAGCTTGCTTACGAACTTGAAATTGCAGGGCGGCAGGAGGAACGGAGACGAGAAGAAGGGCGGTGAGAAAAGAAACCATAACTTCACTGAGCAAGGCCACACCTTGGGGTGTGGACTTTGAAGAGGATGAAACCCAAAATGCAGCTGCATTGGAACAAGGGCCTCCAATTGGGGCAGGCCGTTGAATGGATGGGGGGAGGGTATTTCCCTGCCTTCCCTTTTCCACTGGGGAAATCGAGTCATATATAGCCCTGGAGCCAGATGCAGAGTTCTGCACTGAAGTTCCTTGCATATATTTTCAGTGAATGTGATTAGCATCCCATCTGCCACGACTCTGGAACTCCCAGAAGCTTTGCAATTTAAAATAATAATAATAATAAGATTGGGTTTCTGTTTTGGTGGAATTTTCTTCTGCTCACTGTGTGGCCCTGAGCCAGTCAGGTGACCTGTTTGTGTACTGATAAGTCAAACCAGCTGGAAAATTGAGTAAGAAGCAAGGACTTCACTAGAAAACAGATGCTACAGCTGAGCTCAACTTTTTTTTCTTTTCAGTAAATAAATTGGGGACCAAGGGGAGAAGGGAGTGGTGAGTTGCTTTGAATATTCAAGAGCAGCTCCAAGCTGAGAAACAGAGAATGTTTATTAGATCCTCTTTCCATCATAGATTTCCTGTGGTCAGCCTGGCTGCCCACTCCAGGGACAGCAAGCACAGCCCGTGGCACCATGAAGGTCCAGGGACCCTTTGCAAACTACAGGACCACACTTGCCCTCCATTTAAACAACTTAGCCCTTGAAGTGAAGGACTCTTCGGGGTGAAATTTGTTAAAGTAACACCTCATTGAGGTTTTACTGGCTCCCCATTGTACATTGCAAGCCCCTTCCCCAATGTTTGTTTTTCACCAGCGTCTTCATTGCTACCTACCATTTAATGTGTACGATTGTTTACATTCTATCTCCTCGGTAGAATGGAAGCGCCTCAAGGGAAGAGACTTTTGTCCGTTTCATTCACAACTCTATACCTAGGGCCAGGAGCAGTCTCAATATCTAGTTTGTTTTCTCTGGACTTGAAAGCTGGGAAGAGTGAGTGTCAGAATCAAGGTATACAGACACGCCACCAGTATGGTTAATAAATAATTGGTCCAGCCAGTCTTTAAGTAACAGAATGCATTCCATCAAGTGCTCTCAGATTACAGGATGCCCCTGACATCATAGCAAGAGACCTCCCCAAGGCCACGTGGCTCACACTTGGGATGCTGAGACCAGACTGGACTTTTTTGCTTTGTTCCTGCCTCCAGGCTCATACCCTTCAGTCCACCTCCATCCTGGTGCCAGCAGACTCTTTCTAAAATACCAGCCTGAACCCATGGATCCCCTACTGCTGCTCATCTCTTGAATGAGAACTCCAGGCTCCCAGAAGGCCCTTCCTGGTCTGTCTCTACCCATATTTCCTGTCCTGTTCCTGCCCTACCTCCATAACACCCTACATGCCAGACATGTTCTCTTCTCACTGCACTTTGCTGGACCTACTGAGCTTTCTCTGTCTTCAAACATTGTCTCTGCTCTGCCCTGCCTAAAACTCCTCTTTCAGCTTCCAACACACACTGGCTTATACCACTGAACCCCACCACCAACTCCTTTCCAAATTCTTCCCTATTTATTGTTCCCCTTTCCCCCGAGGTTCCTCCTGCATCTTGCACAAACATCTATGATACTGTGCTGCATTGTATTGTAATTGCTTAGATGATTCTCTCCCCTGGTAAATGGGTAGGGTCTTGAGGACAGGAACAGTCTTATTTATGCCCGTGCTTAGTCCAGGGCCAGACCTACACGGAGAGTCTCTGCAACTATCGAATTAATGGAAAATCAACTACTTTTTCTTTCTCTGTTTTACTAGTTCCCTGGTTTTCTTCACCTTTCCAGATCATGCTAATATATCAAATGGGTAATAAAAAGCTGCTCTAATACTGAAACATAGTTCTCCATCAGTCTGAGGCTCCACCCAATGTGACATTCTGTGATTATCTAACTCCCAGACAGAAAGTTAAGCTTCGCTTAAAGAACTAAATCAACAGGTCTTCAGGTTTGCCATAGCATGTCACTGGAAAGCATAAATATATAGGGGAAAGGGGATAAGGAGTGGTGAAACAGAGAAGAAAGAAGACCCTTAGCATAGCAGCCCAAGGACAATCAAGGACCTATAAAGGAGTATGGATTCAGTTCACACTCACAACCCTCCACCCAAGCAGCTCATCTTCTTGAAGTTCTCAAGAGCTTTAAGGCCTCCTGGTAGTTTCTGAAGATTCCCCACAACAACTCCCACGAGGGTAGAAGCCCCCTCCCTGGGAACAGGAATTGCATGCTTACACTCCACCTGCAGAGAGGGGCTCCCCACCGGGACCCAGCCCCTGTGGGCACCCTTACAGAAGGAGCTAATAGTGAACCAGGATTTCATGAATCTTAGTAGTATCTACAAGATCTTTCAAGACTCCATTTCTCATGCCTGCAAGTGTACATATTGCAACACATTTTTAAGGGCTGGCCTTTGTTTCAAGAAAAATAGTTGCCAAATGGGGATTCACTTTCCAAAAATTAATTTTGTTTGAGGCCGGAGTCAAGAGCTATCTAGAAACAAATGGATGAACTTTACTTTTCCAACCAAATGCACTGAAGAAAGATTTGCTTTTGCTCCAGCCTTTGGGGCTGACACTCAGGGAAGAATTAACAATAGTAACACAGGCATTATTATTCAAAACGCATCCTTTTCCTGCAGAATTCGCCTTCAACAGGAGATCAGGCATGTTCCTAACTGCAGGGAGCTAACAGTGGCAGCCTGTGGATTCAGAATACTCAGGGACTTGGGATGGGGCCTTTGTCTCCCCGTTCCCCCAACACTCTGCCATGCCATGCTTTTGCTGTTTGTTCCTCAGCCTAATGCCGTTCAAATGACTAAGACATTGTCCTTTCCACCTCTGTGAATCTGAGCTATCCTCCTACAAGCTCAGGTCTAAGCTTGCTTCTTAAACAATGCATCTAAATACCATGTGGGCAGGGACTGTGTGCTCTTTAGTCAACCATGCACCGGGTCCAGTACGCACCCAGCACCTGGAACAGAGCAGGAACTCAGGAAATGTTTGTTGAAGAATAAAAGCCAGGCTGAATGATTTTCTTTGTTAATTCTGACCCCTCTGCCTCAATTTCAAGCCAAGAAAAGGTGGCCCAACGCCCCAGCGTGTGTTCTTCAAAATGCCTTTACAACTGTTATTTTCCAGTTGACTGTGAAAATGATTAAACTCCCGTGACCAGTAGGAAAGAAAGAAAAAACTTGCTTCCATGGCCCCAGGCTCAGCAAACCCAATGGTAGTGATGGAGCAATTTACAAAATGCCCATCCCAGGCAATCAGGTAGGAAAAAACATTACTATTACCTTAGTCATTTTCTTTATTCAAGATAGTAGCTTTGCTTTCTTTCTCTCTCTCTCTCTCTCTCTCTCTTTCTTTCTTTCTTTCTTTCTTTTTTTTCTGAGATGGACTCTCACTCTTGTTGCCCAGGCTGGAGTACAGTGGCACAATCTGAGGTCACTGCAACCACTGAGGCAGGTTCAAGTAATTCTCCTGCCTCAGTCTCCTGAATAGCTGGGATTACAGGCACACGCCACCACACCTGGTTAATTTTTTATATTTTTGGTAGAGACAGGGTTTCACCATGTTGTCCAGGCTGGTCTTGAACTCCTGATTTCAAGAGATTCACCTTCCTCGGCCTCCCAAAGTGCTGGAATTATAGGTGTGAGCCACCACGCCTGGCTGAGATCATATCTCTTACTTAAAAAACAGTGTTTTCAAACCCCTTCTACCTACTCACCTCTTTTTTTTTTTTAACGATCTTAATTTATATGACAATTTTCAATATCCACAAACCTTCCCTTAGGTCCTGTAATCAAAAATCCTTCACAGGTCTTTGCATCAGTTTCCTAGGGTTGCCGTAACAAAGTATCACAAAGTGGGTGACCTAAACAACAAAAACGCATTCTCTCATAGATCTAGAGGCTAGAATCCAAAATCAGCGTGCTAGCAGGGTTGCTTCCTTCTGAGGGCTATGGGGACGAATCTACTGCGACTTCTCTTCTTGGCTTGTAGATAGTTATCTTTTCCCTGTGTCTCTTCACGCCGTCTTCCTCTGTGTGTCCCTGTCTGTGAGTCGAGGTTTCTTCTTTTCATAAGGACAGCAGTCCTACTGGATTAGGGCCAGCCCTACTGCCCTCATCTTAACTTGATTACCTTTGTAAAGCACCTATCTCCAAGTAAGGTTTCATTTTGAGGTACTGGAGGTTGGGACTCCAACATATTTGGGGAAGAAGGGATGCAATTCAACCCATCACAGTCTTTCTATATAATTTGAAGCACTCATGCTAAGAGTTTGACCACATAAAGACACTGTTGAAAAAGAAAAACTCTTGTAATGCTGAAAATTTGCTCATTGTAGAGATCAACAACTCCTTTAGCTCCACCCTCAAACTATAAATAAACAAATATATAAGCAAATAAATAACCATATCCCCAAATGCCTAACTGAAGGAGCCTAACCCTGCCTGCTGTACTTCTTCACCTCTGATGGCTCAATGATCTTTGCTCCTCCTACCTTATCAGACCCAATTTCTGATAAATATCAGAAATAGTAAATATCATATATATTAAATAATATTAATAAATATCAGACCCAAATTCAGGCCTATGAATGTAAAATAAACCATAGGGTTTGATTATCATTAGGTAAATTGAACCAAAGAGATGTGCTTTCCTGATGGAGCATCAGTAAATTAGGCACAAATTTCACCATGAAGCCAACGAAGCCAGCAGGCAAACAGACCTGCTCGAAAGGGTTCACACAAAGACTGGGACAAGGGCTGGCACATCACATCTAGGCTGAGAGGCAAAGGCCAAGCTCAATGGTCAGAGAAGGACACCAACCAATGGTAGGAGGAGAGCTACCCTTTCCAAGCATAGGCATGTATGTAGTTTGAATAGATAGCACCAAACACTTTTACAAAGCTATAGTACCCACTCACGCTCCCATCAGTAGGATCTGAAATTCCCAGTTTGAGGAATAAAGCTGGATGTAAGTTGCACTCAGCATCTCAGTGGGTAAACTAGGGGTCAGCTCAAGGGGATGGAGAAGCTTGCAGTGCATCAAGCAAGTCCACATGTAGGCATTTTCTTTTTTCTTTTCTTTTTTTTTTTTTTTTTTTTCCTGAGACAGAGAGTTTTGCTGTTGTTACCCAGGCTGGAGTGCAATGGCAAGATCTCAGTCCACTGCAACCTCTGCCTCCTGGGTTTAAGCTTCAAGCAATTCCCCTGTATCAGCCCCCCGAGTAGGTAGGATTACAGGTGCATGCCACCATGCCCAGCTAATTTTGTACTTTCAGTAGAGATGGGGTTTCACCATGTTGGTCAGGCTGGTCTTGAACTCCTGACCTCAGGTGATCCACCTGCCTCAGCCTCCCAAAGTGCTGGAATTATAGGCATGAGCCACTGCACCTGGCTGGCATTTTCTAATCTTCTTTCTAACTAACATGCTATTCCTTCCTCTAAAAGGCTGAATGGAGGAGCTGAATGTGCAAACAGAAAGTGCGAATTGAGCAAACAATAACTGGATGCAAAGCTGGACTTTGCCAGCCGGCCAGCACGTGGGACCTGGCTAATGGGACTAAGGACCAGGAGAGCTGACCAGAGGTCAACTGGGTGCTGCACGCTAATACTAGTGCCTTTGGATACCTTCTCTTGTAGAAGTCATAGAGAGCCAAATACTTCTCAAGTCTACTTCATCAGTTATCAGCCATTCAGCAGGCAGCCTCAAGCGTAGGTTTTGGGACTATCACAGCTCCATAGGGGAAATGCCAGGGGAATTACAGTGCTCTCAAATCTCTCACACAGCCGACATCAGCACACACTTGAGAATAAGTGATTTTCATATCTATCACAATATCGAGTAAGAAATAAAAAGACCAAACCCACTAGTTAAATATCCTTGCTGAGCACTCAATGACCACTCATAGGACATCAAAAACGGCCATTCTCCCCAAATATTAGGGTTTCCTGAAAGGCAGGGCAGCAGAGAACACATTTAATGGTGAATTCTTTAAAAATATAAAGAGTAGTAACAGAAGAAAACACTAACTGTGGTCTAGCACTTTTCACATATGCTATCCTTTACTCTTTGAAATGGCAATTTGAATTGAGCAGAGCTGGTATTATTATCAAGCTGCCCTCTTTTGATAAAAAGTCTTTCTTCTGACCAAAATAAATCCAAAAATAGAAGCGGTACAGACTTCATAAAACTGAAAAATATCAATGATTAAGGAAATGTTAAATGCTAATGTATTTGTTTCATTTATTTTTAAAACTGAGAGACTGAACATAGGAATATGAGTGTGCAACTAAATACAGTGTGTTCTTGCATATGGCCATGATAAAAATACTTTGAAATTTCAAAGTATTTGAAGGGAGTCAGGTGGTTGCCATACATCTGACCAATAACCATGAACATAAGACCAATTTAAAAAAGAGAAGGAGACCTGAACTTTTAGAGAGGTGGTAAACTTCTGCATTGCCAAATAAACCAGCAGATGCCTTGAACAGAGACAATTCACTTTGATAAGAGCTGTTTCTCCAAGAGAATTTACTTTAAAACTGCCTGGCTTTCAAAAATCTGCCTTTCTATTTTAAGACTGAAAAAGGTGCCTTATCAAAATTTTCAAGTGTTTCAGTGTGGGTTCAATCAAGTTCAGGTGAAGAACCAGTTTGAGGGAGCTAGATTTTCATTTTATCTGTACCAGTTCGTACAACCTACTTAAGAAAGAATTACAGGCAGGTGATACATGAGTCTTCTACAAGATGCGTGTGGGGACCCAGAACTGGCCTAAATGGGACTCTCCAGGTTGACCTGCATTATGGAAATAGCTATGGCTTCAGGCTCTATTGCAGTCCTTTTATTAAAATTATTTGCTGCTGCAAAATCAGCAAGGCTCATCTCACCAGCAGACCAATTCAATTGTCAGAGGTGTTTGAAGGAGAGGGACTCCATCTTGAATAGGGGCTGGGTAGAATGAGGCTGAGACCTAGTGAGCTGCATTCCAAGGTGGGTAGGCATTCTAAGTCACAGGATGAGACAGGAGGTTGGCACAAGATACAGGTCACAAAGACCTTGCTGATAAAACAGGTTGCAGTAAAGAAGCTGGCCAAAGCCCACGAAAACCAAGACAACAACAAGTGTGACCTCTGGTCGTCCTCACTGCTCATTATACAATAATCACAATGCATTAGCATGCTGTAAGACACTCCCACCAGTGCCATGATACTTCACAAATGCCATGGCAACCTCGGGAAGTTGCCCTTTATCATCTAAAAGTGAGAGGAACCCTCAGTTCCATGAATTCCCCACCCCTTTCCCAGAAAACACAGGAATAACCCCTCCCCATTGTTTAGCATATGATCAGGAAATAACTATAAGTATCCTCAGTGTGGCAACCCTTGGGGCTGCTCTGCCTAGGGAGTAGCCATTCTTTATTCCTTTACTTTCTTAACAAACTTGCTTTCACTTTACTCTATGGATTTACCTCAAATTCTTTCTTGTGTGAGATCAAATAACCTTCTCTTGGCATCTTTATCTGGACCCCTTTCTGCTAACACAATCACTGAGTACAGATAAGCAGCCTTCTGCCCAAGGGCCAAAAGGGAAGCCCTCTTCCCCATTTACAAAGGAACAGAGTCATAGGGAGGGGTGAAGTTTTGAGGCTAACTTTTGATGTGTGTCTCATGATTCAGGAAAATGGATTGACCTAAGAATCCTTGTCTCATTTGGGTGACCATCAACACCAAAAGTATCTGAAAGAAACTGCAGTCATCACGGTCACATGCCCTGCTATTAAAGAAAAAAAGTTGATCTTTCTCTGCAAAGGTCAACCCAAGACCATCCCAGCTATTACTTTCTCATTATTGCCTATGTCTGTGAGTACCCTTGCAGCTAAACAAAACAGGCAGGGCAATTGCATTTCAAACATCTCTTAGAATCTAGACTCCATGGTAACCCTACCCCCTCCTGCTTCTGACCTCCTGGGGAGAATATCGGTGTCCTTTGCTTATGGAGGAAGTGAATTACTTCCCAGAGGCCCTGGGTCACAAGCTGAAATTCCATTGTGTTTGTGTACAAAATGCTTCCCTTTTTTATCATTTTGTATTGACACCAGTAGACAGTATTTCATTGACCTAAAAGTGAAGTCACCAGAATTGCCTTTTTAAAAGGAAGACAATATTTAAAATATGTTGAAATTATGATCAGTGAAGAGATGCTCAGTGCATTGCTGATCACCCACGGCTCTTTTTTTCAGTGTGTGCCCTGTACAGATTTCACCTCCTATAAGGATTTCATCAAGATGCTTCCGATCAAGAGCAGCAGTATATGTTCCCTGTATTTCAAATATTTATCTTTACAGAATTTTTTAAAAAATCTCTGAACTCCCCAGACAGAAGGAATAAATTGTCTTCAGAATAAGGCCTAATATTCCATAGCTCTGTTTAAGGCCACAGAGGCCTGGCTTTTATTACTGAGTCCAATGACAAATTTTTGAGAGTACTGGGTAAGACACTCTTCTCCACATCTGAAATCAGATCACAAAAAAAGATATAGGACCAGGTGTGGTGGCTCATGCCTGTAATCCCAGAACTTTGGGAGGCCAAGGTGGGCACATCGCCTGAGGTCAGAAGTTCGACACCAGCCTGGCCGACATGGTGAAAACCTATTTCTACTAAAAATACAAAAAAAAAAAAAATTACCCTGGCGTGGTGGCACATGCCTGTCGTCCCAGCTACTCAGGAGGATGAGGCAAAAGAATCACCTGAACTCAGGAGGCAGAGGTTACAGTGAGCCAAGATCATACCATTGCACTCCAATTTGGGTGATAAGAGCAAGACTGTGTCTCAAAAAAAAAAAAAAAAAAAGATATAGAAAAACAGTCCTACACATCCATGAAAAGGAGGTGTGTGTGATTGTTTATTTTTAGAATAAATGAAGTCACGATGCAAACGGGTATAGGGCTTCTTTTCAGGGTGATGAAAATGTTCTAAAATGTGTGTTCACAATTCAATGAATATACTAAAAACCACTGAATTGCACACTTTGATGAATTGTATAGTTACATTTCAATAAAACTGTTACATTAACAAAGAGAATTAAGTCATAATGATAGTTATAATACACAATAATAATACAATTATTTTTAAGAATTAAGCAATGCTGCAAATCACTTTCATAATATTACTACCATAATAATATTACACATTTAACCTATGGTACTTGTTTGGGAAGGAAATATTTGAAAAGACAATGATGGCAGTTTTGATATGACTCCGATGAGTGGAGGAACACCAGGGCTCTTATCTCATACCAAATTAGATAAGATGACACAGACATACATGGAGTGGTTTTAAGGAGCGGAGAGTTTCACAGGAAAGAAAGAAGGGAGAAGAAAGAAAGAAGCTCCCCTATACAGAGACAGACAGAGGAGGGCTCCAAAGCCAAGAGAGGAGACCCCATGTGCCATGGATACCAACTAGTTTTATGGGGAGGCCAGAAGAGGTAGTGCCCGGTTTGCATAGGGCTCAGGGGATTGGTTTGACCAGGCAGGCCAATCACACAGCCTGTGAATAAAAATTGACCCTCCCACCCTAGCCTTTTAATAGGCAAATGCAGGGCTCCATGATGTTCCACACACAGGGGGATATGTGGGAGCAGCCATGCTGCCAGGCACATATTGGAGGCACATATTGGAGCAAGGGCAAGAGGACAATGGCGGGAATCGCCATCTTTGGGTGGACCCAGTTTCTAATGGCCAACATTTGCATATCAAAGGTTGCCTGCCTGGCTCTAAGAGCCAAGCATGGACTTTCCCTCCAGACAAGAAACATTTCTGGGGCTGCTTTAAAAAAGAGACAAAAACTTTCCAAGGACCCCTTTTCCTCTCCGTCTGCCTAAAATAATTCCTTAGTAAGTCCTGTAACAGTTTGACTACCTTAGCAATAGTGTTCAAAAAGCGTTCCACTGAAATACAGAGCACATTTTCAATCTATACGTGCTACGTAACACAGTATTACTTATATTACTGTTGTGATTTTCTTTAGCCCAGCATATGGAAAAAGGACTCTGTCAACCAGGTCCCATGATGCCTGGGACACTGAGGCAGTAGCCAGCACCCTATTGGGGGAAAGCAGTCATTGCACTCTGCTTATATACAGTGAATCTGTATGTGACAGGTATGACAGTAAACTGGCCCACCCCTTTAAAAGAGGAATATAGCCATAGGTATGAAAAAGTTTTAGAAGATATCCATAGACGTGACTCTATTGGCACACTTGTGGAGATCTATCCCAATCGGATAATATGAAGAACTATAGCAAAAGTGTCTATACAGTATCACTTGTGCCCACAGACATTAGAAAACAACCTAGACAGGTATGTAGGTATGAAAATTACGAAAAATCCACTTTACGGTATATTATGCAGCTATTAATTTTTTCCCATTATGTTAAAAGAAATAAGACTTTAAAACAACCAAATATATCTTATGATCCCAATTCTTTTAAAGATATGTGTGATTTTTTTTTTTTTTTTTTTTTTTTTTTTGAGACAGAGTCTCACTTTGTTGCCAGGCTGGAGTACAGTGGCGCAATCTCAGCTCACTGTAACCTTTGACTCCCTGGTTCAAGCGGTTCCCCTGCCTCAGCCTCCCAAGTAGCTGAGATTACAGGCACACGCCACTACGCACAGCTAATTTTTGTATTTTTAGTAGAGATAGGGTTTTACCATGTTGGCCAGGATGGTCTCCATCTCCTGACCTCGTGATTTGCCCACCTCGGCCTCCCAACATGTTGGGATTACAGGCGTGAGCCACTGCACCTAGCCTGTGTGATGGTTTTAAAGATATGACCACAAATTCTCTGATGCTTTTTTTTAAGAAATGGAACTTAGTTTCTCTCCCTTTGAGTGTGGGTGAGACTTAGTGACTTGCTTCTAGTGAACTGAGTATTGTTGAAGTGATGGAACGTCAATTCTAAGATTGACTGGAATTTCCATGTGTAGGTTGAGTCTCTTTCTCTCTCTCTCTCTTCCCCTCTTTCTCTTTCTCTCTCATCACTCACTCGGGAGGAAACCAGCTGCCAAAGAGGGAAGCCACCTGCCCTGTTGTGAGGATACTCAGGCACGATGTGGAAGGGCCAACATCATGAGAAACTGACGCCTGCCACCGGCCCCATGAGTGGGTCTGGAAGCAGGCCTTGGGGGTCTGCCAGCAGCCAGGTGAGCCATCTTAGAGTGGCTCCTTTCACAGTCATGCCTAGAGACGACTGTAGCCCTGTCAAACAGCTTGACTGGAGCATCACGAGAGAGCCTGAGTCAGAACTACCACACTAAACTGCTCCCAGGTTCTGTCTAGAGACACTGTGAAATCATGTTTACTATTTTAAACCACTAAATTTGAAAAAATCTCTTACACTGCAATAGAGAACTGAAGCATGTAGCAGAGAAAAAAATTACATGACAGTATATGAAAATGCTAACCGAGGTTTATTAATCAGATGATAAACCCTCTTCTCTCCTTCTCTCTCCCTTTTCAAGTAATCTGTAATTAAAAGAATTAATTATGACCTGCTTGAAAGAGATTTTAATTCCTTTATTACACAAACAGTAATTTAACTCTCTCTCAACCCCTATGTATCTGAAGAATGTGAACTTTGTTCTTGTTCCGAGATACAAATGAAGTAGGGGAGGGGAATGGCTGTCCTATTAAGACATGGTTGTTCAAATCACAGGCACCAATGCAGGTGCCTTTACATACTGTTTCTTTTTAAAGATGCTACTGACTCAGCAACAGCAAGGCAATCTTTGAACTGTTCTCCTGGTCATTTTAGATTTTATCCTGATGCATCCATATTCTGTTACTCAGCAGGTTTTTCACAAATGCTATGCATTTGTAAGAAGGCCATATCTTGGGTCCTTAAAGTCTATTTCAGTTTCCTCATGTGTAAAATGGTACTAATTGTACCTTTTCCATAGTGGCAAAACTAAATATGCAAAGCATCTCATATAGGATCTGATATACAAAGGCTTTGCAGAATTAGCTGTTATCACTGCACATTTTAAAAGAACCTTCCACAATAGGTGCGTGTGAGCAGTTATTCTGATGGTAAGCTATGGGCTAAGGAATCAGAGCAGGTAACAACAGGCCCAACCAAGCCATGTTAACTGAATTTGCAAATACCAGATCTCTTATCTCAATTCCTTTTTCAGGAAAAATTATTCCACTGACTTACTTGTAGAATGAATTTGTCACAGCCAGAAAGCTGTGGCAGGGATCTGAAGTGTGTGCTTATTTCCACTTGCCTTGAGAGGATTTAAATTTTTTTAGTCTTTAAATGATGAATGTTTATTTTGTTCCTCTTTAAAATTGATCTTTGAACTTAGGAGGGTGCGCCTCCAGCCTTTCCAAAGCCAAGAAGTATGATCGATCAGGCACCCAATCTTCAGGAAAGAAGTAATTGGATGAATACTGCTCCTGATTAACCATGAGCTCCCTGGGCTTACAGGCCACCTGGGCCAATTATTCTTAAGAGCCAATTTGCATTTAATCACAGAGTGAATCATTTCACTCCAAAGGTGGTGTGTGCTAATAATAGGACATTCGTCTTTCAGGGCAAAGGACATGTTCCGTTTTTAATTAAAGACATAAAAAGGTAAGGGTGCATGAACCTGGCTAACTCAGGGAGCATGTACTTTCAAGAAATCAGCCAGTGCTCCTCTTACTCAGGAAATCACACCTATTTTGGCTACACAGAGTGGACCAACCACAATCATGATGGCATTACCAGGAGGCTGGACTGCAATGTCCACCAGGGCATAACTGAGAAAGACATCCAACACACAGAAGAGTAATGGATGCTCACGAGCTGCATTGGCGAGCTCTGTCTTCCACCCCCAGACAGCTGGTAACCTGAGCCCATTGGATATTGAGTTTTGACCACTCCCAATATGGAAAAATGAAAATGAATTTAAACTTCTAAACATTCACTTTGGGACTATAAGCAAATGGGCTGCTCACTAAGACAGTATTGATATCACCAGAATTAATCAGTTCAACTCATCGACTAGACTTAGTTCTAAGCAAAGCAGCAGACAAGAAAGAGAACATACTGGAGAGGAAAACTGCTTAAGGAGCCTAGTAACGCAGATTCTAGTCCCATTTCTGTTATTTACTAGCTGTGTAACCTCAATTAATTCTGTCACTAACTTTGCCGAAAAATAGTTAAATGGGCCCAAAGCTTGTGACCATTTCCATCTGCCTTGATGGGATTTTTTTTTAATCTTCAGATTTTGAAGACTGATTCTTTTTCCAACTAAACCTGTTCTCTGAGCTTCGAAGGGTATGACTCCAGCTCTCAGTTCCCTTCTGTGTATAAGAAAAAGGGTGAATTAATCCAATGGTACTTAATTAAGAATATGAATCAGAATCTCCTGAAAATATTGTCAAATTCTCAAGCCAGACTTTATTCTGGACACCATGATCTAGCACTTCTGGGACTGTCTTGCAACTTGCTTCCTGAAAACCATCTCTAGGTGATTCACATACACATTGGAACCAATAGCAGGATGAGTTCTGGGATGTTAGGATGGTTAATATTTTGTGTCAATTTCACTAGACACAGAATGCCCAGATTAAACACTGTTTCTGAATGTGTCTGCGTGGGTGTTTCTGGAAGAAATTAGCATTTGAATCCATGGACCAAGTGAGAAAGATCCACCTTCACCCAACGTGGGCAGGCACCATCCAATCCATTGAGGGCATGAATAGAACAAAAGGTGGAGGAAGGAGGAATCTGTCACTTTATTCATGCCTCACTTGCTGACCTGGGACATCTCATCTCATCTCTGGCCTTCAGACTGAGACTGAATTACACCACGAGCTTTGCTGGGTCTCCAGCTTGCTTACAGATAGCAGATAATGGGACTTCCCAGCCTCCATAATCACATGAGCCAACTTCTCATAATAAATCTCCTTTTACATAATCCTCACTTCACTTTATCTAACCTTAGTCCTGGGGTTCTCACATCAGAATGAACTTCACCAGTTCTAAAGAAGGTGGCTTTCTTAAAGCAGGATCAGGCAAGTGTCTGGTATCACCTTAAAAATAATCTGAATGAAAACATACCAGTGTTATGGACCAGGTTGTGTGTATGTGTGTACTTAGCAAAAACGCTTTATTCCTCAATATTGTTCTGATTCTCAGCTACTGGTCAGTTATAAGATCCAATGTCCTGATGCATTGCAATTACTGATGACAGAAGGGAACATGTGAATAATTATTGAGCATCCAAACATTACAGGGGCTGTTTCTTTTTATCAGCACTACAATCCTTTGAGTAATCCCTATTTAACATGCAAGAAAAATGACAAGGGAATAATTGCATCACTTAACCAAGGTGAATAGCCAGTGCTATGAAACAAAGAACATGGACATGAGGTACTGAACCATACTGGAGTACATGTTCAGAATGTGCAGGTTTGTTACATAGGTATACACGTGCAATGATGGTTTGCTGCATCCATCATCCCGTCATCTACTGAGGTATTTCTCCCAATGCCATCCCCTCCCCTAACCCCCCACCCCCTGCTATCGCTCCCCTTGCCCCCCACCCCTGACAGGCCCCAGTGTGTGATGTCCCCTTCCCTGTGTCTATGTGTTCTCATTGTTCAACACCCACTATGAGGGAGAACATGCAGTGTTTGGTTTTCTGTTCTTGTGTCAGTTTGCTGTATATTCTCCTTGTTAATGCAAAAGCTCTGCATGTGGAAAGAAATGCGAAGGACTGATGGACAGAGAGAAGTGTGAGAGTTGCGAGCTTAGGTTCTTAACACATCCGTCATACCTGTCTCAATTTGAAATGAATTTGTTTTGTTTTGAGACAGAGTCTTGCTCTGTCACCAGGCTGGAGTGCAATGGTGCGATCTCAGCTCACTGCACCCTCCACCTCCTTGAGATTCTCCTGCCTCAGCCTCCCAAGTAGCTGGGATTACAGGTAAGTGTCACCGCACCCAGCTAATTTTTAAATTTTTAGTAGAGATGGGGTTTCACCATGTTGGCCAAGATGGTCTCAGTCTCCTGACCTCGTGATCTGCCCACCTCAGCCTCCCAGAGTGCTGAGATTACAGGCATGAATCACTCACTGCACCCAGCCAAATTTCATTTTTTGAATGAATACTGACCAAGCCTTCATGAGGAAGAGACCTGAGCCTCACAAGTAATCAAACTTAAAGAGACCATTACATTTGAAAACGGAATCAGAACATTTGTTCAGGAACATGGAAAGGCATACAATGTGGAAAACCTATAAAAGGGTCATGACCAGGGCCAGCTTCACTTTGTATTCACAGCTTTCCTGTGGTTGGCAGTCTGGGGCTGTCAGAGTTCTATAGAGATAGCCAAACTTGCTAATATGCTAACTAGAGTTAGTCTGGCCAAGAAGAACATAACCCCTGTCTGATCCTCATGTGCTTCTTTACTCCACTGTCACCATCTTGAAGCTCTGAATGCTTTTTTCACATGAGGCCCTGAATTTCCATTTTGCATTGGCCCCACATATTATGTAGCCAGTCCTAGTCATGGCAATTGTTCGAAGAAATAAATTATTAGGGATATTCTCCATTGGATGAGATTTTAACATGGAGAGTTAGTGACATAAGTCTTACTGACTGTGGGGAGGCTGATTTCATCTCCACTAGCAGGCTGCAGGGTTAGGATGTCGAGGCTGGGTCCAGAGCCTACAAACCCAATGCTGAGAGGGGAAGTGACTTCCTGAGCCAGAAGGACCAGCCACCAGGACCTGAGCTCTCTGCTGTTGTTAGCACGATCTGCCCAGGCATCCAGCCCTGGTCTTCCAGAGTGACACTGGCTTCTGCTAGCAGGGAGTGTTGGAAACAGATGCTCGGTGCCACAAATTAAAATTAGCACTGAGACAAAGAATCTTTCAGGAATGCAACTTTTACTTCCTGGACTACAGGAAGGGTACTCTCGCTAGCCATCTTGCCATGAGAGTACAATGAACAAAGGAAAGCAGACATATTTATTCCTTAATTTGGGGTCATCTTTACTGCTGTGTCTGATCTCTGTTGGCTGGAGCCAGACTTCACGATCTAAACTAAAACCCAACTGGCTAACAACTTAAAACTTTTCTAAACAGGTAAAAGCAATGGAGAGCTGGGGACACACCTGTGAGTATGTCCAGCACAGTTATCTTGGTTAAAGTACAAGGACACAGAATGTACTACATGACTGTAAGCATAGCATGTCTAACAGCTACATAAGATAGGGCTTAACAAAGAGTTATTAGCACACTTATGATTTAACAAGAAAGGAAACTTTAGAGAGGAACTTTTTCACTTCCCATAGGGAGCCTGCAAAAGTTTCTACCCTGGTCAAAGAAGCACACCATGATCAGACAGGGGTTATGTTCTTCTTGGCCAGGCTAACACTAGTTAGCATACTGGCAAGTTTGACTATCTCTCTAGGGCCCCTACAGCCCCAGAGTGCCAACCACAGGAAAAGCTGTGAGTACAAAGGTGGGTTGGTGTTCAGGGATGGAGAGTAGAAACAGATGAGGATGTCAGAAGCCCAGGCTTGGAGTCAGGATGGAGGCCACCAAGCCAGGGACTGTGGGTAGGTCTAATGTCACACTTGCTACTCATCCAAGGTTCCCTTGCTTACCCCATGGGGGTGCTCCTCATGTCTGCTTAGGAAAAGTGTAAATGTGAAACACAAACCTTGAGTCAAATCCATGAAGTCAACTCTGAGGAATGAGGAAAGAGGAATGGACTGAGGGATAGTAGATTTCACAGTCCCAAGAGAACCGGGGCTCCAAGGGCAGGGTTAGGGGACAGAAGCAACACAGCAAGAAAGTGCAAGGATGAGATGGTCACATGCTCCAGGGAAAGAGGGAAGGAGGGTTGGAATGACACCCCAACTGCAGGAGCCCAGGAAGAAAGCTGTGGAAGAACACAGCCCCTGGTGGGCATTCCACCCCATAGCCAGCCACGTGAGCAGACTCTATCTCAGGAGCTGCAAGCCCAACAGAATGCCCTGTGGCCACCGCCAAATAATGTGCTTGAAGTGGCCCAAAGGAGCAGCCCCTGTCCATGCAGTTGAGCAAGAGGCCACTGGAGCATTCTGAGTCTTCTCGGTAGGATTGGCAGATAAAACACAGGACGCCCAGTCAAATTCACATTTCATATAAACAACTTTAGGGTTGTAGGGTTTTTTTTCCTTAGTGTAAGTATGTCTCATGCACTATTTGGGACACAGTTATACTTAAAAAATACGGACTCATTTGTTGTCCAAAGTTCAAATTTAACTGAGTGTTCTGTATTTTCTTTTCTTTTTCTTTCTTTTTTTTGATATTGAGTCTCGCTCTGTTGCCCTGGCTGGAGTGCAATGGCGCAATCTCTACCCACTGCAACCTCCATCTCCTGGGGTTCAAGCCATTCTCCTGCCTCAGCCTCCCGAGTCGCTGGGACTATAGGCATGCGCCACCATGCCCAGCTAATTTTTGCATTTTTAGTAGAGACAGGTTTTCACTATGTTGGCCAGGATGGTCTCAATCTCTTAACCTCATGATCTGCCCACCTCGGCCTCCCAGAGTGCTGGGATTACAGGTGTGAGCCACCGCGCCCACCCATGTTCTGTATTTTCATTTGCTGTATCTGTCACCACTTCTCAAGGAAGGCACCCTACTTTGACCCTCGGCTCTATTCTCCCCTTGGCCCATCTCTTTCCTCAAATTAGAGAACAGACTTGCACTCATGGGTATAGCAAGATATTGAACCTCTCATATCCAGGCAGGTGAGAAATACATACACTTCTCTCCCCACTCCATCTCCGTTGTTTTCACTCTCCTACTATCCAGCACACACACACCCCTGAACATGAGCCTGGCCTCCTGGCTTCTCTCCTGCGGAAGACGGCAACCACTTTCCATTATTAACTCTCCAGCCACCTCCCTGCATTGGCCCTTTGGCAACAGAATGGCAACCACAGGGTTCCCCCACTCCTGCCCATGCCTTTTCAGATGCAAGTGCCTTGAAGAGACAAAACAAGGTTCTCCACTGACTCTGTAACTCGCTTTCCCTAACACTATCATTACCCAACATGGACCAATAACATAATACGATTAATGATGTAGTTTTCAGAAGACGCGGGTCTCTCTTGACATTCACCACCTACTGAATGCCTCATTTATCTGTGAATCAATTTGCCTTGAAGAGTGATCTTATCTCTCTCACCACTGCAGGCCCCAACCAGAGTTCGCTTTCTGGATGCTGATAGAAGGAATAACTGTCATATCTTGCATGCTCAATACCCATAAAATGGGAAACACAGCACCCGTCCCATCCATTTGACAAGGTCAGTAGAGATCATAAAAATGGAATAGTTGTGGCCGGGCGCGGTGGCTCAAGCCTGTAATCCCAGCACTTTGGGAGGCCGAGGCGGGTGGATCACGAGGTCAAGAGGTCGAGACCATCCTGGTCAACATGGTGAAACCCCGTCTCTACTAAAAATACAAAAAAGGAGCTGGGCATGGTGGTGCATGCCTGTAATCCCAGCTACTCAGGAGGCTGAGGCAGGAGAATTGCCTGAACCCAGGAGGCGGAGGTTGCGGTGAGCCGAGATCGTGCCATTGCACTCCAGCCTGGGTAACATGAGTGAAACTCCGTCTCCTAAAAAAAAAAAAAAAAAAAAATGGAATAGTTTCGTAGCCTCTAAACTTTGTAAAAACAGTCAGGTAATATCATATAAGCTCTGCAAAACCTCTACACCCAGTAGCAAATTTGAAATGCTATCTCCCTGATCTAAAGCCATGACTCAGAGGTAAAAACCAGGAAAACACTGATTAACAGCTGTGGTTTCCAGTCCATTACTTAAATACGTGCTTTAAGAATCAACCAAAAGAATGTGAGCAATCATGAACAAGGACATAAATAGATTTTTGCTTAAACCCTGTATGGTTTAAAAACAAAGCCAAAAAAGTTTCCCTTTTATATAAGCACTTGCTTTCCTAGTCAAGAATCAGTTGATTATGAAAAATGGAAAGAGGAACCATTGGAAAGATGCAGTGGGACTTTGTAGACCCAATCCCAGGAAGGATAAATAGACCTCTTAAGACTCCAAGATCATTGGACAATTACTTTCTCCGCCTCTTTTTCCTTGAGCCCACTTGGATTTTCACGTCCACCTATTTTTCTTTCCTTAAAATGCTCCTGTTCCTTTTTGTGTCCCAACTCTGACTCATCTCTTGGTACCAGACACTTTTTAGAGCAGCTCTCCATGGTGCCCAGGAGTACACCAGGCCCGTTTTGTCTTCTCATGGTGTCCTATGCTCAGTCTTCCAAACGTGTATTTCCACGACTGTTCATGTCTGTGTTTCTCACTAAACATACCCTTGATGAGGGATCTTAACTTTCCTACCCCTCACTAGTGGTCTCAACCTGAGTATGCTTCTTAGAGTTCAGTGGAAGAAGTAGCTGTCAACTCCTGAGCCCTTAGTGGATGAGGTGCCACCTTACCAGGTGCTTGTGATCTGCAAAAAGCAAGCTACCAGTGGTGATACATACAGGTAATGGGTGGAGGATGCAGAGCCTCGTCCTAGGAAATGAGTCTTTATTCTCATTACACCATTCCAACTTGCTTGGTGCCTTTGTGTCTTAAGGTTTGGCAGCTGCGATCTGAGGAAAGGCGTACAGTTAGTTCCTGAGGTCAGCTTCCACGGGCTCCTGTCCTTGTTCCACCGCTTCCTAGCTCAGTAACTATATCCAAGTCCTTTCGATGCTCTGAGCCTTAGTTGTCATTAACAAGTAATAATACAAGCTACCTACTGGGCTAGACTCTCCATGTACATTGCATCTAATTCTTAAAAAACTTTTAACAGGTAAGTGTTGTTTTGCCCCCATTTTAAAGATTAAAAAACTGAATCTCTGAGAAATAAAGTAGCTTGCTGAGGGTTACATATTTAAAAGGTAAAGAAGACAAGTTTCAAGTTTGGGTCAGCTTCTCTCCAAGTTTAATCTCTTTCTATGAAAATGCACTGCCTCCCTGAGAAGGCCCCCACTGATGCCTGTACTCAGAGAAACAAAAACACACAGTGGAGAGTAAACAAGGGTAGTAAAAGGAGGTGGAAGAGGCCAGCACGGTTCTCTGGAGCCAGGCCCTATGAAATGGATCCCCAGGCAGGCATCCTGCCTGCACACAGCCCCCACCCATGTGCAGCCTCTGCAGATGGAATGAACTGGCAGAGTGTCAGCACTCCCTTCACACCAGGCTCCCAACCTTTAATAAGTGTTCATCTCCGAAGAACAAAAAATAACCTTCCTCACACATGGCCAGGCCAGAAGGACTGTCCCAAGACCTGTACATGAGACAGCCATCAATACTTCCCAAGTGCCAGCTTGCGTGTGGCGGCCTTGCTGGACCATACACTGCTCTGCCTCTGCTTCCTCTTCATTTAGAATTCATTATGTCTCTCTTTCCATGACAGATAAGCCAATAGCTGCCCTTGACAGCTGTTTTCTCCAGGGTCATTCCTTCTATCCGCCCAGCTACACTTGCTTTGGGGATTTGAGCGATGTAATGTTAGTACTATCAATTTCATTCGATCCTTCCAGGGTAGTCTACAGGGACGTGGAGGCAGCCAAGCCAAGTGCCCTTAACTGTTTGTGCACTGTGTGAGCCAGATAGGGAAACAAGGACAGAGAGAGCAAGGATGAAAAAACAGACAGACAAACACTTCTCATGCAGAATATGAAGAAAGCAGGCAAGAAAGAGTAACGGCCAGCACCTTGGGGCCCTCAAATCCAGTTAAACCAGATCCAAGTGCTCCATCGCTGAGTCCAGTGGGAAGCTCAGGAGCTGCATGCCTCGAATGGGATGCTCTGTTACCAGAGCACAAAAAGCTGATGCTCCCAGCAAATTATTTGCCAGTCAAAGAGGGAATCCATCCCTTTGCACCTCTATGTAACTCAGCTTGGCAGTTTCATTTTGGCTACGCCTCAGAAGAAATCTATACCCATTTGCAAAGTAGAAAAACATTCCCACACCATGGAATATTGGACAGGGTATAGGGAAGCTGGGCTCAAGTTTTCTGCAGGTTAAATGAAGCAGTCAGCATCCAACAACAGCCTCAAATGGTAAAAACAAGGATGCCCATTTTTCAGATTAGTATTCTAGGGTTCTTGGAGTTTTCGGCATCTTACCAAAGGCTGTGCAACTCAGAAGTAAAGACGAAAGGATTAGAATGCAGGTGAGACTACTGGTTCTCAAAAGGAAAACTTTGCACACCCGCCCCCTCCCCCAGGTGCCTAGAGATGTTTTTCATTGTCGTATCTGGGGTGTTACTACTATTGAGTAAGTACAGACAGGGGACGCTGTTAAACATCCTATAACACACAGGACAACCCCTCACAACAAAGGATCAGCCAGCTCCACAGGTCAGTAGTGTCATGGTCGAGAAACTCTGGGTTAGACTGACTCTGAGTCCCTGAGGCTGCGAGTGTTGGGGAGGTTGCAAGAGGACAATAAAATAACTTAAAAATTCTGTATTATGTTTCATAATTCCCCAGTGCCATTAGGACCTTGGTGCCACCCAAACTTAATGGGACATATGGAGAAAATCCCCAAGACTCTACAAATGGTTCTGATGCATAATGATAATTGTGTATCTAGTAGAAACTGTGTGGCCCATTCTCCAGGCTCCGCATTGAGGTTTCATCCCAAAGGTCTTCATGGGCCTAAACTAGATTTCCTAAACAGACAGAAAGCATTTTTTAAATGGCGACTGCAAAAGAAAAGCCTCCTGCAAGGAAAATAGAGCATGGTTCAGGTGCTGCAAGGTATGTCCAGAACTCTTCAGAAAACATCTGTGCTTTATCAGACCTGGAAGCGACAGCTGGCCCAATGTTTATCCAGATTCCTGTTCCTTGAGGCAGGGCGTCCCCTGCACAGGTCTTGAAGCTACCAGGGGATTTCCTTCTGTCCTGGGGGGAAATAGCCAACTTAAAAGACCAAGGAGGAAAAAAAATCCTCTGGAAACAGATTAGAGTAGGAGTTAAGGACTTCTCACAGACATGTCTGGAAATGAAAGCGCCTACGTAGTAAGGAAATAAACAGCGAAACATATTTCTTAAACACTGATGTGATCTAGTCATTTCCCTGCCTATAACCCATGAGCTCTTATGAAAGTCAAAACTCAACTTTCAAGAAGGAGGGCCCTTCCTAATTTGACTCCAGGCAACCTACTCTAGACCCCACCAGGTAGAATTCCCCATCCCTGCCTCCATGACTTTCGCCATGCTGTGCCTTCTCTCTAGAAGGCTCCTTGGAGCCACTCAGCCCCTCGTTCCTGGCACTCAGCATTCCTATTGGAGCTTCCAATGCTCTAGTGCAGACCTTTCCTCTTATAAATTTTTATTCCCAGTGATAATAAACAGCTGAGCCTCTTCAGTAAGGTGAGAGAGTGAAAAAAGACAGTTGTGAGTGCATGGGTGGTGGCACATACAAGCTACTAACTAGATAACACCTTTAAGTTATGCCAAGTGGCAGGCCAGGCGCAGGGGCACACGCCTGTAATCCCACACCTTGGGAGGCCAAGGTGGGCGGATCACAAGATCAGGAGTTCAAGACCAGCCTGGTCAACATGGTGAAACCCCATCTCTACTAAAAATACAAAAATTAGCCACGCGTGGTGGCTGTCACCTGTAATCGCAGCTACTCGGGAGGCTGAGGCAGGAGAATTGCTTAAACCCAGGAGGCAGAGGTTGCATTGAGCCGAGATCACACCACTGCACTCCAGTCTGGACAACAGAGCAACACTCCATCTCAAAAAAAAAAAAAAAAAAAAGTTACATCAAGAGACTTGGGAGTCAAGTCAGAGAGACCAGGTCATCCTACACCTGTTATGTTGTTACCTTATGTCTGTGACTTCACCTCTTTAGACCTCATTTACCTTATCTGTAAAATGGAGGTATGAAAGCAATTCCTATCTGGAGGGATTATTATAAGAACCAATGAGATAATGCATGCAAAGCAGTTAATTAGCACCAGGCCTAGAGAAAATACTTAAAAAAAAAAGTCCTCCTCTTTTGGTAAAGGTGGCATCATGGCCAGTCACAAGCATTTTGCTTTAATTGGATAGTAATGACTGGAGAATTAACGATGCAAGAAGAATTCCTTGGCCTATCTCCTTTGTAACCAATGGAAGAGGATTTGAAATCAGGTTTGGCATGCTGTCTGGGACCATACAAGAAAGTGATAATAATTGGCCACATGTAGCTCAGCTCCTTGCCCGCAATTCATTCTCAAAACATTAACCAAACAGGATGGCCAGATGAGCATGAGGAAGAATACCCCAAGCTCTAAATGCAAGGCAGCAACCTCACATTGGCTTTGCAAGGTCAGAGCTCCTCTGTCCTGCTGGGTGGTTCACTCCTTGTAGGGGCAGTTCCTGGAGTCCAGGGCTTGGCTACAATATGCCGTCAGTAACCAATTGCTAGTGAAGGAAGGAGAAGCAACTGCAGGCCATGTGGTAGCAACTGGTGCAGAAGAGAAGGGCTGTGTGCCACAAAGTTTGGCATGATCTTCTGCCCTGGGTGTGAGCTGCTGCATTCAGCCTTTCCCTTCTTTTGAGGCGGAGTCTCTGTCATCCAGGCTGGAGTGCAGTGGCGCGATCTCAGCTCACTGCAACCTCAGCCTCTTGTGTTAGAGTGATTCTCCTGCCTCAGCCTCCTGAGAACTAAGATTACAGTCACACACCACCAAGACTGGCTGAATTTTTTGTATTTTTAGTAGAGACAGGGCTTCACGATGTTGGCCAGGCTGGTCTAGAACTCCTGACCTCGTGATCTGCCAACCTCGTGATCTGCCTGCCTCGGCCTCCCAAAGTGCTAAGATCACAGGCATGAGCCACCATGCCTGGCCCTACATTTAGAGTATTTTTAAATTACTAGGGTAAATTATATTCTTTTTTCAGGTGCGACTAGTTCTCTTAGAGAAAGTGATCTCTACCTCTATGGTGAAGGGAATGATTTAAGGCAAAACCACAAAATGCTTTTCATCTCAGAGTAAGAGCTGTCACTGGAATCATGCTGCCCCTTCACTTCTCCTCCCTCCCTCCCTCCCTCTGCCTTCCTCTCCTCCAAGCCGCCCCCTTCCCACTCATTCAGGGATCTGCCCTCATCCCCTTCTCCATCTCCACCGCTGGCTTATGCAGGGAGGCAGGGGGCTGTAACGAGACCTGGTGTGCGATGGTATCGGCGGCCCCTGGTGACTGGCGCTTTGACTAAAAGCCTTCTGTCCCTCCTGCACCGTGACTGAGTTTCCCTCTCCTAGCTGGACCTGCCTCCCACTTAGAGCAGTGTCCGGGCCTCCGGGTCAGGCATTCACCCACCCTCGGTCAGCACTTGCTAATGTGAAGCAGCCTTCTGGTCTGAACTAGAACACCTCTCCCAGTTAAGAGGATAGTGCTATTAGCTCTGGGCAGGCTTGGAGACATGGCTGAGCGATCTGTGGCCGCCAACTGAACTTTCTTGGTCCCTAGGAGACTGGGGCTGAAATGCTGGGGAAGGAGGGGTTTGATAACACTGACATGTCCACCAGCTGAATCTGGGATGCTTCAAAAAAGGCTCTAAGTGCTGAGAATCCAAATGAAGGCTGAAGGCTGAGGAAACACAGAGCCCTATTGTGTGCTTGGCTCTTCCTGCCGATCACCTTAGGGGATCCACACAGTGCCTGTGGGTCCACACTCCCCATTTACCCAAAAGCCCACCTGAAAACCCTGGACTGGCCTGGAAGTCTCCCTTCTTCACTGCCATGTCCAGCAGTCACCAAGCCCTGTCAATTTTACCTCCCAAAGAATTCATGATATTTCACCTTTGCTGAACTATCTAATTCTATTAATATTTCAAAATGGGCCAAGTGCGGTGGCTCACACCTGTAATCCTAGCACTTTGGGAGGCTGAGGCAGGTAAATCACTTGAAGTCAGGAGTTCGAGACCAGCCTGGCCAACATGGCAAAACCCCGTCGCTACTAAAAATAGAAAAATTAGCAGGACATGGTGGCGCCCACCTGTGGTCCCAGCTACTCTGGAGGCTAAGAAGGGAGGATCCATGAGGCCAGAAGGTTGAGGCTACAGTGAGCCAAGATTATGGACACTGCACTCCAGCCTGGGTAGCAAAATAAGCAAAAAAAAAAAAAAAAAAAAAAATCACACAAAAAAACTATATATATATATATATATATATATATATATATATATGCATGCACACATGCACACACACACACCTATTATACCTATATATATATAAACCTATGTATATGTATACATATTTCAAGACACAGCAAAATTCCTACCTCTTCCAAGTGGCCCAAATACAGTCACATTCTGTCCCCTCTGTGTTCCCCTCTCCCCGACCATGTTTCCTCCTTATAGTCATGTATTACATACAGATATACCTAGAAATATATATTTATATTTATTTATATTTATATAGAAATTATATATTTTATATATATCATTATTTTATATTTTATATATTTAATATGTACACGTATTTATGCATAATTATTTTATATATTAAACATATAAATATGTATATTTCTAAGTATGAGTCTCCCATAATACACTGTCAACAGTTTGTAGGTCCAGCCTAAGTCTCATGCCCTAGAACTTAGCCCTCTGTCCAGCACAGTTGCAATGAATGAAAAACAGAATTCAAAGAAGCTCATAATTATGTTCACAATCCCAGCACCTGGATTCTCACCCAGGCTGATCTGCTATGAAGCCACCATGTTGCTGTCCAGCACAATTCTGGACCTTTCCCTTCCCTGGGCGACTGGAGGGAGTCTGCTGTTCACATGATGCAGAAATGTCCCCCAGAGCAACAAACTGCAATTTCAAGCACATATTCCCCTGCAAGCAGTATAATGGATTGATGGTTCAATTTTATTCTACAACTGGTGCTGCAGTTCGGCAACATAATGGATTAGAAAAGTGCTCATAGATTATCTTAGAAAGGTAATCATCCTTGTTTCTGGGTTCCAAATTCACAAAAGTTTACATCCCCAAATATTCAGAGTTCTTGACACATACTACTAGGTTGTCTAATCTTCGTAATAAACCTATGAAATGGTAAATATTATTATCATTCCCATTTTAGAAGTGAGGAAATTTTAGAGGTGAATAAAAAGATCTGAGAGAAAAATCGAATATAATTTCCTTGTTTGGGATGAGAAAAACAGGCCCTCCTTCACAATCTATTTGCTCTTAGTTTACACAAAATCCTAATACGTTTTCTTGTTTTCCAGTCAAAACACACATAATGCAGTAAACTATTAATACAAAGAGGCAGAAAAGCTGCTATATATTTTCTACCAGCATAAGGTATCTGAAGAAAAGCAAAAAAAGTCTGTATAGCAGCAGACTAGAAATGCAGAGCAGCCTAGGGTCACCTGAGGAAGGGCAAAATCCTAAAACTTAAGAGGCTCAAAAAGAGTCTCATATCTATTATAATGACTTGCAGTATCAAGAAAATATGAAATTATGTTACATCCTATTCTCTTACATAAAATATAATTTACTTTTCGGTGGAAAAATTTACAAAACACATTTGAGAAAGATTTTCATTAACAAAATTAAGATGTTTTTCTTCTAAGGGAGTGAAATGGTTTACTACAAAATTCACTCACGTAAAATAGATATTCTACCAATGCCATATTAAAAAACAAGCAAAAATGTCAGTAGGGATGAGTCCAGGAAACCAGATTGCTCAACATGAAGAAAGTGAGAGAAGTATTCTTTGGAGTACAGGTAATCTGATCGTCATCTGGCCAAGTCATCTCACCTCCAGCAAAGAGTGTGTATTTTCTGCTCAGCCTGACAGACATGGCAACCAAGGCTGCCAAACTCACATTTCAGCTAGTAACATTGGGTGCGGGAACACCTGTGGACCTGGTTGCAGAGCCCTGAGGCTGGGGCAGAGGTGACACCCTTAGAAACAGCTTTTTCCTCAATAGGACAATGGTCCTGACCTCAAATCTTACTCAGGTTTGAGGAATGAAAAGATCAAGAGAGGGAAATATTATAAACATTAGCTCCTTGGACACGGTTTGCAACAGAAAAAGCAGAAACTTCGTTTTTGAAATCCATTCTTTCTATAATCCTGGAAAGGTCCCAAACCAACCACAAAATGGCAAGAAATTCCTTCAGAGACAGAAAGTACAGGGAAACATGAAATACTAGGATATGAAAAAAACTTTAAAAACAACACAGCTGTTGAGTCTTTGAGTACATTGGGTTTAAGACAAGGACTCCCTGGACCATAGTGGAATGCCAACAAGATAAATTCAAATCAAAAATTATTATTTGGTAATTTAGTTAGGGTTAGCCCCTTACTAAAATACAATGAGGAAAAGAAGGAAAAATGTCCAAACTACAGGCAGTTTATGCTGTGCATAGTAGTGATCTAACTGTAACTTGTGCTTATTAGAACTGTGCAATGTGAAGACATTCTTCTAGTATGCACAAATTTCAGTTATCTTGCTGCCTGGAAAGGCAAAGACTGCTTGCATTTAATAAAACACAAGGTCTTATCCAAGCCAGCAGTACATTAAAAGGATAAAATAGTAATAAGTAAGGTTTCTCCTAGTAATGCAAGAATGGTTCGAAGTTAGAAAATTTTTCAATGTAATTGTATACATTAACACAATTCAATTTATTAACAAAATAAATGGCAAAAAATCATATCACCATGTAAGACCTGTAGAAAAGCATTTGATAAGGTATAACACCCACTTCTCATGTCTATGTTCATCTTTTAATCCAGCTTATGCTTTGAAAACTAGAAGTAAAGGGGACTCTTCTAACTTGATGAGGGCATCAACCTACTGGCAGTATTACAAAATAATTAAACACTTGAACTCTGAAGTAAGCATTCCTGCAATCAAATCTCTTAACAGATGTAATGCCAAGGTCAAGTTCCCTAACATCTCTGTAATTCAGGTTCATCATCTGGAAAATGGGTATTATGAAAAATGGATAATGCAAATAAAGATTTTAGAATACTATCACTCAATAAAAACTATTATTGCCATAAATCTGTAGCAGGCAAAACCTTAATGATAAGCTAAATTACTTAATTACATAATGTTAAAACCTTATCAATATTTTAAATGTTTTAAATTACTTAGCATTAAAAACTTAGCAATATTTTCACTGAATTTGAAGATAAGACAGTTATACCTGTTATCATTTATTGCTCCAATTCAACATAATACTAGTGGTCCTGGCCAATGTAATAAAGGAAGGAAAAAAAAGGAAGAGGTATAAATAACGAAAATGTGAAAACAAAAAAGACAAAAGAGACTCAGAGGCCTTGGAAAATTGATGTGTGACCTCAGTCAAGTGGAAATAGCTTTCTTAGGGCTTGCTACCACTTCGAAAATGATTTGCTTACCCAAATTGGACTTACAAAGGAGTTCTTTTCCCATAAACCGACCACAGCTGGCAGGTGGCCTGGAAAGCCAATGATGCAATTCCCAAATGGACTGGGTGACCCAATTAATGTGCAGCAACATTGTTAGAGGACATGTGTCCTCACCCAGAAAGGATTTCTGAATGTGTTAATTTCACCAATATGGTTGCACGTACTGGAGGGAAGGGGTGACTTTGTGGGACCACTATGGCAAACCTAAATTGTGGTCTTTTGTGTTATTTTCTCATGGCTAGGGTGCTGTGGATAGAGGGCTAAATGTTCTTAAGATACAGTTGCTCAGGACTGGACTGATTAAAGGCCACCATCATTTCACACCCAGGCAGGCAGGTGGGTGATGCTCCACAAGGATATCAGGATACCACTGTCCTTGGAAACTGGGTTCCTGTGGCCAGGCCATGACTAATCCCATAAATCAGATGGAATCTGGAACTTTTTTAAATGATCTGTAAACTCCATGTACAAGAAATGTATATGACAAAAAGATGCAAATGGAAAGTGATTCTGTAACATTTATTGATGTGTGTGATATGCCAGACATTAATCTTTCTATTACAGTTATATAATAAAGGGTTTGTAGGTTCTGTTATAGAATTAAATAAACACAGAACTTATGTGTATGATGATCCTCTGGACTAAAAATATTTAGGATAAATGACTTCAGGCCCTCAATTAACCTACTAATGGGGATTGCTTGGCCAAAGAGAAAGTAAATTTGATTCTAAAGAAATGATATACATAGATCAATGAATCTCTCAGTACCTATAAAAAGCTATAAGAGATCATGGATAAAGAAGAAAGGAAAAAGAAGAGCTTGAAGAGTCAGGGGATTTCAAAAGATTTGTGAAGGGGAATAGTCACAAAATGTATGTGGTGGGGGGGAGTCCCACTTCTTATCGGATATTCTGGGTGTAGGGGTTAGTAGTGTGTTAGTGTAATTGGCCCTCTCTATCCATGGGTTCCGCACCTGTGGATTTGGCCAACCACTGCTCAAAAACATTCAAAATAAAAAAAATAAATAACAATACAACAATAAAGAATAATACAAATTTTAAAATATAGTCTACAACCATGTACACAGCATTTACAGTGTATTAGGTATTATAAGTAATCTAGAGATGGTTTAAAGTATACAGGTGGATGTTACAGGTTATATGTAAATACTACACCATTTTATATCTGGGACTTGAGCATCTATGGATTTTGGCATCCATGGGGGTCCTGTAACCAATCCCCTGAGAATACCATGGGACAACTGTGGTTCATTTTTATGTATTTAATTTTATTGAAAATTTTAGTAGAAATTATAATAAAATACACAGCAAATATGTGATATAAAAACTATGGCAAGAGGGTGGACTGAATAGAAAGATTAGCAGCTGGACTATGAATCACTGTACCAGTTTCTTCGGGACAGTTTGACCCTTAGTCAGTGAGATGATTAATTTTATGTGTCCACTTGAATGAGCCAAGGGATATTCAGAAGCTAGTAAAACATTATTACTGGGTGTGTCTGAGAGTGTTTCCAGAAGATATTAGTATTTAAATTGGTAGACTGAGTAAAGAAGACCTACCCTTGCCAATGTGAGTTGAGAGCCTAAATAGAACAAAGGGGCAGGGGATGGCAAATCTAATTCCCTTTCAATTTGGGACTTCCATCTCCTGATGATGGACACAGACCGGGACTTAAGACATTGGCTCCCCTGGTTCAAACTTGGATTGAATTATACTACTGGCCTTCCTGGTTTTTCTGATTGTAGATAGCAGATTTTGAGACTTCTCAGCCTCCATAATTGCACAAGCCAATTTCTAAATATATCTTCTTGACCCTATTGGTTCTGCTTCTCTGGAGAACCCTAATAGTCAGGTGTTTTCAAAGTCATCGCTGAATAGATGAGGGGTTTCCAGGGCCTCCCACGTGCTTATTTCTGATCCAAGAATGTTCTGAGCTCACTTACAAAATCTGGCTTTTAGGATTGCCCAGAGAATCAGTTCTATTTTATTAACTTGAGCTCCAGTACAGAATGGGAACCAGTCACTTACTTTTACAAGGGTTATATGTTAGAATAGTATTTAAACAGAGGGAGACTCCAAGCCATTCCCCTACCCTCTGCCACTCCTGCCAACACATGCCACTGGCTTTTGGTGCACATACTGTTTTGGGGGGCGCTCACATGGTATTTTCATGAGCCTCCAACCAAAATATATCTCATGTGGTACCTGAAGACAATAGAAACTGTATCTGAGTGTCCAAGACACCCAGGTTTTTATTTAGTCAAATGGCTTAATTAGAATTTAACATAATAGAATATATAAGTATATAAGTACATGTAACATACAAAGAATCCTAAAAGAATTAACACCCATGTACCCACCTCCCAGCTTAAGAAAATGAACAAAAGTTGTCTCTGAAATCCCTTCTGGTAGCCCTGAAATACTATCTATTCCTTCTTCATCAAAGGTAACCATTATCCTAAATTTTTTTTTTCTGTGTCATTTCACCAGCTTGCTTATATGCATAAAAGTATTGTTTCATTGTGCATGTTTTTAACTTTTAATAATGGGAGGTATTCTTTTATCATTTTCTTTTTTTAACTCATTATTTTTCTGGAGTTCAACCAGATTGTCGCAAGTAGCTATAATTCATGCTGTAAAAAATGCCACTGTATCATTATACATACTTATTCAATTTTTGGTGGACATTAATTATTATCAACTTTTGTTATTACAAATATCACAGTCATGAACATTCTTCTTTATGTTGCCTGGGACACACATGCAAGAATTTCTCCCTCAACTGCTTCTCTGTCATTAATGTAGAGTATTTTAGTATTTTCTATTTTAAAAACTATGAGGTATTATTATTTTTGAAATGGAGTCTTGTTCTGTCACTAGGCTAGAGTGCAGTGGCACGATCTCAGCTTACTGCAATCTCCCCCTCCCGTGTTCAAGCGATTCCCCTGCCTCAGCCTCTCGAGTAGCTGGGACTACAGGCATGTACCACCATGCCTGGCTAATTCTTTTTGATCTGCCCACCTTGGCCTCCCCAAGTGCTGGGATTATAGGCATGAGGCACCATGGCTTGCTGGTATTATTTTTTCTTACATAGTTGAAGCTTATTCATATTACCTCACATATTTTAACAATTTTAATTTGCTTTTATATCTCAAAGCTTCCATCTGGAATCACTTTCTATCTGTTTAACTTATATTTCTGAGATTTTACTTTAGGAAAGATCCAAGGAGGGAAAATCCCAAACTCTATGTTTCTGTGAAAACATCTTTCATTTTCCCCCATTTATGGAAGATATTTTTGCTAGGTATAAAATTCTGGATTGACAATTGTTTTTTCATAGACCACAATCTTTTATATTTTACTGTTGTTCTTAAAATGTAGTTATTAATGCAGGAACAGAAAAAACAAACACCGCACGTTCTCACTTATAAGTTGGAACTGAATGATGAGAACACATGGACATGGGGCCAGGAACAACACACACTGGGGCCTGTCAGGGGAGTGGGTGACGGAAGGGAGAGCATTAAGAATAATAGCTAAGGGATACTGGACTTACTATCTAGGTGATAGATTGATCTGTGCAGCAAACCACTATGGCACATGTTTACGTATGTAACAAACTTGCACATCCTGCACATGCTTCCAGGAACTTAAAAGGTGAAGGAGAAAGAAAAAGAAGTAGTTGTGTGATTTTCATTTCTTTCAAGATAGCCAATCTATTATCACATCCTCCTTTTTTTTTGGAGACAGGGTCTCACTCTGTCACCCAGGTTGGAGTGCAGTGACACAATCACAGCCCACTGCAATCTCAAATTCCTGGGCTCAAGCAATACTCTCACCTTAGCCTCCTGAGTACCTGTGACTACAGAAGTGTGTCACCACCCTTGCTACTTTTTTTAATTTTTTGTAGAGACAGAGTCTATATTGCCTAGGCTGGTCTCTAACTCCTGGACTCAAGCCTCAGCCTCCCAAAGAACTGGGATTACTGGCTTGAGCCACCATCACATGCTTAAGATCTCTTATCTTTAATAATATTCAATTTTTTCTAAGATGTTTTTACATGCGGGTTTATTTTCTTATGCTCAGAATTCATTTGGCTTCTTAAGTCTGGGGATAGATGTCTTACAGTTTTTAAACATTATTGACAATTTGGTATTCAAATATCACTATTATTCCCCTAATTTTTATCTTTTCTCCTTCTGAAACGTGAATGAATGGGACACATACTGGAAAATTTCTATCCTATGTCTGTTTATATATATATACACACACACACACACATATGTATCTGTGTATTTGTGTGTATACATGTGTGTATATATACATACAAGATATATATACATATATGCTAATTCTCATTTTTTTAAAAGTCTCCTTCCTTGCACTGCTCTGGATAATTTATTTAGATCAATGCTCTAGTGGATCAAATGATTCCTTCAGATAAGTTTGATGTTATTTAACCTATAAAATTCTTAATCACCATCAGTGAGGTATAATTTACACACAAGATTCACCAATTTTATATGTACGTTTCAACAAGTTTTGACAAATGTACACAGTTATATAACTACAGCCTCAATCATGAGATAGCATATGTCTATAACCACCAAAAAGTCCCATTGTGGCCCTTTGCAGTTAACCCCCTACTTCACCCTCAACCCTTAAAAAACACTGACCTGCTTTCTGTCATTAATTTTGCCTTTGCTAAAATTTCACATACAGAGAATCATACAATATATATTCTTTTGTGTTCATATTTACTTAGCAAAATGCTGTTGAGATTCACCCATGTTATTTGGTATTAGTAGTTCCTCCTTCCTGGTGATGAGTAGCATTCCACTTATGGTTATACTGCAATATATTGATTCATTCACCAGTTGATGAACATTGGGTTGCCTGTATGTTTTTATTACAGCTAAAAATGTAGGTTTTAGCTGTAATAAAAACAGCTACTATGAACATGTGAGTACAAGTCTTTGTGTAAATCTGTATTTTAATTTCTGTTGAGTAAATAGTCTGTTTTCCAAAGTGTCTGTACCATTTTTCATTCTCACCAGTCATGTGTAAGAATTCAGTTGCTATATATCCTCATCAACATTGCTATAATCAGTCATTTTAATTTTATCTACTCTAACAAATGTGCAATTCGATTTCTCATTATTTTGGTTTTGCATTTATCCCTAATGCTAATAATGTCGAGTATCTATTCATGTACTTATTCATCAACTGTACGTCTTCTTTGGTGAAGTATGTATTCAAAACTTTTGTCCATTTTTAAATCTGATTGTCTTATTATTGGATGGCAATGCTATGTATTCTACATACAATGACTTTACTCATATCTTCTTTGTATTTATCTTCTGTTTCCTACCTTTTCATTTGCCTAACAGTGTCTTTTAGAAACAAAAGTTTTTCATTTTGATGGAGTGTAAATTTTCATTTTTTCTTTTATGGTTTTTTGTGTCTAAACGATGAAATCTTTATTTAAGCCAGGCCACACCCACACATACATACAAAAATCTTCTATGTTTTCTTTTAGAAGTTTTAGCTCTTAAACTTAGATCTGTTTTTCATTTTGAGTTCTATTTTTATATAATGTGTGCTAAGAGCAAAGATTCACTTTTTTACACATAGAAATCCCGTAATTAAAGCAACAGTCGTTGGAAAATTGGTCCTTTCTCCATTAAATTATCTCGGCATGTTTGTAAAAATATTAACTAACCAAATACAAGTGGGTCTATTTCTAAATTCTGTTTTGTGTTTTACTGATCTACATATTTATCCTTATGCCAAAATTATAGTGTATTAACTACTAAAGATTTATAGTAAGTCTTTAATTAGATTAGATTGTGAACATCTTTCCAGTTTGTTTTTTTCATATCTGTTTTCTCTATTTTACATTTTTTAAACTTCCATACAAACTTTAGAATTCTTTTTTCCATTTCTTTTTGTTTCTGTTCAAAGTTTGCAGAGATTTTGATTAGGGTTGCAATAACATAAAGACCAAATATTGTAAAATTTATATCTTAATAATATTGACTCTGCCAGTCTACAAACATGGCCTGTCTTTGCATTTATTTCATTCTCCTTTCATTTCTCTCAATAATATTTTGTTATTTTCAGCATACAGGTATTGCATATGTTTTTAAAAACTCATTTCTAGGTAGTTTATATTGTGATACTATTTTAAATTTAAATTTCCATTTCTGATTGTATGTTGCTAGTATACAGAAATAAGTTTTAAGAAAAGTCACTTATTGATTCAAGTAATTTCTTTGTAAATTCCCTAAGATTTTCTATATTAACAATTATATCACCTGTTGATAAAGAGTTGATTTCATGATTTTCAATCAGTATGCCTTTTATTTCTTTTTCTTGCTTACGGTACTGACTAAGATTTCCAGAATAATGCTGAATAAAAGTCATGGTGAGAATGAATACACTTACCAATCTCCCAGTCACTATTAAATATGATGTTAGCGGTAGGATTTTTATTATAGATGCCCTTTATCATGTTGAGGAGATTCTCTTCTATTACCAATTTCTTAAGAACTTTTATCATAAAGATTTATTGAATTTTATTAAAAAAAATTGTGTCTATTGAAATGACTCTTTGTTAATATAATAAACTATAATGTTTATGAATAGTAAACCAACAATGATTTTCTGGCATGAACTCTGGTCACAATATATTTATATATTGTGTTTATATATAAACAGTGTGTGTGTGTATATATATATATATACACTGTTTATATGTTGTTGGATTTGATTTGCTAAAATTTGTTAAGAATATTTGCATCTGTATTTATTAGGTACATTAGTCTGTAGTATACTTTCTGGTAATATGTTTGTTTTGCTATCAGGGTAATGCTTGTCTCATAAAAAGAGTCAGGAAGTGTTTCCTCTTACATTATCTGTAAAGATTTATATAGAATTGGTATTTTTAAAATGTTTACTATAATAATCAGAGAAATCATCTGGGCCTAGAATTTTCTATGTGAGAAAATTTTAACTATGAATTCAAATTCTTAAGTGTGTGTGTGTGTATATATACACACACACACACACGTATATGGTTATTCAAATTATGTTTCTTCTTGAGCTATGGTAGTTCGTGTTTTTCTAAGAATTTGTTCATTTCACCTAAATTAATATATTAGCATAAAGCTGTTCATAATATTACTTTTTATCCTTTTACTATTCGTAGTATCTCTTTGTAGTATCTGTTCTGTTATTACTAGTTTTAATTTTTGTCTTTATTTCTTGTTAAATTTGGCTATAGTTTCATCAGTGTCATTATTCATTTCAAAGAGACAGCTTTGGATTTTATTAATTTTCACACTTGTCCATTACATTTACCTTTTAATAGAACCAGATTTGGGTTTCATTTATTTTTTTCTTTGTTATTCTGTTTTCTGTTCTATAGAATTCTGCTTTTATCTTTAATAGCTTTTTTTCTTCTGCTTGCTTTGCACTTTATTTGTTCTTCTATTTTTTAAGCAAAAGCTTATATCTTTGCTTTAAAACCTAGGATTGTTTTTCTAATGTATACTGTTATTAGCTTCTTAGGGCTGCCCTAACAAAGTAGCATAAACTGTGTAAACTCAACAACAAAAATTTATTTTCTCACAATTCTGGAGGTTAGCGGTTCAAAATCAAAATGTCAGCAGGGCTGGTTTTGTCTCAGGTCTCTCTTCTTGGCTGGCCGATAGCTGTCTTCTCCCTGTGTCTTCACACAATCTTCCCTCTGTGTGCATCTGTGTCCCAATCTTCTCTTCTTATAAGGATGCCAGCCACATTGGATTAGGGCCCACTCTAATGACCTCCTTCTAATTTAATTACCCTTTGAAAGGTACATCTCCAAATAGAGTAACATTTTGAAGGACCAGGAGTTAGAACTTCAACATATGCATTTGGAAAGACGCAATTCAGTTCTTGATTATGTTTACATTACATTATCTACGCATTGCTATACAGCTCTCTTTTAACACTGTTAAATGTGCATACCCCAAATTTTGATATGTTTTTCCACTTTGTTCAAAACTTTTCAAATTTGCCTATGATTTGCCCCTTGAATGGTTTATTTAGAATTGTGTTTAATTCCTAATCATTTGGAAATTTTTTTCAAAAGTCTTTTTGTTTACTTCTAGTTTCATCTTTTGCAGACAAAGAATGTACTTTGCATGATTTCAATACCTTATGTTTGAGACTTGTTTAATTCAGTATTATGATAGACATTCATAAATGTCCCTTGCACACTTGCAATGAATGTGTATCTTTCTGGTTTTTGTGATTAATAAAATGTCTAGTTGAGACATAATTAGTTGTTACAGCTAGTAAAGTCTAAAACATACTTACTGATTTCCTGTTTACTTGTTCATCCAATTATTGAGAGAGTAGAATTCAGCTCTCCAACATTGATTGTGGATCTGTCTATTTCTCTTTTTGGATGTAATAGTTTCTGCTCTATCTACTGTGAAGCTATGTTCTTAGGAACACAGACATTTGTAGCCATTATATTATCTGATGAGATGCCCACTTATTCAATATGAAATGGCCCTTTTTATTCCTGGTAATATTCTTTGTTTTAAATTATACTTTGAAATAAACATAGCCATTCCAACTAGTTTGATTGCACAGAATATATCTTTCAATCATTTCACTTTTAACCTAATTGTATCAGATTTATTGTGTGTTTTTCTCAGACAGCATGTAGTTTCGTATTACATTTGTTAGTCCAAATTGACTGTCTTTTGATTGGTGTGTTTATATCATTTCCATCTCATATAATTATTAATAGGTTAGATTTAAATATTTTATCCTGCTGTTCATTATGTATTTATTCTGTCTACAATTTGTTTCCTTTTTGCTCATTTTTGCCTTTTGCATTAAATTTTTAATTTCATTTTGTCTTCATTTTGGGCTTATTAGTTTTGCCTCCTTGGTTTACTTTTTTGGTTGCTTTAGAGCATACAATATCCATCTTTCATTTATCATTGATTATCTTTACATAACATTATAACACATCACTTATGATGCAAGAGCCTTACAACAATGCTTTTTCTTCTTCTACCCTCTATACTATGCTGTTATGGTCACATCTTTAAAACTCTGACATATGCTATCAACCTAACAATAAATACATTGTTACTTATTTTTCTTTAAGCAATTAACAATGAGAAATACTGTCTTTTAAAAGTTTATCCCCCTTCCTAACCTCTTTCTGGGCCCCCAGTTATATTTATTTTAACCTGCCTTTTCCTCTGTCGGGCTATTTATTTTGGAAAGTTTCTAATGCTATATATTCAAGTTCACTCTTCTTTTCTTCTGTAGTGTCTAACCTGTCATCTCATTCAGTGTATTTCTCCTTTCAGTTTTTTTTAACTGAAAGGAATATAATCCTTTCACATAATTCACTCTTATATTTTCCATTTTTCTCCTCAATATGCTCAAGTTTTCTTCTACATTCTTAACATATAGAGTATACCTGTGTTCATCTCCTTGTTTGCTATTTCTGCCATCTCTGTCATTTGGGGATGTGTTTCTATTTAATGATTTTTATTTTGGTTATGGATCTCATTTTTCTGCCTCTTACATGCCTGGTAATTTTTGACTGGATGCCAGACATCATAAAGTTTAAATTGTGGGGTGTTCAATTTTGTTTTCTTTAAATAGTGTGCAATTTTCTCTGGCTCACAGTTGTTACTTTAAGTGAATTAGATCCTTTCAAGTTTTGCTTTTACATTTTGTTAGAGAAGATTCAGAATAGCCTTTAGTCCAGAACTAACTTAGAAACATTATTAAGGGAATACCCTTTGGAGGATTCTATCGGATAATTCATGTCTTATGAGGGCTTTCGACTCTGGTCAGTGGTAACTAAGTTATCCCAATCCCTGTTGAGCTCTGGGAATTATTCTGCTGTTTCCATTCCAACCATTCTAGTTCTTCTTCCTTGGCCATTGGTAGTGATTTATTTTTCAATCATGAACAGATCAATACCTAGCCAAACATCCATAGGCACCCCTCTGCAGATCTCCAGAGCTCTTTTTATAGCTGCTGCTTCTTCTCTGGTATTCTGTCCCATATACACTAGTTCTCAATATCATTGATAAGTTCTTAGAAATTCCAACTTTCAGCAAAACAACATATAATGAAGCCAATTTTACCATAGGCTAATTGACATAAATAAGAAATAAGTTTCTATGGCATTTTTCTCATCACAAAAATATCACCAAACTTCTACATAAAGACCAAAACACTTCTAATATTAAATATTGAAATAACTGTGAGCTATACACATATTTAAGATAATTCTTTACCCAATTATTTCAGTTCAGGGTCTCAGGTGGCTGGAACCTATCCCAACAGCTCAGGGCACAAGATAAGACCCAACCCTGGATAGGATGTCATGTCATCCCAGGGCACACTCACACACACACTCACACTCACTTGGACTGAGAGAATTTAGACATGCCGATCAACCTAGCATGCACATATTTCAGACGTGGGAGAAAATTAAAGTACCCAGAGAAAAACACAGACATCAGATCATGCAAACTTCATGTAGACAGTGGCCTCGGTGAGGAATCAATTTTTTTCCTTGTCAGTGTCATAATGAAAGGATGTTATTTGAAGACCTGCTACATTTTTTTTTATACTTTAATTTCTGAGGTACAAGTGCAGATCTTGCAGGATACATACACACGCCATGTGGTTTGCTGCCTCCATCCCCCCATCACCTACATTATGTATTTCTCCTAATGTTATCAACCGCTCACCTCCAAACAGACGCAAGTGTGTGATGTTCCCCTCCCTGTGTCCATGTGTTCTCATTGTTCAACCCCTACTTATGAGAACATGTGGTGTTTGGTTTTCTGTTCTTGTGTTCATTTGCTGAGAGTGATGGTTTCCAGATTCATCCATGTCCTTGCAAAGAACATGAACTCATCCTTTTTTATGGCTGCATAGTATTCCATGGTGCATATGTGCTACATTTTCTTTTTCCAGTCTATCATTGATGGATATGTGGGTTGGTTCCAAGTCTTTGCTATCATAAACATTGTTGCAATGAACATACATGTGCATGTGTCTTTACAATACAATTTATAATCCCTTGGTTATATACCAAGTAATGGGATTACTGGGTCAAATGATACCTCTATTTCTAGATCTTTCAGGAATCACCACACTGTCTTCCACACCACAATGGTTGAACTAATTTACACTCCCACCAACAGTGTAAAAGCATTCCTATTTCGCCACATCCTCTCCAGCATCTGTTGTCTCCAAATTTTTTAATGATCGCCTTTCTAACTGGCATGAGATGGTATCTCAATGTGGTTTTGATTTTAATTTCTCTAATGACCAGTGAAGACGAGCATTTTTTCATATGTTCATTGGCTGCATAAATGTCTTCTTTTGAGAAGTGTCTGTTCATATCCTTCACCCACTTTTTGATGGGGTTGATTTTTTTCTTATCAATTTGTTTTAGTTCTTTGTATACTCTGGATATTAGCCCTTTGTCAGATGGGTAGATTGCAAAAAATTTTTCCCATTCTGTTGGTTGCCAGTTCACTCTAATGATTGTTTCTTTTGCTGTGCAGGGGCTCTTAAGTTTCATTAGATCCCATTTCTCTATTTTGACTTTTGTTGCTATTGTTTTTGGTGTTTTAGTCATGAAGTTCTTGCCTATGCCTATGTCCTGAATGGTATTGCCTAGGTTTTCTTCTAGGGTTTTTATAGTGTAGGGTCTTATATTTAAATCTTTAAACGATTTTCAGTTAATTTTTATATAAGGTGTAGGGAAGAGGTCAAGTTTCAGCTTTCTGCACATAGCTAGCCAGTTTTCCCAACACCATTTATTAAATAGGGACCCCTTTCCCCATTGCTTGTTTCTGTCAGGTTTGTCAAAGATCAGATGGTCGTAGTTATGTGGCATTACTTCTGAGGCCTCTGTTCTGTTGCATTGGTCTGTATCTCTGTTTTGATACCAGTAATATTCTGTTTTGATTACTGTAGGCTTGTACTATAGCTTGAAGTCAGGTAGCATGATGCCTCCAGCTTTGTTCTTTTTGCTTAGGATTGTCTTGGCTGTGTGGGCTCTTCTTTGGTTCCATATTAAGCTTAAGGTGGTTTTTTTTTCCAGTTCTGTAAAGAAAGTCAATGGCAGCTTGATGGGGATAGCATTGAATGTATAAATTACTTTGGGCTGTATGGTGTATTCCTGGGCACCATGGAGAGTTGCTCTAAAAAGCATCTGATATCCAAGAGATGAGTCAGAGTTGGGACACAAAAAGGAGGAGGAGCATTTTAAGGAAAGAAAAATAGGTGGACATGAAAATCCAGCTTGGATTCATTCTCCCCTTTGCATTCAGGTACATTGATCAAATGTAGATTAATTCTTTTCACATAATCCCTTATTTCTTGGAGGCTTCATTCATTTCTTTTCACTTTTTTCTCTAATCTTGCCTTCTCATTTTATTCCATAGAGTTGATCTTCAATCTCTAATATCCTCTCTTCTGCTTGATCAATTCGGCTACTGAAACTTCTGTACTTTTTCCAAGTTCTCGTGCTGTGTTTTTCAGCTCCATCAAGTCGTTTATGTTCTTCTCTAAGCTGGTTATTCTAGTTAGCATTGTGTCTAACATTTTTTCAAGTTTCTTAGTTTCTTTGCATTGGTTTAGAACATGCTCCTTTAGCTCAGAGAAGTTTGTTATTACCTACCTTCTGAAGTCTGCTTCTGTCAATTCATCAAACTCATTCTCCATCCAGTATTGTTCCCTTGCTGGTGAGGAGTTGTGATCCCTTCAAGGAGGTGAGGCATTCTGGTTTTTGGTGATTTCATCCTTTTTGCACTGGTTTCTTCCCACCTTTGTGGATTTATCTACCTTTGGTCTTTGAAGTTGGTGACTTTAAGATGGGGTCTCTGAGTGGATGTCCTTTCTGTTGATGTTGAAGATATTTCTGTTTTTTAGCTTTCCTTCTAACATTCAAGCCTCTCTGCTTCAGGACTGCTGGAGGTCCACTCCAGACCCTGCTTGCCTGGGAATCACCCACAGGGGCTGCAGAACAGCAAGGATTGCTGCCTGTTCCTTCCTCTGGCAGCTTCGTCCCAGAAGGGTACCCGCCAGATGTCAGCCAGAGGTCTCCTGTATGAGGTGTCTCTTTGGATATAGGGGGGTCAGGGAGCCACTTGAGGAGGCAGACTCCTGTATCAGAGCTCAAGTGCTATGCTGGGAGCTCTGCTGCTCCCTTCAGAGCTGCTGGGAAGAGACGTTTAAGGCTGCTTCAGCAGAAATCCCAACCACCCTTTTTCCCAGGTGCTCTGTCCCGGGAAGGTGGGGCTTTCTAAGTCCCTGATGGGCTGCTGCCTTTTTTCAGAGATGCTCTGCCCAGCAAGGAGGGAGTCTAGTCACAGTCTGCCTGCAGAGGCATTGCTGAACTGCCATGGGTTCCACCCAGCTGCTATGTAAACTTCCTTGCGATTTTGTTTACACAGGTAAGGTTAGAACTGCCTCAGTAATGGTTGACTGCCTCAGTAATGGTGAACACCCTTCCCTCCACCAAGCTCAACCATCCTGGGTCCAGCTCAAAGTGCTCTGCTGGCTGCAAAAATTTCAGACCAGTGGGTTTCAATTTGCTGGTCTTTGTGGGGGTGGGACTTGCCAAGCCAGATCACCTCACTCCCTGCCTTCAGCCCCATTTTTTTCAGAGGAATGGGCAGTTCTGTCTTGCAGCCATTCCAGGTGCCAGCTAAAATGGCTGCCCAGTTTTGTGCTGGAAACCTGTGGCACTTGTCAGCCCAGCAGGAATCTCCTGATCTGTGGGCTGTAAAGACCATGGTAGAGGCACAGTATCTGGTCCAGAGAGCCAGAGTGGCCGGAAAAGTCCTCAATGGCCTCTGTTGGGTAGGAGGGGGTGTCCCCCGGACTGTTGCACTTCCTGGGTGAGGCAGCACCCCACCCTGCCTTGGTTTGCCCCCCTTGGGCTACACCCACTGTCCGACCAGTCGCATTGAGATGAACCTGGTACCTCAGTTGGACATGCAGAGATCATTCAACTTCGGTTTCACTCTCATTGGCAATTGCGCTCTGGAGCTGTTCCTATTCAGCCAGCTGGGCGGAAGTCCCCCACACCTGTTACATTCTAACTATTTGGCCTCCTCAACATCTGAGCACTGTCTCCTCAACCCAGGAAGAGCACTAGCCTTAGTTTCAGTCTGTCCTCCCTAACTTGTATCCTGAAATTTGCCTCCAGGATGCAAGTTGTGCCATCATAGGGATGACTTCACTACTCTTATCACAGTTCTTGTCTACCAAGTATCCAATGTCCACAAACTGTTGTTTCATGTACTTTGCCTGATTTTCTAGTTGTTTAAAGCAAAAAGTATAAAAATCTGGTCCCCATCACTCAATTTTGATCAAAAGTAGAAATATGTCATCATTGACTTTTATATGTCAATCATTTTCAATTAGCGGATTAACTGTTTGATTCTTTTTACAAATCTTCCTGTTCTTCATAGTTTCGGGTTGTTCTTTTACATTTTGAAACTTATTTAACAGATTATTTTCTATGTCTGAAAATGTCAATATTTGAAGTATTCAAGGATTTGATGTCTCTCTGCTGACTTTCATTCCAAGTACGTGTGTGTGTGTGTGTGTGTTTTACTACAAAGCGCTCATTTTTATCTGAAACTTTGAGAATGAACATAAATTATTCTAATTGGAATCAATTTTTGCTTCTGGAAGACAATGATGGAAACTATCAGTCCTCAGTCATTTAAATTCTCAAACTGAGATTTTTTTGTGGACCTCCCAGGTAGCAGGTTTCAGAGCAGTAAACAATGAAAAGGGCTAATGAGAATTTCCCAGGGAATATTCCCATCTCCTCAATTCAATTCCAAGTTTTACATCTGACAGTTACCTTTGCAGTCCCCTGCAAGTGTGAAAGTGGGTGTCTTCTACTCCACTCTTCTACTTCTCCAAATGATGTTGCCCATTAGGGTCCCAGTTTTAGAAAGTGGTTGCCCTATTTCAATCTCCACCTTGCATGGATGCTGGGCATTGAATGCTACCCTGTAACACTTGAGACCAGGCAAGCAGGGACCTAAACAAGCACCTCAAGTCCAAAGCTAGATAATGAGTTCTACTTCTCAGAGATCCTGCGTTTATTTTTACCTTATTATTCTTTAATATCTTATCTCATATTTATTTAGGGATTTTTAAAAGATATTTATCCAGTACATCCAACTGTTTTCAGCAAGAGAGTCGGAGATGTGTGGTTCATCATATTGGCAGAAAGCAAAATATCACCGTGTTCTTAATTTTGACTGTAGTGTGTTTGACAAATGTATTTTGATAAATTTTAACATCCTTTTCCTTTGTATCTGCTACCATAGCTTAAGTGGAAGAGGACTTTGCCTGTTACTTTCTTCTAGTATTTTATAGCTTTATTATTTACATTTAATTATCTGGAAGTTATTTTATGAAAGATTTTAATGTATGTTTATCAAAATAATTAACCATTTGTCTCAGCACTATATACAGAAAAATCTGTGTCTGGTTTCTTGTATTGTCTTCCTTGTCTTTCTGTTTCTTGTATGTACTTGATTCTCATACAGATTATTATCTGTTCCTGTGCTATCCACATTGGTTCACCAAACCATCTTTGGATTCTTGCAGTAGTATGACACAATGCTGTTTTAGTTACTGCATATGTTTAGAATGTTTCTCTCTGGAATGGTAAGTTAACCTATTATTCCTTTCTGTTTCTTTCTTGTCGTGACATTTCTATGTTCACATGCAGTTCTAGGATCTAGACAAGGAAGTCATTAAAATGTTAATTTGGGAAGAATTGATATTGGACTCAATCACAAACTTTATTTTGTTCTCATGTTAGTCCTTCAATAAGGGGTAATTTTTCAAGGTCCCATGAAGAGAAGTCAGCAGTCTTCTTAAGTAACAGAGTCCTGTGGTCCCTTCGTCACAAAAACAATCCCATAGCAGAGCTAAAATGTGTTTTAATAGGTTATAGGTTATATCTCAGTCTGTATTCATATTAATGCCCATCCTTATCACCCCTTGCAAGGGTCTTCTCTGAGAAAGTAACCAGCAGACGGGAAAACAGTGCACTTTCTGCACCTTCCTTCATTCCTTTTGGCATCTCCCTCTGCATGTAGAAGTAGTGCTGGCCATTCCAGGGCTGGTTGGTTGAAGTAGAAGGAGAATTAAGCAAAGAAGAAAAGTTCTTACCTACCTGGTACTGTCAGAAGCTGGAGTCACATGCTGAGCTTGGCTGATGCTTCCACCTGGTGTTTTCTCTAACAAGATGCTTTCATGGTCCTCTAAACTGTCACTAGGGATCTCTCACCTTCTTTTATCTTGTCATGTACTTGGCTTTACTAGATGGTCACTTACTTGATCTACAGTTCTCAAGAATCCTGTGATAACTTCAGCTTTTGTTCATTGAGTTCAATTTGTCTTCACATTGAGTTCACTGGAACAAGTTCCTAGGTAACTTCACATTGGGTTTCACACACGGCCCACCTCCAGTCCAGAGAAGTACATTCTTTGCTCCAATACACTCTGGAATTGCTATTCGTGCAAATCAGTCCCCACCATCCCCACCTCCACACCACCATCAGCTCGTCCATCCATACCTGCCTGCCTACTCATTTCCTACCCCTCACTCAAGGAGAAGTCAGGCACCAGCCCTCTATGCCCCTTACTGAAAGTGACATATATGAAGTTTTCTACATGGTTTTGTTGACTTGAAGTGAAGGAAGAAGAACAAACAACACACACACACACACACACACACACACACACACACACACCCCTACCCCTTGCTTTATATAAGTAAAAGTTCACCTCGGAGTTCTTTTCAGAAACACTTCCTTCAAAATCTCTCTCCTGGACTGGGAGCGGTGGCTCACACCTGTAATCCCAGCACTTTGGGAAGTCAAGGCAGGTGGATCGCCTGACATTGGCAGTTCAAGACCAGCCTGGCCAACATGGTGAAAACCCATTTCTGCTAAAAATACAAAAATTAGTCAGGTGTGGTGGCAGATGCCTGTAATCCAACTACTCGAGAGGCTGAGGAAGGAGAATCACCTGAACCTTAGAGGTGGAGGTTGCAGTGAGCTGAGATCATGCCATAGCACTCCAGCCTGGGTGACAGAGCAAGACTCTGTTTTTTAAAAAATAAAATTTTTGTTTTGATGGCTGGGCTTGGTGGCTCATGCCTGTAATCCCAGCACTTTGGGTGGCTGAGGCAGGTGGATCACAAGATCAGGAGTTCAACATCAGCCTGGTTAAGACGATGAAACCCCATCTCTACTAAAAACTACAAAAATTAGCTGGGCACGGTAGCAGGCACCTGTAATCTCAGCTACTCAGGAGACTGAGGCAGGAGAATCACTTGAACCTGGGCAGCAGAGGTCGCAGGGAGCCAAGATGACACCACTGCACTCCAGCCTGCTGCACTCCAGCCTGGGTGACACAGTGAAGCTGTCTCAAAAACTATATATACATATAT
>NW_022437020.1:2302186-2487606 GCF_009761245.1 Sapajus apella | reverse complement strand
ATATATATAGTTTTTAGTATATATATATATAGTTTTTTAGTATATATAGTTTTTTAGTGTGTGTGTGTATATTTATATATAGTTTTTTAGTGTGTATATATATATATGTATGTATATGTATATATATAGTTTTTTAGTATATATATAGTTTTTTTGTATATAGTTTTTTAGTATATATATATATAGTTTTTTAGTGTGTGTGTGTATATATATATATATATATAAAATCTCTCTCCTGACTCATTGATATGCCTGATGTGAATGAGATGTTTTAGAGTCACCAGCTGTTGATCCACAACCCCAAAACTTGCTCATGGCAGTCCGTTTGGTGTGTTGTAGCTATTATCTTTATGCCTCAGCCAGAAATAAGAAGAGTACTCTGCAAAACTTCATTAGGCTAGGTCAGAAAGTTAGGTGAGGGATGGATACCGCTTCAGTTCATTTATGTGCTGCTGTAAGAAAATCTGAGACTGGCTCATTTGTAAAGGACAGAAATTTATATCTAACAGTTCTGGGGGCTGGGAAGTCCTCCATCAAGGCACTGGCTGTGCTGATGAGGGCTGCTCTCTTCTTCCAAGATGGCACCTTGAATGCTGCATCCTCTGAGAAGGAGGAATGCCAGGTCCTCACTTGGCAGAAGGCAGAAGGGCAAGAGGGCCAAAGGGGACCAACTCCCTCAGTCAAGTCTCCATATAAAGGCACCTGATCCATTCAAAAAGCATCCCTCATGGCCTCATCATCTGGAGTGTCCCATCTCTCACAACTATCACACTGGAAACTCCTGAATGTTGGAGGGAACACGTGTGAACCCTAGCAGATATGTGGTCGCCTTGAGGGTTGATAGGGTTTGGCTGTGTCCCCACCCAAATCTCATCTTGAATTGTAGCTCCTGTCATTCCCACATGTTGTGAGAGGGATCCAGTGGGAGATAATTGAATCATGGAAGCTGTTTCCCCCAGGCTGTTCTCGTGGTAGTGAATAAGTCTCACATGATCTGACGGTTTTATAAGGGGCTTCCACTTTTGCTTGGCTCTCATTCTCTCTCTCTTGCCTGCTGCCACGTAAGAAGTGCCGTTCACCTTCTGCCATGATTGTGAGGCCTCCCCAGCCACATGGAACTGTGAGTCCATTAAACCTCTTTCTCTTTATAAATTACCCAGTGTTGGATATGACTTTATTAGCAGCATGAGAACAGACTAATACAAGGGTGATGCATTTGATGTGTAGAATGAGGCTCAGATAACCTGCCTGTTCTGAGAAACCCTAGGCTTTCAATACAATGGCCACAAACATCCTCCCCAGAGGCCTTCCTCCCACAGCCCCTGCTCACAGCCCCTTCCCATCCCTCAACCTCCCCTTGAGGTTCCCCTACTAATTATGTCCATTTTGTGTGCCACCCACCTAGGCTCCCATTCTCATACAATATTTCCCCCTTCCCCTCAACTGTGTAAGGGTGTCGAGCAGCCCTGCCCCTGGAACCCTCGCATTCTTCATGAAAGAAGCCCATCAGCATTTTATGAGCCTCTCCTAAAGGGAGATAATGCCCAGATTCATCAGCAATGACCTTCCTTTCAATGGTACTTTCCTCTTGTATGTTTTTTTAACTTTTTTCCATTTCATAATTTTTTTATACCAAATGGTTTTTAAAGATCCAGAAAGTTCTGATCCTATCCCCACATGTCCCTGGCCATGAAGAAAATAAACTGATATCCTTTGCCACAAGGCACATTTCGTATACATTATCTTTAGACCAAAATTGATCACTGATAAAATACAGGTCTGTCACGGGGTTAAGTAGTCCTTAGATTATTCTATGAAATATAGAATACCGGCTGAGAGGATTTTGCTGATCCTTCTCAATCTAAGATCAATCATTCTGATCCCAAGTACTTCCATTTTCCTTTTGGTCTTTAGCTTGGCAATGAGATACAAGGCGCATTGGCAAGGAGGTGGAAGAGAAGGACACGTGGACATTTAAAGAAGGGTCCATGAGTTCTCGTCTCTTTCAGAAGGTTTGTGTGCTTGTTGGTTCTGTATTGTGCTGCTCATCTCTCTCCACTCAAATCTGAAGAGTTGACTGAAATTCTAAAGCTATATCTGGTATTCAAACTTCCTCTCACTTCTCTGGTCGTTTCTAGAAACCCTTTGGAGACAGAATAAAGCAAGTCATGTCAACAGCAGAGCAGGGGAATCCTTTCTTGCTGCTCCAGCTGTGCTTATCACAAGCCCCTTCCCTTCCCTAGACAGCTCCAAATGGAGATGAATTGGGATTTTTTAAAAGTAAACAATGCAAAGGCCCAAGTTGGTGTTTTTTCTGTCACCTAAGGAATGAGAGGTTGTGAGTGAGAATTGAAGAGAACTAAACAAGTCTGCTTTTCGTAAGGTTGACCGAGAAGCCAGTTGTGAGGGATGGTTCTGGCAGGGAGGAGGGAAGTTCCGGGGCTGAGGCCCACTTCACCCTCCAGCTCCATCAACAGCCCTGGAAGAGAGTTACCTCTGTTGACTACCAAAGACTCCTCCTGTCATCCTTAGGAATGTTTTCAAAACATCTACAAATACTTTATTTTTTTCCCGAAGCAAACACATTTTTTAAATAGCCTGGGTTTTCTTCATACCCTTTGGTCAGAGACCTATGAGACTCCAAGTGCTTTCCCCAGGTACACATGCCGGCTAACTCAAGAATCTGCCTAGAGGTTGAGGTCAGTTCTGCCAGTCTAGTTGGTTTATCCGAAATCACCCATTTAACTTTTAAGTAAACAGACGCTTTATTTATAAAGACTTCATTTAAAAGCCAACAACAGACATTATAGAAATAGAGCAGTCCTAGCTGTCCTAGGTACACAGATTGCCATTCCTTAGAGTCACCAACATCATCAGATCCTTGGGAAGGCCACTCCATAAAGGGACCAGTTTACCAGGGGGAAGTCATACTACCTCCTGGGAACAAGCTGGGTAAGCACATTCCTGGCCATCTTAACAACTGCAAAGTTATACAGAGATTATAAAGTCCCTCTCACCCTCTCCTGTTTCTAGCCTCTCCCTGGCAGAAACACTCATATTATAAATCATGAATCAAGAAAACGCTTTCATTGGGAACCCCAACCTTCTGTTTAAAATGGCAAAGTTATACTCTGCTGTTTTTCTACTAAATCACAAAACAGGTAAAGTTGGAAACAAAGACACAAACTATGACTGACAATCTGTTGGTAAATTGGCAGGCACTTAGAAACATCTTCCTACCTATAAGGTTAAATTTGTGAAAAAGGAACAGAGCTGGCTGGGCACAGTGGCTAATGCCTGTAATCCCAGCACTTTGGGAGGCTAAGGCGGGCAGATGACCTGAGATCAGGATTTCAAGACCATCCTGGCCAACATGGTGAAACCCTGTCTCTACAAAAAATACAAAAATTAACCAGGCACGGTAATGGGTGCCTGTAATCTCAGCTACTTGGGAGGCTGAGGCAAGAGAATCGCTTGAAGCCAGGAGGTGGAGGTTGCAGTGAGCTGAGATTGTGCCATTGCACTCCAGCCTGGCGACACAACGAGACTCTATCTCAAAAAAAGAAAAAAGTACAAAAAATTAGCTGGGTGTGGTGGTGGGCACCTGTAATCCCAGCTACTTGGGAGGCTGAGGCAGGAGAATTGCTTGAACCTGGGAGGTGGAAGCTGCAGAGAGCTGAGATTGTGCCACTGCACTCCAGCCTGGGCAACAGAGCAAGACTCCATCTCAAAAAAAGAAAAAGGAAAAAAACACAGAGCTGCTGCATTTTTTTTTTTTGACCATATAAAATAAAGTCTCTTTGCTTTCTTTGAAGAAAGTAGGAATAGGGAGGAATAGGCTTTCTCCCTCACCCTTTACAACCTTACCTAATCAAGGTTGGGACTGGGTTGAGACCCATCCAAACACAGCACTGGGACAGGACAGCTGCCTGCCTACTGTGTAGCTGATGCCCTTGAAATGGCCACAATGGTACCAATCCATAACCCTGCTTATCTTGCTACCTTCATTTGAGGACTGAAGCTTCCAGTAAACGAGAGCCCAGGGTAAATGGGTGGCTGCAGGATGTGACATGACAATGCATTCCCAAGCAGTAACATTCCATGGGAGAGGCCCAACTACAGGCAACTCAGGTAGCCGCTGATGATCAAGATTGTAGTTTTTCATTCATCTAATCAGAGCAATAGACATACAGGTCCGAGAGAACATCTTACAGCAGCATCAAAGAACCTACTTACAAACTAGGAAGTGAGCTGGGGCTACCTGACAATGTAACTTCAGCCATCAAAACAATCAAGGAAAATCTAATACTCTATGCTGGCAAAGGCTGAACCGAAGAATGTTTCTGGGGCTGTGGGGTTGCGGGAAGACACGCACACACATGCCTATGTAAACACATAAAACACAGACTCATCTATACATATTTTGAGAGTTCAATTCACAGTGGTTCCGAATCATTTCAGCTTGCTTTGGGTGCAGCTCATATCCCTAATCCTTGTAGTGCTACATATCCATAAGTTCAACTGAATTTAAACAGCTGACTCAACATATACCATCATAGCACAATGATTCTTTGAATTCTAAAGTCAAAAAAGCAGAATTTGAGTTATTTCATGTTATGAACTGAACGTCTCTCCCCCAAATGGATATGTTGGAGCCCTAACCTCAGAGTAATGGTATCAGGAGATGGCCTTTGGGAGGTGATATGTCATGAGGGTGGAGCTCTCATGGATGAGATCAGCACCTTTATAAGAGGAGACATGAGAGATGAGCTCTCTCTCCACCGTGTGATCTTGAACTCACCGCCCTCCAGAATGGTAAGAAATCAATTCCTGTCGCATAAGCCACCCAGTCTATGATGTCTTTGTTTATAGCAGCCTGAGCTAAGACACTTTTACAATTACAGGTTTTAGCGTTCTATCTGGCCACTTTATTTGCATTTAAAATTTAAAAAACGAAAACATTGAGAGGCCAAGGCGGGTGGATCACGAGGTCAGGAGATCGAGACCATCCTGGCCAACATGGTGAAATCCCGTCTCTACTAAAAAGTACAAAAAATTAGCCAGGCGTGATGGTGCATGCCTGTAGTCCCAGCTATTCGGAAGGTTGAGGCAGGAGAATTGCTTGAAACCGGAAAACGGAAGTTCCAGTGAGCCAGGATCTCGCCACTGCACTCTGGCCTGGTGATAGAGTGAGACTATGTCTCAAAAAAAAAAAAAAAAAAAAGTGAACACAATATGTTTCTTTAAGCTGCAGCTATGTTTTTTAAAAGAAAAAAAATATTTAAGAAGTTTATTAAATACTTTACTTAAGTTAAATATTATCTTTAAAATTGAAATGGATACACTTTAAATTGTCTTAAAACTAAAGAATAAATCAAGAAAATGATAACTGATTACATGATCACTAACAAAACTCTTGCCATATAGAGAAGGGGTTATTAAAAAGATTTACTTCAAAGAGTCAATCACAAGGTGCATTCCCTGCAATGACTGTTCCTACTTCCTGGAACTTTCTTACCCAGATACCTCCACAACATGGCTTACACTTCTTCAGGCCTCTGCCCAAATACTAGCTTATCTGAGAAGTATTCCTTGACTACCACCACCTCCATCTGTGTCTATCTTCCTTCTTTCCTGTCTTTCTCCTGCACCTTCTACACCTTTCTTTCCCAACTGACTTCCTTTGAGCCTCTCTTCACCCACACTGGGGCATTCATGAAGATTAACTCTTAGAATTTCAAAGTCTAAAGTTTTGAGAGATCACCTAGCTTGGGAAGTTGCTTTCCATAAGCTCCATTAAAGTGACCTTGAACTCAGCAGGGAAATAGCCTCAAACAGGCATAGAAAGCCTAAAGCCCATGGCACCTCAAGGTCAGGCACTTCTCCTTCTGACCTTCCCTCCCTGGCTGAGATAGAAATGCACTCTGCCCTCCTCATTCCCTTCAGAAGGATCCCCATCTCTCTCTCTCACCTGAAGGCTGCCTGAGAGGTGCCATGTGAGAGTGCTTGGGTCTTTCAGGGCAAAGCACTGCAGCGGCATCTTTATCAGAACTCAACCTTGCTATATCCAGCTCTGGGCAACTTCTTCACCAACCAAGTGATGTCTCTTGCTCCCTCAGTATTCTCAAAATCTCCAATACAATAACACACAGAGAGCCCAATGCAGAAGCTGTAGGCACAGACCAGATGGTCACCTGGGTTTGCAGTGAACTTGTGATGTAATCAGCACCATGGCACAGTCCATGAGGGTCACATCAAACAGAAGAAGTGTAGCCATGACTGATGCTCTATTGTCCAGCCCAGGGGGACTGGTCTTCTCCCCAGAGGAGGGTAGCTGCTAAATTCATTCATTTTGTCACTTGTCTTGCTTCCTCATGCATGTAGATGTTTTTGCAAATCTACAGAGTCTTAATCCTAACCCTACATGTTCCTTTACAGCAGAAGGACTGCTGGGCAGCCCTTCCCTTAGATGTCCACCATCTTTAGAGTGTCCTTCAATTCATCAAACGTGTGGATGAGCTAATGGAGGGAAGTCCCATTCCTGAGCACCCAGGAAGAAAATGTCTTCCTCTCTCTTTTCCAGAACTTCATGGGGGATTGGTGGACATTAAGTAACGTTAACTATGACCTTCTTCCAGAACAGGTTTTAGAAGGGGAGGGTGTCCTCTGAACATTTAAATATGCACCACCTACTCCACAGTAAAATTTTCTCTGGCTTTTCAGCTTTATAAAAGGGTGTAATCTCCTCATCTTGTAAGACTGAGTTCAGACATCTATCATCCAAAGAATTATTTTTGTCTCCCTTCAATAACTTCATCGGCTAACACTGCTACTCTCACTCCAGGGTGTTTCTGGACCAAACCAATGTACATCTTACATAGATTGATTGATGTCTCATGTTTCCCTTAAATGTATAAAACCAGAACATCATGGGCACACGTCGCCAGGACCTCCTAAGGCTGAATCACGGGCGCATTCTTAACCTTGGCAAAATAAACTTTCTAAATTGAAACCTGACTCAGATACTCTTGGCTTACAAGGGTCATTTCTTCTCAACATAACCTTTAGCTACTGTATGACAGTCATGTTATACATGTGAATGAAATTTGGGGGACAGAAAAAAAATGAGAGAAGAGTATCAACGAATTCTTTTCTCATTTGGAAGTCTCATTAGGACTTAGGGTTAGGGCATTCATCTATGGTTAACAAAATTCATATCACTTCATTTCACCCTCATACCAGCCTTGCATGGTCATCTGGGTGAGTAAGATTTTCCTTACTTTGCAAATGTAGAACCTGAGACTCACAGAGCCTAAGATCACCTAACTGGGTAAGAAAACCATTTGCTGCCCAGAAATCTCCCCCTACCTCCCAAATACCTCAACTCCTGCCTTTGGGTAGCAACACTCAGCTTCGTGTCAACATATCTGAGAAAATGTTCATGATCCAAAGTAGGAAACCCATGTCCTGTTATTCCTATTGGCTTTTTTTTCCTTCCTAGCATTAATCATAATTTGTAATCATTTTCAACTCTTTTTGTCTGTCTCCCCAGCAGAGTCAGCAGCTCCACCAGCACTCGTGCCATCTCTATCTTGCTGGCCACCAAATTTCTGGCCCCTAGCACCAGCTCCAGAATATGGAGGATGCCGAAATATCCATGGCCTTCTGATTCCTAATTATGTATCCTTTCCACTTTAATAAGCATGCTTGGGAAACAAGTTCTTCAAACTGTCCTCCTATGCAATCCTAAAACTGAATCATATCATTACCATTCAATCTTTAACCTGAAATGTGCACTTCTTCAACAGACGGAGTCACATCAATCACAGACAGGGTTTATGCCACCAGAGTTCAAGCATTTCACACAAATGGGCAACGCCTGGTGAAATCATGATGATATTGACTAGCATTTGGGATGTGTCTGGCTGCTCTAGTTATTAAATATATCAAACTAATTTATAAAACCCTCAGGACAACTCTGTGAGGTAGGGATGACTCTATTATCCCCATTTTATAAATGGAGAAATTGAGGGCATGAGGTGCAGCACTGGCCCCAGCCTTGGGATAACCACTCCAACATTGGTCCTTCAAGGTCATGACATCTTCCTCTGGTGCCATCAATGTACCTGCTGTCTCCCACTGAAAACCTATTTCTTTTCTTGTTTTTTTTTTTTTTTTGGTTTTTGTGTGTGTTTTTTTTTTAGACGGAGTTTTACTCTCATTGCCCAGGCTGGAGTGCAATGGAGTGATCTAGGCTCACTGCAACGTCTATCTCCCGGGTTGAAGTGTTTCTCCTGCCTCAGCCTCCCAAGAAGTTGGGATTACAGGCATCTGCCACCATGCCCAGCTAGTTTCTGTGTTTTTTTTTTCAGTAGAGACATGTTGGCCAGGCTGGCCTCGAACTCCTGACCTCAGGTGATCCTCCCACCTTGGCATCCCAAAGTGCTGGGATTACAGGTGTGAGCCACTGTGCCGGGCCCTGAAAACCTGTTTGTCCCAGCATATTTCTTGCCTCAGAGGGCTTGAGGAAGCCACAACCCAGTGGGGTTCTGAGAGTTGAGTGCCTCCCGCCCCATAACTGCCATCCTCTGCTACCACTGCCTCCTGCTGCGGCCATGGCCTCGAGCCTACACTGTTGCAGGGCTGACTGCCTCTATGTGGTGGGGCTTCGCTACGAGATTCCAGTTGAAGGTTGTCTGAGATGGATGGCCAGGCACAAAACAGCAGCCAGAGCTCATAGAGGGGAGCTGGCCAGCCCCCAGCTGCAGCACACTGGCCCAGGGCATAGTGGAAGGGATCTGACAGACCGCCTCCCTCTGCTGAGGTGACCTTCATTGTGGTCCATGCTGACCCTTCCTAGCTTCTTTCAGCCTGTGTGTGTGGCCCCATGATCCCTTTTCTCTGGACCCCTTCGATGCTCAGAAAAGCTCTGAAAAGACTAGGATGAGCAAGCAGGCTTTGGAGACTCCCTTGGAGCCCTCCTGCTTTGGGAATGGACATCCTGCAGCCCTGACTAGTCATTGCCTGTCTGGTGTCTCCCTTATTCTAGCCTTACCTGCCCGCTGACTGCTCTCTCACCTTTAACAGAGACAAAGTCTTCCTGATCCTTGATTCTCTAAGAAACATGACCATTCCAGGAAAGAAAGAGCTTCTGTCAATCTCAAGACCCAAGAGGACACCCATGTGGCACGCCTTAGAAGCAAGTGGTCAGAGCTAGCCTTACAATCCCTCTCTGACCACACACCTCCTTTCCCCCTCTCTGCTGCCACTCCTGAATTTCATACACTTTCTTTTCCCTTTTCCTCCCTTAAATCAGCCTTCTTAATCACCATAACATGTCCAAAGAGCATCCCTTTCCTGTCCCCTGCTCTCCTTATTACCTAACTTTATAGCATCCCTGGCCGACAGTTCACAGTCCTCTAGACAGAGAAAATGCTGCCACCCAGCCTTTAACTTCACAGGTTTCTCCATGCCTACCTCTGACCCTCAGATGCTCCTCTCACTGCCCCTAAATCTGATGGACTTAGCCAGAGCCTCATCAGCTGCCCTGCCCCCATGTCCTTCCCAGGGGACACCAGTAGTGCCCCCATTCCTCTATTTATACCTCACATTCAGGATGAACAATACATATCTGTGATTGAATCATCTCGCAAGGCCAAGCTGTTATGGAGAGAAGCAAAGACACTCTTTCAAGGCTGTAGCGACATCACACTTTCTCAGCATCCCTCCAACACATCCGGCCGCTTCTCCTCAGCCTCGTTTGAGAGCTACTTCTTCATTCTCCAAGCCCTAAGTCACCCTCACTTGTCTAGTCTTTCTCCTGGGAAAGTTCACTGGTGACTGTGGAGTGTTTATATAGAAGTAGATAATTTCATCAATTTCTATCTACAGGTCAGATTGCTCCCATAGGCTCTACACCTAAATATCATTGCCTCTATGTGGTGGGGCTTCACAAGGAGAGATTCCAGCTGAAGGTTGTCTGGGATGGCCAGGCACAAAATGGCAGCCAGAGCTAGTCATAGAGGAGGCCAGCCTGTCCCCAGCTGCAGCAGGCTGGCCCAGGGGGTGTGGGAGGGGATCTGACAAACTGCCTCTGTCTGCGGAGATTGCCTCCACTTGTGGTCCACACTGACCCTTCCCAGCCTCTCTCAGCCTGTGTTCCCATGGCCCCTTTTCTTTGGACCTCTTGGATGCTCAGAGCAGCTCTGAAAAGACCAGGATGAGCAGGCTTTGGAGACTCCCTTGGAGCCCTCCTGCCTTGGGAATGGCCATCTTGCATCCCTGACCAGTCACTACCTTTCTGGAGCTTCAGTCCCCCAGTTATCCCTTATTCTAGCCTTACCTGCCCCCTTACAAAGCCACCTCAACCTGCCCCAAACTCAACTTACAATTGTCCCCTCCATGTTTGCCTTCACAGTGAGCAGACCCCTGACCTCACAGCCTGTCAATTTTCCTCAACCTGGGTTACATTTCATATCCTTTCTCCCCTCCAGGGCTCTCCTTTTCCCAGTGGGCCTTCTGACAAATCTCCACTCCTGTCTTCTTCTAAGTTGTGCTCCACACGACGCACGTCCTCACTTACAAAAAAAAAAAAAAAAATTTCATCATTTATCTCCTCTGCTTGAGACCCTTCCTTCAAAGTCTTCCCAAGCCTTCTAGGATAAAAGCTAAAATCTTGAACCTGGTCTGCAACTTCTCGTAGCATCTTGACCTCCGTTCCTGGCCTCAGCTTGCACCACTGTCTCACACACCTCACTCCAGCCAGGTGCTTCACAAAACCCGCACTCTTCATATAGAAAGTTCGTCAGAGCAGAAGCTCTCTGAGAGTGAATGTCCGTTTCTGTTTGCCTGACACTTTTTGTATCCCCAGTGGATAGCTAATGCCTGGCATATAGGTGTTCTATAACTGTTAAATGAATGAGTGGGTGACTGAATAAATAAATGAATGAATGAGAAAAGTATAAAGTATTCCTTGTTCCAGGAGTATCAAGAGTGACCAGGGTAAGCTGCATGGCCCAAGACCAGCTCTGATTAGATGGGCCTCTCACTCCCAGGTAGTAAGACACAATCAAATCAGAGAAGAAGCCTCAATTTTCCCAGTAGACACAGAAGCCCAGAAGGAAAACAGGTTAAACATGAGGCATTGCTGAAATGCATGAGTTTATATTTCTTAGAGTGACACACATCTGCAATCCCTGGAGAAGCCACCATAAGCAATGCTTTTGCACTGGCTCTTTCAGCCACTAGAATGGCCTTTCCTCCTCCTCTATAGCCTGTCCCCAGCCTGAGAGTGGAAGAACACAAGCATTTGCAGCTTTGGAGTGTGAGCCTCTGTGGGGTACTTGCAATGTTGGCGGTTGCAGGGGACAGCTGCAGGCTGGGGTCAGGAGTGCCCTAGGGAATTGGGACAAGTGAGGTAGTGGGAAGTCCTTTGGTCCCCATCTTTCCTCAGCTGGGCCTGCCAATGTATCCACAGAAGTTTCTTCTCAACCAAAGCAGGTGAGTGCAGTGAAACTGAAGCTGCAGCAGAAGGGTCACATGAGTGACCGCAATGGCCTTGGAAACTTGGTTAAGAATTAGGTGGGAAAATCAAGTCACCGTGCACTGCTGTGTGGTTACTAGGTGCTGAAGGCTGAGCCCACTCAGAAATAGAGGCTGGATTCAGTCCTCAGGGCTTTGCAGTCCACCCAGCCACAGAACCAGGGCACCAACCCCTAAGAATTTTGAGGGTAGAACATTCCGATGGCAGTTGAAGGCAACGGTTGAGGAAAGGTTCAGGTCAAGGCCGGATTCACAGTCCAGAGAAGGGCACAGATACCGGAAGGAGGGAGACAGGGCTGGACAAGGCTGCTGGGGAAAGAGAGCAGGGATGTGGGGCACAGGGGCCTGCTAAGGATACAAAAGAAAGGATGAAGGCTCAGGGCACCCAAGGGGCTAAAAATCTCAAGGGTCCAAGGAACCAGAAGACAAACTAATTACACTGTGGGTCTTTTGAGGGGCATCCAACCTGGAGAAGAGTAGCCCAGCCACCTCCCCAGCCACCAAGTGAACAGGCTCTTGGTTCAAGGGGCAGGAATCATGGCTGTCTGTCTCCAGAATGAGCTGATGCTTTGCAAAGAGTGTTCATTGGGTATTAGGACAACAAAAAGTCTGGGTGCTAGCTGCACCAATAAGCATAAACTAGAACAAGTTTCAAAAACTAAACGCACTCATTCATTCAACAAATACTTATTGAACACCTGTAAGCTGGATGTGAGGAATATAATAGCAAGAAGGACAGCTCATGTCTGAAAAGCACTGCAGAAAACCCTGGAATGCTCACCTGTGACAGGTGTTAACAAGAGACAGTGCATGCACAATGAGAGCTGAAAGCCCTGATCTAGTTCAGAGCTTCTCTATGGAGCTGAAATCTGAAAGACAAACAAGAGTTATTACCTAGCTGAAAATGGAGGAGGAGGAGGAAGGGCACTTAGGTAAAAGGAACGGCATGAGCAATACCTCAGTGCTGAGAAAGAGTGCGACATATTTGAAATGCCAACAGCCAACAGGCCAATGGGCAGGCATGAGCCAAGCCATGCATGCTCTTGGAGGTCATGTCCAGTGTTTATTTTTGAAGTTGATATTGAATTGTTCTATTCTCGATGCTGAAGGCAAAGGCACAAGCAGCCAATGGCAAGGCCAAAGCAGAGGCCAAATACAGAAGAAAAGGGTAAGCATGTGTGAATTCATAGGCAATCCCATACACTTAGGGGGTCGTGTGCCATAATGCAGCATGGTTGAAGAATCTCCACTCTTCCTCTGAATTAATTACAGAGAAGAAAGTATCAGGCATCTCAGGTTAGAAACTTACTTCCAACCCTGTCACCTGCCAGAGCATCTGAGGAAAGCCTGGCTCAAACTTCAGCTGTGACAAACTCTCCAGTGGTTCCTCTGCCCGACCCCACGCAACCCAATGTGAGGCACATCACTGTCCCTCTCTGAGCTTCAGACAGTCTCACCCAAATCCAGCCAGTTGCACTTCTTTCCCTCTTTTAACACTCAACCCTCTTCCTCCAGGCTGTACCCACTAGAAGCAACAGTATCCCATGGAAATGAAGATTCCATGTATCATGCACCAAGCTTCCAGCTCATAGATCCTCAACCCAGCCGCTTCTTGTGGGGTCCCTCTAAGAGGGTTCATGGTGATTTCCCTGTGCCAGGAAATTTGAGGGAGAGAGCATTAGAGCCTGAAACAACTTAACTGTTGGGTGTTCCATGAGGAGACAGAGGCACTCTGAGCCTTCATCCCGATTCCTTCCCAAGCTTAGATTGGGCCCACTCTGTGTTACTCCAAAATGAGCTGAACTCAGCTATGATGATGCTGTGGTGTGATGATGTCCTACTGCTTTCTTTTAAAATTTAAACTGAGCCGAGGGGCCCCTCTCCACCCACCACCACGCCCTGGGAAGACTTCCAGGAGTCTGGCTGTTCTGCTGTGTAGGGAAGTTTTGCTCCCAGCAGAGCCTCAGGGAGGATGGGCTGAGTATGCAGAGTGCTAAGCCCGCATCCCTCTTTATAACTGTCTTCTCTGAATCTCATTTCCACCCATCTCTTCTCTCATCTTGTCTTTTAAAAGATTGAATGGTGGCTGAACCCAGGGTCCATGTAGCAGCTCTGCTGAGAAAAAAACGGGCAGGGAGAAGCCTGTATATGGAAAAGAAACAGAGGTTGGATCCCGCTCCTGGGTGGGGATGGCGCTGTCCCTGTCCCCAAATCAAAGACTGGTTAGCACAGTAGCCTGCACAGACCTGGGCACCAGCCTTTGCCCACTTTCCCCTTGCCAGGTGGAGGACCCCATGAGGCCCACTAGCCCAAAAGACCCTCAGTGTTGGCAGGACAGCATTCTCAGAGGCATTACAGCAGCACTTCCTGCCCAGAGCCAGCCGTGCCTTTTTAAAGTCTATTCTTAACTTTCTTCTTGCTTTCCAGTTTTCTTTCAAAACGTGTGTGTGTGTGTGTCTGTGTGTGTGCGCGCGTGCACGCGCGCGTGCGCAACCCAGGGAACAACAAACATTTTAGTTATGAAATGGATTATTGAAAGAAACCCCCTAAACACTCCAGGGAAACCTTTTTAACTTCTCACACACTATCAACCACAAATAACCAAACACTATGCGCAGTTTTTAGAATTTACAAATGGCCTTCAGATAATTCAAACTTGTCAGACGAGCAGGGAAACTCTGGAATTAGTAAGGAGCAAGGGCACTTATTTACCACTACTGATTTTTAAAGGCTTCCCTGGGCTTAGTTTAGCAAATCAAACACTTGTTTTCCAAACACATGCTATAGACTAGGTACCATTTTAAATTTTGAAAAGTACGAGAACCTTATCCTGGGTGTATGTATATGTGTGTGTGTACAAACAATGTAATTGTAAAACTGAACACATAAATTTTTTTGTCTCCCTTCCAGAAACGTTCTGGCAGAGGGATGGTATATTAGTTTGTACTCACACTGCTATGAAGAAACACCGAGACTAGGTAATTTACAAAGAAAAGATATTTAATTGACTCATAGTTCTGCAAGGCTAGGGAGGCCTCAGGAAACTTAACAATCATGGCGGAAGGCACTTCTTCACAGGGCAGCAAGAGAGAGAGCAAGTGCCAGCTGGGGAAATGCCAGATGCTTATAATACCACCAGATCTCGCTGTTTGTTATTTTCTTCCCTTATTCCTTCCTGTCTCCGCTGTTAAGCACAATTATCAGCATAAAAGAGGTTTTTAATACCTATTTTTAGATTGCATTCCAGCCTGGGCAATAGAGCAAGACTCCTGTTCTGTTCTCTCTCCCTCTTTCTCTTTCTCTTCCTTTCTTTCTTTCAAAAAAAAAAACCACCAGATCTCATGAGAACTCACTATCACAAGAACAGTATGGGGGAAACAGCCCCCTTAGTTCGATTACCACCTACCGGGTCCCTCCAACTACACATGAGGGTTATGGAGATTGCAACTGAAAATGTGATGTGGGTGGAGACTCAGCCCAAACCATGAGAGATTGTGTGAAGAGTGCTTGTGGTTTATCTGTGGTCCCCTTCTGCCTTAAGGGTGATGGGAATCAAAAAGAACTTCTCCACCCTTGGCTTCGATATTGCAGGCACAGAAGCAAGGGCTCGTTCATCCTTCCCAGAGACAATCTACTGGCATGATTTGCTCTAATGCCAACATCACCACCCCTCCCCAGAGTCCCTGCCAGCCTCTACTCTTCCAGGAAGTCAGCCCCACTCTGCTGGTTAGTCCTGGCTCTCCACTGTCTTTCTTGGCCCATCAGAGCTCCCTGACAACCCAGCTCTGAATGACTCTCCAGGTACAGGGCATCCCTATAACCCAGTTGTTGATGGAGCTACTATTTGGCAATTACAGACGGGGCAGGAATGATATGGGGAAGTAGAGGCAGAATGAAATGGCCCAGAAGTAACCCTTTTCGGATGAGTCCAAACCCCCTAGGCTGATGTACCCAACCCCTACTCCGCCATTCATGACCTGCTCTTTCCAGAGCAAAATATCATGGGGTGGGAGGGTCCTCTGAATCTTTTCCTACGAACTCAGCTTTGATGATGTGTCGGTCCTTCTGTCAAGCTGAGTCTCCATGGTATGAGGCTGGGTGTCTCACCCGTGACATCTCAGCACACTTCATTCCACAATGAGAGCCTTCCTTCTGCCTCCGGGAGGGAGAGCTTCACAGGAGTGCTTCCAAGCAAATTTCCAGAAGGCCTCAAAGTAAGCAGCAGAAGCCGCTGCCGCTGCGAACAGCGAATCAGTGCTCAGCTTGAGGTCTCCCGGCCTGCCCCGGGGAGAAGCATGGCTCACAGCCTTTGCACTCTGGGTTCTTTCCAGTGAGGGTCCCATGGGGCCCTTCCAGGAAGGAGTCCCTGCTGCTTTCTCCAAAGAGCTCTGCTACAGGTCTCTAAGGACTGGCTTTTTGTGCAGATGAGCTAAAGGAAGGAATCTACTTGTGCCCTAAGGACCTGATGACACATGCACAAAGATCCCATTTCTCTTTCCGTTCTCTGAGGTAAGGAAGGCAATGAAGCTGTAAGTCTACCAGAAAGAGTGTGAGAAAGAAGGAACTCTCCAGCTGGGGCCTTTCTCTGTATGACATATGGGTCTTAGGGTACAGAATACTCCAGGTTGTGTTCAAAGTTTCATTTTTTGCCAGAGTATCTGAGGTGAAAAAACATATACGAAAATCACAGAAACTCTTTTCCTCCAAGGTGAATTAGAGGATTTGAGGGGGCAGTGCTTGATGATCTCTGGGTTCCCCTCTATTCCAGCACTAAGACTAGGAGATTGCTTCCCCCCATGGGAGCTCAGCCTGGCCTCCTTCCATGGGAGTTTCTTCCACCATGGAGGCTTGTCAGTGGCATGCCTGATGGCCAGGGCCGAATGTTGTTCTTCACATCAGAACGTCATAGTTCAAAATGTCTATGCTCTGAAGCAAGAAATCAGAGTTTCAGACTTAAAACTTGCAGAATTTACAATGCAGCTTTATTGCACCAACATTTATTGAGTACTCATTATGGGCCAGGTACAGGGGTGAGAGTTGGATCTGAGAACAGTCCCTGCCCGCAAGGAGTTCACAGTCTTATTGTGAAGAGGCAGGCACAGAAAATCTATCCATGTGGCAGGGGCCAAGCCAAGCCAGGTGGCAACACTCTCCCTTGTAGGACTGGCAGGTAGTTTAAAGAAACCAGCATCCAGAAGGGGAGTAAGGTTTCAGGAATTATGATTCCTTTCATAAAGTTCTTTGCTATTTGTTATGAGCTACACAAATGTGTGTACTCAAGTCTTAAGGTTTTGGCTGATAAGAATATTTTCAATAAAGAGATAGGGAATTTCTACTTCATGAGCACCATGTATGCTACTTGGATGATGCCTACCCCAAAAGCCCTGACTTCACCACTATACAATCTATGAGCATAACAAAATTACACTTGTATCCCATGTATGTACATGGATTTTTAAAAAGAAAGAGAATTTAGATTTAACAGTAAAAAATATTTGAAAAGGTTGTGTTTGGTTCCCTTTTTCTTTTCCAAGAACACAAAACAAACAGCATACAACCAGCAATGATCTTTTTTGCACAAAGGACTGGAGCAAAATGAAGTTTGTGTTGCATAGGCTTTGTTGGAACGAGTTCACTGAAGCACTGTCGACTACAGAACCCTGTTGGAAGGGGGACAAGCATGTTTATGCAGAAATTTACAAGAAATTTATTTCTAGCTCTGAAAAGAGGGCTTAAAAAGTAAATTCAAATGGGAGGAACCGGGTGCCTCAGTTGGAAATGCAGGAATCATCCACCGTCTGCATCGATCTCGCTGGGAGCTGCAGACCGGAGGTGTTCCCAAATGCAACTAGGGAAAAGTTGGCCTCTTTTAAAAAGGCAAAGGCTTTAACAGCTTCTCTTGGATTAAAATTTGAAGATACCAAATCCAGTTATTCTGAGGTATGAGTGATGGTTCCTGCCCAGGGTTCAAGGGTGTGCATCAGGGCTGGCATCACAGACCCTGAAGGTTATATTTTTTGGTCGTTTTCTTTCATTGTTTTTCGTTTGTATTTTTCTTGATTAGGCTCATGTAATAATGATGTGAGTCCAACCTGACTGTATTTCAGAATCCTAATGCTAGAACTAGAAATTCTAACACTAGAACTAGAAAGTTCAAAGACCCAATCCCCTTCATGCCTTCTCTTCTCTTCTCTTCTGAAGATGTTGAGTATTCCTCCTGTGTTTGTCATATGTCTCCGAGAAGCTTCAGGCTTCTGCCTCCTCACCAGGAGGATACTTGTTCCCCAGTCTGACTCCACAAGTCTCTGCTGGGGCTGACCTAGAAGTCCCTTTGAAAGAGCCCTAAGCCCTCCAAACCATTCCTCTGCCTTCCTCCTCACTCCAATTCCTTGATGCCTAGAGGCCTCCAGAAACAAGTCTCTCCTCCCTTCCCCTTCCACAGCCTAGATGCTGAGGCCAGTCTCCCCTTCTCTCCCCACATGCACCATCAGTCACATGGCTGTCACCCAAGAGGCCTTTGCAGCCACCCCTGAGTGTGGGGCAAAGCTTTACAAGCTGCTCTATGAGCAATGTAAGGTACCTGCTTTTAGAAGCCATCTCCCTCCCAGATTCATTCCCCAATGATCAGAAGCAGCCTCCGCAGGAGCCTCTTGATCCCAGCTCCTGGATCTACAACTTGTCCCTGTTCTTGCCACCCTCTCTGCTCAGCCAAACCAGGCCTCCCCCTGCTCAGCAGCACAAACTCTGGGAAAGCATCACTGGCCATTCCAAGGGAAGAGCCTCTGGTGGCCCCTGCTGACTGCAGCCCTTACACATATGCCTCGTCTTTCTAGAAGGAAGAAGAAACAGGAAGAAGGTCCCATCGGAGACAGCACTGCCTCTTGTTCACAGCTGCCAATGGTCACATAAAGGATCTGTTGGCTGATGATGTTTCTCAAATGAAACTGGGTGCCAGTAGGCAAAGAAGGTCCCTGCAGGGAGGTCCCTGCCAGAACTATGAATGCCTTAGGATCTGGGATGGACAATCCCACTTGCACACACAGAGGATTCCTTTTATTAGGATAAAATGCCAAGCAAGGGAAACTTGATGACTTGTGGAGCCTCAGTGCAGTTATATAAAAAGAAAACAGAAAACCAGCCAGGCTAGCATTCTCAAAAGAAGGCTTTCTTTTCTGCAGAAAGTAGACTATCACAGAACAGAGAACAGAAACTGCAAAGGCAGTCACGGACTCTCCCTCTCTCTCTCCTCTGCCTATCTGGGCTTGAAGGTTTCTCTCAGGTCCCCTTTGTTCAGAGCTTCACTTCTTTCTTCTCAGAGGATTTGTATGTTTTCAAGGCTCTTGTTTCCACATTTGCAGGCTGGGGCGGGGCAGGGTTGGGGAGTCACAGAGCAGTATAACCACGGTCTCTCAAACTCTTCCGTGAGGAGTTGCACAGGTGTGGGTATCCAATAGGTTCCTAACCCCCACCCAGGATCACATGTCCAACCCGTGTCCAATCAGTGGAGAACCAGATAGCAGGATCCCTTGGTAGGGACACGACCTACATGGTGTAATCCAGGAAGAGCCGCTCTGAGATGGGGAGCTCACCTGCGATTGTGATAGGGGAGGGGTACAGGAAGCTAAGGCTGGGGTCCTTGGCGAGGGCTCCAACCTCAGGCCTGTGCCCAGGTACCTAAGTGAGGACAGGCACTACTGTTTTCACGCCCACATGTTGCATTCTCCAAGGCCACTCTGGCCCACCACACACCCCCATCCTCGAGACCCTAGTAGGCCCAGACACAGGTAGCTGGATGTTGTGAGGAGCAGAGGAGTGGAAGAGCACACAGACAGTCACCAGCAGAAGCTGGCAGGCAATGGACGGCAGGATGACATGAAATTCAGCTGGGGGTGGATGGAGGAGAGCCTAGCTGCTTGGTGGCCAGAAGACGACCTTCCCACTCCATCCCACTTCTGGCCTCCCTAAGATACCTCCACTCAATAAAACCTTGTACCCAGTTGAACATGTTGGCTCACGCCTATAATCCCAACACTTTGGGAGGCCAAGGCAGGCAGATCACCTGAAGTCAGGAGTTCAAGACCAGCCTGGCCAACATGGTGAAACCCTGTCTCTGCTAAAAACACAAAAAATTAGCTGGGTGTGGTGGCACGCACCTGTAATCCCAGCTACTCAGGAGGCTGAGGCAGGAGAATCGCTTGAACCTGGGAGGTGGAGGCTGCAGTGAGCCAAGTTTGCGCCACTGCACTCCAGCCAAAACTCCATCTCAAAATAAACTAACAACAACAACAACAAAAACCTTGCAGCCATCATCCAAGCTCACATGTAATCTAATTTTTCTGGCACATCAAGGCAAGAACCTGGGATACAGAAAGCCCTCTGTCTTTGCAGTAATGCAGAGGGTCTAACTGAGTTGATTAACACAAGCCACCTGCGGATGGCAAAACTGAGAGAGCACGCTATAACGCACTCCCACTGGGGCTTTCAGAGCTGTAAACACTCAACCCCAGATGCTTCTATGGGGTCAGAGCCCAAAATGCTCCCCACAACTTGCCCTGAAGGCTACCCCGAGGGCTTTGAGCAGCGGGGCACAGAAGAAGTGAGCCACACCCATCACACATCCTGCAAGGGGATAAGGGGACTTTTTCAGTTAGCAGGGTAGAGCTGAAAGCCTTGTGTAAATCACCAAGTGCTGTGTCACCAAGGGACCAAAGCCACCCTCAGCATATGGTAGCACGCACAAGTGCGGCAGAAGTCACAGGCACAGAAAGGAGAAGCCACTGGGGGTGAACTGCCACTGAGAAACCATGAGGTCTGAAGTCTGCAAAAAGACCACAGAGACACATCTCAAGGAAAACCTTGGTGGTCTTGGATTATTACAGCTTCTTGCAATAGGCACAAAAGGGAAAGAGAAACAGAGGAGCCAGCTACTTTGTCACTTGAAGTCACTTAAAGACAGAAGGGAAAGGGTGAGCTGGGAGGATGAGTGGGAATTTTCTTGAGAAAAAGAGAATTGGAATGAAAATTGAAGCACAGGAGGCCAGGATCTTTCAGCGCTACCTCTGTCCAGGGGGGCCTGGAATACAGCGCAGGAGACGGGAGGAATGGGGTGAGGTCTGGGCCTCACCTCTGCAACTCGCCAAATTCATGGCTCCACTCTGTGCCTCAGTTTCCTCTTCTGTAAAGCAAAAGCAGCCCATATTTTACAGGAATGGTATGAGGATCATATATGTCCCTGGCTCAGCCCTCACTGAGTTCATGGTAAGGGTTCACTGTATGGGACCCACAGAGACAGAAGTGCAGAAGTCTCCCCCACGAGAAGTGATTCCCTCTTCCAGGCACATATCACCCACGCTGAGTTTCTCTCAGACCTTATAACACTCTGCCTTGGGTTTTAGTTTATTTAGTTTCTTTACCTGGCCATCTGGCTGGACTGGACAGGAGGGTCCTATCCTATTGACTATCCCAGCCCCCCAGTGGTGCAGTGCCAAGCACACAGACAATGGAGAGTCACTTGCCCAGCCATGAAAAGCTGATCTAGATGGGGGACTGAGAGGGATGCCTTCTGAGTCTCAGCATTGTCTGATCACTGCTTGCATGCTGCTCCGAACAAGGGATACTAGGTCAATGGACCTCAGGGTCCTCATCTGTAAAATGAGATGCTTGGTCTTCATGTGCTTCTTTTCCTGGCAGGATGGGGGGAGAGGGTGGGGGGGAGCTGAATTTCTTCAAGGAAAAGAAGATTCATTTTCTTCTAGAGGTAATAAACTGAAAAGTGTAGAAAAGGTGCACTCATGGAAATGCCCATTTCAAAGGTGTCAGTAGGTTGCCAGAAGTGGCCCATGAATTTGGCCCCAAGCAGCTCCCCCATCTCTAAGTAGCTCTGTAGTTTAAGAACTCAAAAGCACACACACAAGAAAACCCCTCATTCTCATCCTAAAGCAATTCAGAAGAGTAGCTGGCTTTTTCTTTCTTCAACCTTCTGCACCTTCCTTGATTGGTGAGTCAAATCCAAATGCCCTGGTCTCTTCGGTATCCTTTACCTTGAGGAAGTGGCCAAGGAACCTCTCGCCCATTGCCAATACCTGTGCTACCAAGTGTGCACCTGTAAATCCTACAGAGACTGGACCAACGCTGAAAGTTGGGTTCTCCAACTTCAAATCACCCAACGGCTATGAAACTCCTACTTCATGTGTGTGCCACCTCTCCTTAAAGAGGCCTTGCCCAGACAGAGTAAATGATTGCCCTTCCGCCTTGCCTCCTCGGCCTTGGCCATGCACCAGTCCTCCAGGCTGGTCTGGGGTTCCGTCCACATGGGCTGGCACATCTGCCATCCCTGCTAGACTGTGAGCTCCTTGAGGACAGGAACAGTGTCTTTTCTTTTCCTGCTGAAAGCATGCACGTTTTCAGACAGCTCACCTGGAGATGACTAACACTTGATATGCTACCTTTTAATTAAAATCACTTTTCAATTAGGTAACTAGCTTGGGGAAATGGTAGGTAGCATGTACCACTCACAGAACTAAGAAACACAGACAGGGAGATTTGAGGGGTGAAGACTATGAGATGACTTGGTGCCACTGAATTTGATTTTCCAACTGAATGGCTAGGTGAAAGGATCCAACAGGTGAAGGAACCTGGAGACGAAGGGGAGGGCTGAAGCTCAGGGGAACTTTTGGAAATATATTTGGGGTGGCCAACTTATTGGGTAGGCACAATGGACACGTATGAGATGAGTCTAGAGGAGAAGGATGACCAGGGCACACAGATACTCTTCCGGAGAAGTCCATCTCTTAGGGGACAAAGAAACAGGAAGAAGAAGCAGAGAAACAGAAGGGGGAGTCTGAGAAGTACTGTGGAAGAAAAGGGAGGCAAGAGTTTCAAGAAGGAAAGGTTGGAAATTGCAGAAGAGTCGTTAACGCAGTAGTTTTGAGAGAGATGTGGAAGCAAGGGCAGACCAAAGGCAAGTGAAAGGATCACACCAAGGGTCAATAAACGGAAGAGTGCATCAGGAAAATTGATGTAGCAAAGATTTCTCATAAAAAGCACCTGAGCCTCAGCAAGCCCTCTGTTTTTCAATCTGGAAAATAAGATTTTCCATGCTATAAGCACATGTCAGTGAAGGAACAAAGAGTAGATATTTCCCACAAGACTTCTTTAAATTCCTCATTGCTAGCATCCCATCCCCATTCAAGTATGCTGTTTATCTCACAGGAGAATGGCAAACAGTCACAAATTCCATTATGGAAAGACTCCACAAAAGGGCAAATTGGGACCCAAACAACCCTCCGACTCTGTGGCTGGTTGCATAGAGCACAGGATGTGTGGTGTTAGAGTATGCCCCCCGTCCGCACACCTACAGACAAAATGGGACTTTCTGTGGCTGAGGTGTGCAAACTTGAAAAAGAACCAGGTTCTTATAGCTGGGTGAGAGAGTGGCCACACAGTGTGTGTCATCTTAAAGATATTGTAAAAGTATCATAGGATCTCCCTTTCTACAATCAAGCCAAACCAGTTGCTGCTATCAGTGCCAAGATAAACCACAGCAAGAAATCCAGCTCCCTTGACCGCCACAAGCCATTTGAAAGAAATATCTTACAAAGACTTCCGACTATATCTTAGAAACCAACCAATCAGAGCTCACCAGAACCAACCAATTAGAGCTTACCCGCCCTGACCAATCAGGGCTCAGTTTTATCAACCCATCAAGGCTCAGCTATATTGACCAGTCAGAACTTAGTTGCATCAACCAATCAAAACTAAGAAAATTTCAGTCCTTCCATTGCATAGACAGACCTGATTGAGAGCCTGGGTGGGAACTTTTGCTGTAAAGCCCAGAGTCCTCCTTTCTGTCTCTGGGATATACCTTTCTTTTACACCCAATGCTGCATCTCCACCTGTCTGCAAACTGTTCAATGAAGTCCCTTTTCTCCAAATTCCTTTTCAGGGAACTTTTGTTCACAGTGGTTCCGCATGAGGCCAAAGTGGAAAAGTTGTCTTCCCCAAATCATAAGCATAAAAACATGTATAATCTAAAAGACAATCTCTCAGGCACTCAAGGTCCTTCCTCTCCATCTGAGCTGCTCAGAGGATTTGCCAAGGCCTATGGAGGAAACAGAGAGGGCAAAGTAGCTGCCCTGCGGGAGCTTGCAATTTAAGCAAGGAAGCAGTGCACATGTGGTTCCTGTAACTCTTGAGGTACAGGAGTAACCTGCAAACACTCCAGTGTTCCCTTGAGTTTCAGATACATCCAGGTCTGAGTTTTGAGACACTGAACCTGCCAATTGCTAGTCTTAAGTAAGGATTATAAACTCTCTGGGTTTGTTTCTTTGTCTGTGAAAGAGGAAGAGCTCTCCACAGCTTTGGTGAGAATGTGAACGACGCCTTCAGAGCACTTGGCACAGTGGCTGATGGGAAGACTGAATGAAGAGTTGGCTGCTATCACCAGGAATGTGATGTGAGGTCAGAGATCACACTGAATCCAGCAAAGATGGCAAGGAAAGCAGAAGTGGCTTATGGGAGAAAGTGAACATTAAAATTAGCCTTTAAACAGGGTTTTAACTAAGCAAAATGTAGCTTGTCAGCTTTCATTCATTCATTCAACAAACATTTTGGGGGTGCCTATACTGTGCCAGGCACAAGAGAGACTTTAGGAACATTCACAGCAAGTCTTTCATTTTCTATCCTGAATTATACAGGTATTAAAACCAAGTCTTGGGTACTTGTTCCAAGTAGCACAGTTAAGCAACCACTGTTTTCCAATCAGGCATTAAAAAATAAGCCAAGCTTCCAAGCCCAAATAATTACCATTTTTCTTTTCCTTACATGTATCCAAAATGCCATAGAGAAATCACACTCAGGAGCCATTGGAAGTTTTACTTACTGGGATTTTTCCTTTTCTTTTCAGCTTCCCCAGGTTTTCATAAAGAATCAAGTATATGCATGTTGTAAAATTTCTTAATAAAACCTATTTACTTCTCATGTATCATGTCCTTTAGGTAATACTCAAGAAGTCCTGTTGAAGTTCTTCACTGGAGACCCACTCCACTCCTCAAGCAGGGCTTCTTCTTCACAGCAAAAATTTAAAAAAAGAAAAAATCTGCTGAAAGTACAGTGGGAGATGATTTGGGGAAAGCCAAAGTGGGGGAAAAAAAGAATTTTGGAGCTTTTTTTTTTTTTTTTTTTCTTTGTTTCTGGCCAGAGCCGGACTTTAGAAAATAAAATCTAAGTATTTATGAAGATTATTTGACTGGTTTTTTCTTTGCCATTCAATCTCATATGCCCAATTTTCCTAATGTCTCTGCAAAATTCAAGCATATCCTTTTTCACCCTTGGACTTCCCTGCTCTATGAGAAGGCCAGCAGGAAGCTCATCTCAGCCCCAACTGAAGCTGCAGCTAAAACCCCTAGAGTTTACAAGGTGTTCGATGGTTGGCGCATGTCTTCCTGGAGCTTGTTGCACATGGAAACCTGTGTCCTACTTAGGACAGTTCTGATGGTCCTGTCACCTAACCTTACCTCATGGGAGACTTAGATGAGAAATGGAGGTATGCACCTTTGTAAACTATGTGGCTACCTTTCCTGTGGCTGAATTGTATTGCCTGTTATATACATGTCACTTGGATTACCTCTCCAGAACTGAGCCACCCCCACCCTCTGCAGGTAGCTGGCTGGAAAGGGACACAAAATACCAAGTAATTCTCTTTAGAGAACTTTCTATTGCATAAAACTCTTGTAAAGCAATAATTGAGACATATTTTTAATCTTTCTTATGAACCCTAATGATAGCTATCTCTTACTATGCCACATGCTGCTCTTGGTGTTTCTTACATGTATATACTCACATAGCTTCAAAATAGTCATTAGAAGTCCTAGAAGTCTTGCTACTGAAATCACGGCCCATGGAACAGCAGCATCACCACCAGCCAGGAGCGACAGCAGCATCACCACCAGCCAGGAGCCTGCAGAATTTCAGGTTTCACCCTTGGCTCACTAAATCAGAGTCTTTTTTTTTTTTTTTTTTTTTTTTTTTTTTAGATGGATTTTTGCTCTTGTTGTTGTATAATGGAACAATCTCAGTTCACTGCAACCTCCGCCTCCTGGGTTCAAGTGATTCTCTTGCCTCAGCCTCCTGAGTAGCTGGGATTGCACGCACCTCCCCACGATACCTGGCTATTTTTTTGTATTTTTAGTAGAGGTGGGGTTTCACCATGTTGACCAGGCTGGTCTCAAAGTCCTGACCTCAGGTGATCTACCTGCCTTGGCCTCCCAAAGTGCTGGGATTACAGGCATAAGCCACCGCGCCTGGCAGAGTCTGCATTTTAACAAGCTGATGTTTGTGCATATTCTAGTTTGAGAAGCACTGCTCTAGTACTGCTATTATCCTCATTTTCTATACAATGAAACCAAGGCACAGAAAGACTGAGTCACTGGCACAGAAATATGCAGATAGTAAGAGGCAGAGCTGGGGTTCACACCAAAGGAGTCAGGAGCCAGAGCCTGCATTCTTCACATCACAAACATGGCCATTGAATGGCCACTTAAATACCTTCCCAAAGTGGTTACTTATTGCTAGTCCTGCATCAGTGAGTCCAGGCCTCCTCCTCACTGTTGCCAGGGTCTATCCAGAACACTGCTCTCATTACACTTCCCTGCGTAGCATAGTCTCTGTCACCCAGGACCTGGAAAATCAAGTGTAAATACTTCTTCATAGAGGAAAAGGCCTGTAACAATATGGCCGCAATCAATCTTATCCACCTGCTCTTTCAGCTTTTGCCTTCCTTCTCACTCATGTAGTCCAAACCCAGTGGGCAAATCACCTGAAGTCAGGAGTTCAAGACCAGCCTGGATAAAATGGTGAAACCACAACTCTACTAATACAAAAATTAGCCAGGCATGGTGGTAGTGCCTGAAGCAGGAGAATTGCTTGAACCCAGAAGGTGGAGGTCTCAGTGACCCAAGACTGCACACCACTGCACTCCAGCCTGGGTAGCAGACCGAGACGTCATCTCAAAAAAAATAATTAAATAAAAATAAAAATTACCTCTGTAATCCCAGCACTTTGGGAGGCTGAGGCGGGCAGATCATAAGGTCAGGAAATGGAGACCATCCTAGCTAACATAGTGAAACCCCATCTCTACTAAAAATATGAAAAATTAGCCGGGCATGGCGACACACACCTGTAGTCCCAGCTACTTGGGTGGCTGAAGTCAGAGAGTCACTTGAACTCAGGAGGCAGAGGTTGCAGTGAGCCAAGATTGCACCACTGCTCTCCAGCCTGAGACTCTGTCTTAAAAAAAAATAAAAATAAAAATAAATGGGATCATGTAGTCCAAACCCAGGATGCCTTTGTATCCTCACACAGGCTGAGTGTGCCCTCTACCTGGAAGATTCCTACTTCTCCACCTGGCAAAAACCAAGCCCTCCTACAAATCCCAAGTGTCATTTCAACACAGAAGCATTTCTCATTTCCCTCGGCCAAATTGTATCATCTCAGACCTTCTGCTCTCATAGCATCTAGTTCATGTCACTTTTGTAAATGTAAGTGGTTATAGGTGTATGTCTCTCCTTCAATTCCCAGATGTGACTTCCATGAGAAGACGGCATGTCATATTTATTTTTAGCCCACTGTGTCCATGCAGGGCTTCACCCAAGATGGTGAGTGCTTCTCCTGTTAGAACTTCTTAGTTCTATTGAAGAATGGAGAGAATAGAGCATTTTACACAATAAACCCCTGCGCAGGTAGAAAGAAAGGACCACCTATTGTGCCTTCCCTCTACTGAGCCTTGGAAATAGCAGTGCTGATTATTTAATGAAGACCTTCATTTTAAAAGGCAGCAACTTCCCTAGCTAGTAGAGTGGAAGTTGAAGAGTGCAGTTATGCTACCTTATCCATTCTCTTTGTATCCCGATAATTGGAATATCCTCAGGGCCTTGCTCCTTTCTGATCTCAATGTTCTGTAAGCTAAAAATCATAGCATGTAGGAAGCTGAAATCCAGATCATTTGGCACTGTGCACCCCAGCCCTTCAGTACAGAAAGGGAATGACTCCAGTTGTTCATAACGTTGGATCACCAGTTACTTCAAGGTACATTTGCTTTTATTACATTTCAATATCTTAATGTTGAATCAAATTGCCCTTTAAAATAGGCTTTTGGAAAATCCAGGTATTTTTGGAAGCCCTCCTGAACATAAAACCAACTCCTGGACTATATCCACCTGCATGACAGTATTTGCTTTTTGGAAAGTCTCAGATGTCAACGCTTCCTCCATAAAGAAAAGTCAAAACAGCTGTCCAAAGACCGTGACGGAAGAGGAAGGCTGAGGGATGTCTCTATTGTTTATCACTCGAGAATATGCCTACTTAGAGAGAGGACCTCTGTCGTAAGTATTATAGTTGGTATTTTTGTTACCCCATAAATTGTCAAGCCTCGGTAATATTTCCACGTGGTTTTTGAAAAATGGTTATGCAGGAGATGTGCAAGCTCTATTTCTTTTCTTTTTTCTTCGAGACGAAGTTTCACTCTTGTTGCCCAAGCTGGACTGCAATGGCATAATCTCAGCTCACTGCAACCTCCGCCTCCTGTGTTGAAGTGATTCTCCTGCATCAGCCTTCCCAGTAGTGGGATTACAGGTGCATGCCACCACGCCCGGCTAATTTTTTGTATTTTTAGTAGAAACGAGGTTTCACCATGTTAGCCAAGCTGGTCTCAAATTCCTGACCTCAGGTGATCCACTCGCCTCGGCCTCCCAAAGTGCTGGGATTATAGGCATGAGCCACCATGCCTGGCCGCAAGTTCTATTTCTATTTCCTACATCTCACTATTTAGAGATGGTGGGAATCATCTATATATATTTGCTATGGAACACGCTTTTGCCCAACACTCATGACAAAGGAGCCCTCCATATTCTCAGTCCCAGACATGCATCTCACTAGCTCTTGGCCTGTAGGAAAATGAACTGGACAACTCACTGTGTGCCTTTAACTACACTCTTCCATGTACCTCGAGTGCCACTTCACACCTGCTCATTTGTCACTGTTCTAAATCCAACCCATTTCTCACAGTCTAGTTCCCCTGCTGGCATGGAGTAAACCAACTCAAGATCTGTGCCATGGAGGGTTGCTACCACGAAGACCACTGTGAAGCTGTGAAGGCCACTGTTGTCTCCCTCAGGGGTAGAGAACTTTTGAAACTCAACGGTAATTGACATGTATCTGACTATGTTACCAGCATCCCCATGATAAGAGCAAAACTATACCTCACTTGTATCTCCCCATGGTCCCCAGCACATAGCAAGTATTCAGTAAGTGTTTGTGGGATTAACTGGATGAATACAGTCCGCTGCACTTATATGAATATTCATTTGTGATTATACACAAATACAAAAGTATGTTTATACATATTACTTGTTCCTAAGTGAAACTGAAATATTACCTTATTAAAATGAAACAAATTCAAAAGAGAGAATATTGAGAAGAGTCTCATACACAAAATCTGGTTCCATTATTAGGAGAGCAAGGGTAGTTTCAAATAAGATGATGTTTAAATGACCCACGCAGTGGGTATGGAACAGAAAGGCTGTAACCCAGGTGTGTTAGTCCATTTTCACACTGCTGATAAAGACATACCCAAGACTGGGAAGAAAAACAGGTTTAATTGGACTTACAGTTGCACATGTCTGGGGAAGTCTCAGAATCATGGCAGGAGGCAAAAGGCACTTCTTACATGGCGGCAGCAAAAGAAAATGAGGAAGAAGCAAAAGCAGAAACCCCTGATAAATCCATCAGATTTCATGAGACTTATTAACTATCATGAGAATAGCACGAGCAAAATCAGCCCCCATGATTCAATTACCTTCCCTTGGGTCCCTCCCACAAGACATGGGAATTCTGAGAGATACAGTTCAAGTTGAGACTTGGATGGGGACACAGCCAAACCATATCATTCCACCCCTAGCCCCTCCAAATCTCACATCCTCACATTTCAAAATTAACCATGCCTTCCTAACAGTCCCCCAAAGTGTTAACTTATTTCAGCATTAACCCAAAAGTCCACAGCCCAAAGTCTCATCTGAGATAAGGCAAGTCCCTACTGCCTATGAGTCTGTAAAATCAAAAGCAAGCTAGTTACTTCCTAGATACAATGTGGGTACAGGTATTGGGTAACTACAGCCATTCCTAATGGAAGAAATTGGCCAAAACAAAGGGGTTACAGGGCCCATGCAAGTCCAAAATCCAGCGGGGCAATCAAATGTTAAGGCTCAAAAATTATTTCCTTTGACTCCAGGTCTCCCATCCAGGTCATGCTGATGCAAGAGGTGAATTCCCATGGTCTTGGACAGCTCCAACCCTGTAGCTTTGCAGGGTATAGACTCCCTCCCGGCTACTTTCACAGGCTGGTGTTGAGTGTCTGTGGCTTTTTCAGGCACATGGTGCAAGGTGTCAGTAGATCTACCACTCTGGGGTCTGGAAGATGGTGGCCCTCTTCTCACAGCTCCACTAGGCAGTGCCCCAGCAGGGACTCTGTGTGGGGGCTCTGACTCCACTTTTCCCTTCACACTGCCCTAGCAGAGGTTCTCCAAGAGGGCCCCACAGCATCCAGGTAGTTCCTACATCTTCTGAAATCTAAGTGGAGAGTCCCAAACCTCAATTCTTGACTTCTGTGCACCCACAGGCTCAACACCACATGGAAGCTGCCAAGGCTTGGGGCTTCCACCCTCTGAAACCAGAGCCTAAGCTGTACATTGGCCCCTTTCATCCATGCTAGAGTGACTGGGACACAGGGCACCAAGTCCCTAGGCTGCACATAGCAGGGGGACACTGGGCCTGGACCATGAAACCACTTTTTTCTCCTGGGCCTCTGGGCCTGTGATGGGAAGGGCTGCCATTAAAGGTCTCTGACATGGCCTGAAGACATTTTCCCCTTGGTCTTGGGGATTAACATTAGGCTCCTTGCTACTTATGCCACCAATTTCTGCAGCTGGCTTAAATTTCTCCCCAGAAAATGGGTTTGTCTTTTCTATCACATAGTCAGGCTACAAGTTTTCCAAACTTTCATGCTCTGTTTCCCTTATAAAACTGAATGCCTTTAACAGAACTCAAGTCACCTTTTGAATGCTTTGCTGCTTAGAAATTTCTTCTGCCAAATACCTTAAATCATCTTAAGTTCAGAGTTCCACAAATCTCTAGGACAGGGGCAAAATGCCACCAGACTCTTTGCTAAAACATAACAAGAGTCACCTTTACTCCATTTCCCAACAAGTTCCTCATCTCCATCTGAGACCACCTCAGCCTGGACCTTATGTGCATATTCTTATCACCATTTTGGGCAAAGCCAATCAACAAGTCTCTAGGAGGTCCCAAACTTTCTCACTTTTTTCTGTTTTCTGAGCCTTCCAAACTGTTCCAACCTCTGCCTGCTACCCAGTTCCAAAGTTACTTTCACATTTTCAGGTATCTTTTCAGCAATACTACACTCTACTGCTACTAATTGACTATTAGTCCATTTTCACACTGCTGATAAAGACATACCCAAGACTGGGAAGAAAAACGGGTTTAACTCGCTTTACAGTTCCACATGGCTGGGAGGTCTCAGAATCACAGCAGGAGGAAAAAGGTACTTACTATATGGCGGCAGCAAGAGAAGATGAGGAAGAAGCAAAAGCAGAAACCCCTGATAAACCCATTAGATCTTGTGAGACTTATTAACTATCAGGAGAATCGCCCAGGAAAGATCAGCCCCCATGATTCAGTTATCGCCCCTGGGTCTCCCCTGTAACACACGGGAATTCTGGGAGATACAACGCAAGTTAAGATTTGGATGGAGACACAGCCAAAGCATATCACTAGGTAAGCCAGAATCTTGCTGCGAGCAGGTAACTTTTAACCCCAATCACTACTGATGGAGGGAGAAAAGAGAGGAGAAAGGTAAGGGGTCCACAGTGATACAACTGCAATGGAGGAAAAGGTTTTCAGTTAGCGCAGAGAAATCTTCTCAAGAAGCTCTCAACCCAAAACTTCTTTTGTTTTTTAGTCCTTTTTTCTCTTGAAGCAAACTATAAAGCCTTTCTTAATACCACAAGAAGGACCACAGAAGGGACTTGAAAAACATCTTTTTACCCACAGGAGACATCAAAGTCACAGCTCCTAAGGTAACTATGAAATGATGGAAAACTGTATGACAGCAATCATCAATAGAAACAGCTATGAACATAAAAATATAGATCCTGTATTATGCGTATCTGAAACCCAACATCCCGGTACTGATAAAATTTTGAAAACTCATTTTGAGAAACTGCAGCAGAGAGACTGACATACCTCATAGCATATGCCTTCTGTACATCATGGTTAAGAGCTTGGAGCCAGGCTGCCTAGTCTGGAATCCTGAATCCTTCATCCAACCAGCTGTGATTTTCTGCAAGTCATTCAGGGTGACTGTCTCAGTTTCCGCTTCTGTAAAGTGGGAATAATAATACCTTATAAGTCTGTTTTAAGAATTAAATGGCCTAATATTGAGGAGTGAGTTAACATTGTCAAGCGCTCAGAAATGGGCTTGACACATACTACGTAAGCACTGTTGTTCAATGAAGAGCAGCATCCAGTGCGGAAGTGATGAGTGGGAATGTGGAAAAGACACAGCAAAGATGTGACGTATTTCTTTTGTGAAGAGCTTTGCCCATGTCATTAGATTACTTGTCTTTTTTGGTATTGATTTCAGAGTTCTTTATATATTCTAGATGCAACTCATTGTCTGATATGTACATTTGAAATAAACACATTAGAAAGCTATATCACTAGTTCAATATCACTAGCCATTGGGAAAATGCACATTAGAACCACAGTGAGATGACACATAACCACTAGAACGGCTAACGTTAAAGGCAGATGACATCAATGTTGGGAAGATTGTGGAGCACTTGTAACTCTCAGCACTGCTGGTAGGAGCATAAAATAATACAACCATTTTGGAAAATGATGTGGCAGTTTCTTGTAGAGTTATTTACCTGCCATATACCTTGGATATTGACCCAAAAGAAATGAAAATATAAGTTCACACAAAGAGTTGTACAAGAATGTTCACAGCTGCTTTGTTCATAATAGCCAAACGCTGGAAACAGCTCAAATGTCCACTCACAGTCTATCAATATCCTGAAACCAATACAACCAAGAAGAGTCTCATGGACATTATGTTGAGCTAAGGGTGATGACACAAAAAAGACCATGCTGGGTACTCTTGTTTATAAAAAGTTCAAGAACAGGCAAAACTAATCTACAGAGACGCAAGTCAGAACAGTAGTTATCTCTGAGAGGAAGGAGGATTGATTGCAAAGGGCCAGAAAGAAACATTCTATGGCAGTTATTCTCAACCAGGGGTGACTTTGTCCCCCTGAGGAACATGTAGTAATGTCCAAAGACATTTTGATTGTCATGCTACTGGCATCTAGTGGGTAGAGGCTGAAGATGCTGTTAACTAGCCCTTAATACACAGGACAGCCCCTAACGACAATGAGTCCCTACATGTCAGCAAGATAGAGGCTGCGAAATCCTGGTCTGGGTTGATGGAAATGTTCTATATCTTGATTGGTTACATGGTTGTCAAACACATTTGACCAAATCCATCAAATTGTGCATTCTGCTGTATGCATAATTTAAAAAGACACTGAACATAATGAAAAGAATCAGACCAGGAGAGAGCTACTCCCTTATACACACTCAGACTCTTAATTAACCACCTGAGGAAGGACGGTCAGTTTTACAGTCCTATACCAATATTTTATGTATTTTTCCTTAGTTAACCTTTAGTAAATGTATATAATTTAGAGTGTGAGCTCATTCAGTCTCCACTTAGCTTTTTGGATGACCCTACAAAATCCTGAATAAATGACAGTTCCCTCTGAGGTTTGGAAGGAACATTTTTTTTTCTTTGAGATGAAGCTTTGCTCTTGTTGACCAGGCTGAAATACAGTGGCGCAATTTCAGCTCACTGCAACCTCCACCTTCCGGGTTCAAGTAATTCTCCTGCCTCAGTCTCCCGAGTAGCTGGGATTATTGTCATGCACCACCATGCCCAGCTAATTTTGTGTTTTTAGGAGAGATGGGGTTTCTCTATGTTGGTCAGGCTGGTCTAGAACTCCCGACCTCAGGTGATTCACCTGCCTCGGCCTCCCTGGAAGAAATCTTAAGAAGAGCTCATTAACATCCTGGCAATAAGAAACCTTATACATAACAAGTAATCAGCAGTGTATGGAGCTCACGCTCCCAAACAGTTTGAAAAGTATTGAAAATACAGTCCTTAGTGGGTTTTTCAAAATATTTCAGGGTAAGGCAGTGGCTCACACCTGTAATCCTAGCACGTTGGGAGGCCGAAGGGGATGGATCACCTGAGATCAGGAGTTCAAGACCAATCTGGCCAACATAGCAAAACCCCCTCTCTACTAAAAATATAAAAATTAGCTAGCTGTGGTGGCAGGCACCTGTAATCCCAGCTACTCGGGATTACAGTAGGAGAATCACTGTAGGCAGAAGAATCACTTGAACCCAGGGTTGGAGGTGAGGTGCAGAGGTTGCAGTGAGCAAAGATCATGCCACTTCACTCCAGCCTGGGCAAAAGAGCAAAACTGTGTCAAAAAAAAAAAAAAATTCAAGAATAGATCTATAGAAGAGCACAGAATGCTATAAAAGTGTCTTACCATTTGAGAAAGCATCGGATCATTATGTAAATTTGACCACAGACCATGGTTTAGTGCAATAGCTAGAGAAGTGCTAATGAGGGATAGCAATCCCATCAGACTGTGTGGAGCTGGAGTATTTGAAAAGTACTGTCATGGCCGGGTGCGGTGGCTCACGCCTGTAATCCCAGTACTTTGGGAGGCCGAGGCGGGTGGATCACGAGGTCAAGAGATCAAGACCATCCTGGTCAACATGGTGAAACCCCGTCTCTACTAAAAATACAAAAAATTAGCTGGGCATGGTGGCGCGTGCCTGTAATCCCAGCTACTCAGGAGGCTGAGGCAGGAGAATTGCCTGAACCCAGGAGGCAGATGTTGCGGTGAGCTGAGATCGCGCCATTGCACTCCAGCCTGGGTAACAAGAGCGAAACTCCATCTCAAAAAAAAAAAAAGAAAAGAAAAGAAAAAGAAAAAAAAGAAAAAGAAAAAAGAAAAGTACTGTCATGTAGAGTAAGTTAACTGATTATCACAGCAGCTCTGGAAAGCAGAGCAGGTATTGCTATTCAGCTGTGAGGGGAAAACTGGCAACTTGCTTTCAGTACCCCTCTCTGTGTTGACACCTTTTCTTTTGCTTAATAAATTCTACTCCACTCACTGTTCAAGTGTCTGCATGCCTGATTCTTCCCAGTCATGAGACAAGAACACAGACCAAGCTGAGCTGAGGAGTAAAAAAATCCTGCATCAGAACAGTATGTGAGTCTTCACTTGAACTCTTACTCTGGGTCCTGCAGACGTTTGGGCAGGTATGAAGTCAGGTATAAATGGAAAATTCAAGGACATACAATTGGGTCATAGTACCAGGGACTATAGCTTTAGTTGGAATGGTAAAGAGGGAGAATAAAAAGATTCAAAGACTTCCCATGTGTCTAAAGAGTCCCAGTCTTCCATCATGCGACTCTCTTACTTTAGATTACTATTGTTCCCCTCACCCTGACACCCACCCCTTGCCATCCTCCTGGTAGAGTAAAAAGCCTGGGGTGACTATTTCATACCCATTATTTTCAGAATTCTTTCTTATGCTCCCGAGCATAATGGGAATACCACTAATGCATTACTGTTAAGTTTGGACGTAGGACATTTCATGGGAAAACTCTTTACTACATAAGTATCCATTCCTAATTTTCTAAAATGCATTAGATCTGGAAGTTCAATTTTATCAAATAATTTACATAGCTACTTAAATGATTAATTTTGTTGTTTGCTCTGTTTATATAAATATTAAATAATCATGTATTTCCTAGTGTAAACTTTATAATTTCACAATGTTGAAATGTTAGTATCTTCTTTAAGGTGTTTGTGTCTTTGTTTACAAGCAATATTGTTTTATAATGTTATTTTTTCCCTTGTTTTCAGATGTAAGCCAAGAATGGCTGACAAAACAATTACGTGTTTTTGAAATTTGAAAAAAAATAAATTCATAAATCCATCTCATTTGGAAGAATTTTTTGTAAAATACCTTGGAAACATTTTTTACCTTCGATAGTTGTCTTTTATTTGTTGTTTTGAAATAATTTGGATCATACACATATTTCTCTCTAAACCGTAACTTTTGTTTAAATTATCATAAGAACTTTTTATCACAATGACTTTTGTGATCATTGTAAAGACATTTTCTCTAACTGACCTGCATTCCTTTCTCATTCCTGCTGTGACATATTTGTACTTTCTTCTTATTCCTTATTGGACTTGCCAGTTGATTTTCTAATTCAACAGTTTTCAGCCCTGACTATATACTAGAATCTTGGGAGAAACTTTTTTAATTTAAAATTTGGCATGTTTTTATCTTCATCTCAAAGTATGTTCTAGTTTCTTTGTGATTTGGTGTGTTATTTAATTTCCACCAATTTTTTAATTTTTCAGTTTCCTTCTGTTACTGACTTGCAACCAACACAAATGCCCTACAGTCATAGACTGGATAAAGAAAATGTGGCACATATACACCATGGAATACTATACAGCCATATGAGAGGCAAAGAAGGACATTTATGTTGATAAAGTAGTCATTCATCAAGAGTGTTAAAGCACACTAAATATGTCCTGAGAAGGACTTTGCATTTCTTTATTTTTTTTAATTATATTTTAAGTTCTGGGGTACATGTGCAGATTGTGCAGGATTGTTACATAGGTATACACATGCCATCATGGTTTGCTGTATCCATTGTTTTTGCTTTTTGTTGTTTTTGTTTTTTTGAGATGGAGTTTCACTCTTGTTGCCCAGGCTGGAGTGCAGCAGTGCAGTCTTGGCTCACTACAATCTCCACCTCCCAGGCTCAAGCAATTCTCCTGCCTCAGCCTCCCAAGCCTCAGCAAGGTGCCAGCCACCATACCTGGCTAATTTTTGTATTTTTAGTAGAGACAAGGTTTCACCATGTTAGCCAGGCTGGTCTCAAACTCCCAACCTCAGGTGATCCACCTGCCTCGGCCTCTCAAAGTGCTGGGACTATAGGTGTGGGCCAGCATGCCCAGTCAACTTTTTTTTTTTTAATGAGATGGAATCTTGATCTGTCACTAGGCTGGAGTGCAGTGGCAGGAACTGGCTCACTGAAACCTCCGCCTCCCAGTTTCAGGCAATTCTCCAACCTCAGCCTCCTGAGTAGCTAGGACTACAGGCACGTGCCACCACACCCAGCTAATTTTTGTATTTTTAGTAGAGACAGAGTTTCACCATGTTGACCTGGATGGTCTCTATCTCTTGACCTCGTAATCTGCTGGCCTCGGCCTCCCAATGCACGGGGATTATAGGCACGAGCCACCACGCCTGGCCGCCAACATTTTTTTAATCTTTAATTTTTTTTTGACAGAATCACCAAAAAGTGTCCATTCTTAACCTACTAAAATTTCATTTACTGGCTTAAATAGCTTTCTTAAAATGTAGACAGTAGTTTACAAAAATATGTTAATATCCTATAGGATACAGAATTTAATTTATATCTATTAAATCAAACTAAGTAATTTATTCAAATATTTTATATTTGATTTTTCTTATTAGAGATGAATAATGCATTTAGTTCTCTTATTGCTACCAAATTTTTGCCTTTTCCTCATATTTCTTGTTATTAGTTTGCATTTTTATGCAGTTGCCCATCATACCAAAGTCAACTGTTTCTAAATATTTATTGTGGCTTGTACACTTTAGCTCTTTCTTCCATTTATGGTTTTTTCTCAAATTTTCATTTTGTCTCATATTTAAAGTACCATCTTCTTTGTATTTTTCAAGTCCATTTTTATCCTTCCTTTCACTTTTAACTTAAACATGTAATTTGTAGATGCCTCTAAAGTAGCATATAGCTTCCCTAGATTTTGTTCTATGACAAATTTATCATCATAAAATGTGGCTATACTGCTGTCCTTCTGTCTCATGCTTTTGTTTTTTTCACACTTCCTTGCTCTTTTCCATTTTTTTTTTTTGTTCTATGCTAAACGGTATGTTTTCCTTTATCCATTGATTTAGTTATTCCTGTTTCTGTTCTACAAGTTATTTCAATTTAAAAAATGTATTTGAAGCCAGACGCAGCAGTTTATGCCTATGATCCCAGTACATTGGAAAGCTGAGGTAGGAGGACTGCTTGAGGCCAGGAGTTCAAGACCAGCCCATGCAATACAGCGAGACCCTTGTCACTACAATTTTTTTTTTAATTATTTGGACATGGTGATGCACACTCACAGTCCTAGTTGCTGGAGAAGCTAAGCCAGGAGGATCGCTTGATCCCAGAAGTTCGAGGTTATAGGGAACTGTTATCAGGCCACTGCACTCTAACCTACAAAGCAAGACTTCATCTCAAAAATATGTATTTATATGTACATACACACACACACACATATACACATATATATATTTGAACTCCTTTTCCTCTAATTGTCAATGTCAAAAATTATATAGTATCTGTAAGCCCTACCTGTGAGCAATAATATTTAGCCTGCCTTTTTTTTTTTTCTCTTGCTTGCTTTCATGATTTTTAAGGTTTGCTTTTAATGACTTGGGATTTTAAATAAATATAAATTTATATTAAAATGCATATAATTTAACATATTTTAACATTATTTATCTTTAGGGAATAATTTTCATAATCATATTAATAAAAATTTTTTAGATTTTCTATGTCTTATATGGTCTATGGCCAATTCTATGAAACCACAACTCCCTCATTCTGGATATGATTATATGTCCAGAACTATTCAAAATGATTCAAATTTTTCAAGAAGAGTTTATAAACAGTGTTTGACATTTTGGGGCTCCTGGGGTGGGTCTGAAAGTTTCTGTTACAGGCAGGGCCAATTTCTCCATTGTGCTCTGTGGACACAGTGCCAAGAGCCTAAGATATTTTCAGGGACCCCTAAAAATATTTTCTTTAAAAATTGCAAGAAAAAATGAATATGATTCAGCCTGGATTCTACTAGTCTTTTTGGGGGTTTTTTGTTTGTTTTTTGTTTTTGGTTGTTTTTTTTTTTTTAGAGGTGGGATCTTGCTCTGTCACACAAGCTAGAGTCCAGTGGCTCAATCACAACTCACTACAACCTTGACTTCCCAAGCTCAAGCGATCCTCCTGCCTCGGTCTCCAGAGTAGCTGGTACTACAGGTGCACTGCCATGCCTAGCTAATTTTAGTTTTGTGTCTGTGAAGTTGGGACCTCACTGTGTTGCCCAGGCTGGTCTCAAGCTCCTGGACTCAATCAGTTCTCCCACATCAGCCTTCCAATGTGCTGGGATTACAGGTATGAGCCACTGTACCCAGCTGTCTTTACAAAGATAACCTGTAATGTCTTTTTGTAAAGGAAGACGTCCACAAAGGCAAAGTGTCCAGGGCACATGAGATTCGTGTGGCTCTGCATACAGGAAGGACTCTGCAGTCTTTCCCATCAAAACTCTGCAGAACTGATTCAATTGCCTTTCTACGCTATTGATTTAGAAAATGATGGATTTGGTTGATTGATATTTAATCTGCTTTTCTCATCCTGAATATTTTTTATATGCAAAACTTTACCAGTATGGCTCTAGATGATTCTTTTCTTATCATGGGTTTTATCAAATGTGCAGGAAAGACTCCAGCATGTTCCTTCAACTTAAGCAAGTTGATGTCTATTTGATGATTGTTTCCACTCTGTTGTTTTCTCTCTAGAATTTTTGTTTTGCATGCATCATATCTTCCAGACAAGTGCTCACAACTCTTACCCACTTTCTCATTTTAGATTGACTCCTGGGAAAATTTCTCAAGCTGGTATTTTTACTGATTAAATTTCTAGAGTCTCCAATTTGCTGTTTATTGCCTCACTGGCATTTTAAATTTAACACAGCTTTCCTCTCCTTGAAGGATTTCCTGCTCTCATCTGTTCCTTTTGTGTGACAAGCAATTACCATAGAGGTAATTCTGTCTTAGATTATGTCGCATATCTAGTCTATGTTTGCCAATCTTCTTTTCTGCAACTTTTATTAATAATATGCTATGGTCTGAAAGTTTGTCGTACTTCCAAAATGTATACATTTTAACATTATTGAAACCTAATCTTCACTGTGATAGGAGGTGGGGACTTTGGGAGGTGATTAGATGATGAGAGCACAGCCCTCATGAATGGGTAGTGCCCCATAGTAGTGCCCCAGAAGAGGCTAAAGCAACCAGAGAGTCCGCCTTCCATGAGGTGAGAATAGATGGGTAAGTCATCCTCTTCTCATCTGGAAGAGGGCCCTCAGCGAAACCTGACCATGCTGGCACCCTGACCTCGGACTTCCGCCCTCTAGAACTGTGAAAAATAAATTTCCATTGGTTATAGCCACCTGGTCTAAGGCATTTTGTTATAGCAGTATGAAAAGACTAAGACACAAAAGTAATCATTTATTGTAATTCTTTAGCGTATCCATCTTTTTTGCAAAGCATTTTTTAAAATGTGTTCAGTAATGGTTTTCTCCTTTTTCTCAATTTATAGAGGAAGGTCTTTACTTTTCCATCATTGGCATTTGAGATGATTTCTGCCTAAAAACAAAAACTTCTGGTCATATCATTCTGGCACAAATTAAGAAAAGAGGGCATATTTTTAATAAATTATGACACTACTTTGCTCTTTGAAAGCCAGCACTGGGAAACAGCACAGGGACTCTAGAACCAACAGCTATTGGAGCTTCATCAAGGAGCTTCATCAGCATGTCTCAGAAATTCTTGTCTGTAGTTTGGTTAGCAATTAGGCATCATTCAGGCCACAGCACTCACTGATTGTCTAGAACAGTTGCTGTCAATGGGAGTCAGTCATGTGTTCTGTTGGCCATTGACACCCAGTACTGGCAGGAGTACATGCCTCTAGGGGCTCGTGGAGCCTGCAATGCCTGGTGAACTTCCAGGAGGAGAGAGGGGGATGGACAAGAGTCTGTCAAGGCTCTGTCACCTAACCTGTCTTCCAGCCCTAGCCCCACCAAGGAAGAGGACACAGGTCTTCAATTCTTTTCCTGTGTTATTTAGGGCCAGCCATGTGTCAGAATTCACAACTTAGAAAGGTAGATGCAACAGAAGGACAGTTGTGATGACAAAATAGCATCTTGCAGAGCTACTGTAGAGTGTAAGTTATGCTTCCAAGATGTGTTACCTGAGGCCAGGAAACTGGAGCATCCACTCAGTCATTGGTTAAGGGCTTGGGGAAAGGTAAGGCCTAAGTTCTCAGGTACTGTTCTTACAGCACTTCAAACGATTCAGGCACAAAGTCTACACTAGCAGCCTTGAGGGCAGTCCTCCAAGAAAGGGCCTCAGGACTCAAGAGCTGGCCTTGGAAAGTGAAAGCCCATGAAAACAAAATTCTAAAACAGATCCCAGGGCTCTGGGTAGAGTATCTATACTGCCCACCTTATGCACTCACAGAACAACGCAGGCAGGTTTCAGACAAATTCTTAAAATCAAGGAAACATTCTGCAAATATAGGAAGAGTCCCAGTGAGTGGGAGAAAGCATATAAAATTATACAAATCAACGAAATAGACCACAAGCCAAACTAATAAAGAAGAAAAGAGAGAAGAATCAAACAGATGCAGTAAAAGGTGATAAAGGCAGTATCACCACCAATCCCATAGAAATACAAACTACCATCAGAGAATACTATAAACACCTCTGCACAAATAAACCAAAAAATCTAGAAGAAATGGATAAATGCCTGGACACTTACACACTCCCAAGACTAAATCAGGAAGAAATCGAATCCCTGAATAGATCAATAACAAGTTCTGAAATTCAGGTAGCAATTAATAGCCTGCCAACCAAAAAGAGTCCAGGACCACATGGTTTCACAGCTGAATTCTACCACAGGTACAAATAGGAGCTGGTACCATTCTTTCTGAAGCTATTCCAAATAATAGAAAAAGAGGGAATCCTCCCTAACTCATTTTATGAGACCAACATCATCCTGATACCAAAACCTAGTAGAGACACAACTAAAAAAGAAAATATCAGGCCAATATCCCTGATGAACATTGATGTGAAAATCCTCAATAAAATATTGGCAAACCAAATCCAACAGCACATCAAAAAGCTTATCCATCACGATCAAGTTGGCTTCATCCCTGGGATGCAAAGCTGCTTCAATATATGCAAATCAATAAACGTAATTATCACATAAACAGAACCAATGACAAAAACAACATGATTATCTCAATAGATGCAAGAAGGCCTTTGACAAAATTCAACACCCCTTCATGCTAAAAATTCTCAGTAAATTAGGTATTGATGGAATGTATCTCAAAATAATAAGAGATATTTATGACAAACCCACAGCCAGTATCATACTGAATGGGCAAAACCTGGAAGCATTCCCTTTGAAAACTGGCACTAGACAAGGATGCCCTCTCGCCACTCCTATTCAACACGGTATTGGAAGTTCTGGCCAAGGCAATCAGGCAAAAGAAAGAAATAAAGAGTATTCAAATAAAAAAAGAGGAAATCAAATTGTCTCTATTTGTAGATGGCATGATTGTATATTTAGAAGAACCTATTGTCTCAGCACAAAATTTCCTTAAGCTGATAAGCAACTTCAGCAAAGCCTCAGTATACAAAATCAATGTGCAAAAATCACAAGCATTCCTATACACCAATAACAGACAGACAGTCAAATCTTGAGTGAACTTCCATTCACAATTGCTACAAAAAGAATTAAATACCTAGGAATACAACTTACAAGGGATGTGAAGGACCTCTTCAAGGAGAACTATAAACCACTGCTCAAGGAAATAAGAGAGGACACAAACAAATGGAAAAACATTCCATGCTCATTGTTAAGAAGAATCAGTATCATAAAAATGGCCATACTGCCCAAAGTAATCTATAGATTTAATGCTATCCCCATCAAGCTACCATTGACTTTCTTCACAGAATTGAAAAAAAAAAAAACACCTTAAATTTCATATGGAATCAAAAACGAGCCTGCATAGCCAAGACAATTCTAAGCAAAAAAACAAAGCTAGAGGCATCATGCTACCTGACTTTGAACTATACTGCAAGGCTACAGTAATTATAACAGCATGGTACTGGTAGCAAAACAGATATAGAGACCAATGGAACAGAACAAAGACCTCAAAAATAATTCCACACACCTACAACCATCGATATTTGACAAACCTGACAAAAACAAGCAATGGGGAAAGGATTCTCTATTTAATAAATGGTGTCGGGAAACTGGCTAGCTACATGCAGAAAGCTCAGACTGGATCCCTTCCTTACACCTTATACAAAAATTAACTCCAGATGGATTAAAGATTTAAACGTAAGACCCAACACCATAAAAACCCTAGAAGAAAGCCTAGGCAATACCACTCAGGACATAGGTATGCACAAAAACTTTATGACTAAAATACCAAAAGCAATGGCAACAAAAGCCAAAATACACAAATGGAATCTAGTTAAGAGCTTCTGCACAGCAAAGAAACTACTGTCAGAGTGAACAAGCAACCTACAGAATAGGAGGAAATTTTTGCAATCTACCCACCACAAAAAGGGCTAATACCCAGAATCTACAAAGAATCTAAACAAATTTACAGGAAAAAAACAACCCAAACCAAAAGTGGGCAAAGGATATGAACAGATACTTCTCAAAAGGAGACATTTATGCAGCCAACAAACATACAGAAAAAAGCTCATCATCACCGTTCATTAGAGAAATGCAAATCAAAACCCAGTGAGATACCATCTCACACCAGTTAGAATGGCAATCATCAACGAGTCAGGAGACAACAGATGCTGGAGAGGCTGTGGAGAAAAAGGAACGCTTTTACACTGTTGGTGAGACTGCAAATTAGTTCAACCATTTTGGAAGACAGGGTGGTGATTCCTCAAGGATATACAACTAGTAATATCATTTGACCCAGCAATTCCATTACTGGGTATACAATCAAAGATTACAAATCATTCTATTATAAAGACACATGCACATGTATGTTTATTGCAGCACTGTTCACAATTGCAAAGACTTGGAACCAACCCAAATGCCCATCAATTATAGACTGGATAAAGAAAATGTGGCACATACATACCATGCAATACTATGCAGCCATAAAAAAAAGGATGAGTTCATGTCCTTTGCAGGGACATGAAGCTGGAAACCATCATTCTCAGCAAACTAACACAAGAACAGAAAACAAAACATCGCCTGTTCTCACTCATAAGTGAACAATGAGAATATATGGACACGGGGAGGGGAACATCACACACCGGGGACAGTCGGGGGGTAGGGAACTAGGGGAGGAATAGCATTAGGAGAAATACCTAATGTAGATGACAGGGTGATGGATGCAACCAACCACCTTGGCCTGTGTATACCTATGTAACAAACCTACACATTCTGCACATGTACCCCAAAACAAAGTATAATTTTAAAAAGTCATATAAATCCTATTACAGTTTTTCCATAGTTAATGTTATATTGTCATAAACCAATCGGTCAGACCAGGCATGGTGGCTCACACCTGTAATCTTAACACATTAAGGAGGCCGAGGCAGTGGATCACCTGAGGTCAGAAGTTTGAGACCAGCCTGACCAACATTGTGAAATCTCATCACTACTAAAAATACAAAAATTAGCTGGGAATGGTGGCAGGTGCCTGTAATCCCAGCTGCTCAGGGAGCTGAGGCAGGAGAATCGCTTGAACCAAGGAGGCAGAAGTTGCAGTGAGCCAAGATCACACCATTGCACTCCAGCCTGGGTGACAGAGCAAGACTGTGTCTCAAAAAAATAAATAATAAACTGGTTGGTAAAATAACATTATATAGATCATAAACATAAATACTCTTTTTTAAAGGAATCATTCATTATAACCTCAAGTTCACATTGATCCAAACTAGGATAAATGCTTCCATCTCTGCATCCAGGAAGCATTTGGGTCATCTGTGGTAGTTCTCATGAGCAGGCTGGCAGTGGACATGGATGCTGGGCTGGGAGCAGCTGCTCAGGTGAAGCAGCAGCACCATGAATGATGATTTTTAAACTTCTTCCTGTGTCCTTGCTCTCAGTTATCACATGTTTCTAAATAGTCTCTAACTGAGTAAACAGCCATCATCCCTTATTTACAGTTAAGTGTATATTGTACAGGACAAATTAATCCATCATGCTTTTCACCATATAATCCACTGAATTTTTTTTTTCCTGTGTTCACAGAGTCATCACTATAATCCATCACAGTTCAGGTTACTCGGGTTATATTTTGTAGCCAAATCAGTTTTGGTGCCAGTTTTGATTGACAGCAAAAGCAATGCATTTTCAAATCTACTCGCATTTTGGGATCTCAGCTACGAGACTGCAGCCCTGTTCTAGCAGTGTTTCATTGAGATCCCCTCCCACTCACCTCCCAAGCAAGCTGTTCATTTACACAAGGGGAAGCTCAGGCAAACAACTCTTCCACCCAGCAGTACCCATCCTGCAGAGATTCCTCAGCATTTCTAGAATGTAGGTATCACGCTACAGCACTGAGGCAGGCTCTGGTTTTCTTCCCAGAGGAAATCAGGGAAGGGAAGAAATTAAATATGTGTTCTCATATGATCCTCCTATCTAGAAGTCCTGTTTCTGGTATATAACCCTGGGTGTATGAGGGGTTTTAAGAGCCACACACTTTCTGATAAAGTCCTGCTTTGCTAATCAAGACCTCTTTATTGCTACCAGAAAGTAACACGTCCTCTCTTATTAACTGCAGTGCCTGGCAGTGTGTGAAGATAAATTTGCTGTTTCACGTTCCTTGGACTCATTTTAGTTAAAAACACCTTTCCAAAGGCAACTCTTTGAAGCTGTTCTTCTGTGCTTTATCATATAGCTGGTGACTTTTATGTGTCAGAAACATTTATCTATTGTTAATTGATGCCAACCAATCACTCACAGAACCAAATATAAGCCTGACTTTGGCAATTTGGAAGTCACAAGTTTTTTCTGGATGCAGAGGACAAAACACTAACCTATCACTGTGTCTACCCAACTAGAAATGGCTCATTCTTCTATAGCAGCAAACACAAAAGAACTCTTACCAGAGAAAATACAAGCTTAGGAGAAATAGAAAGTTATTTTTGTCCATTGACTATCATAAAAAACAAACTGAATACTTCTTGGTATGTCCAACAGAAATGACAGTCTCAGCACACTTGGCCTTAACTTAGTTGATGGAAGGTTTAATTCACTGCAGGCCAGAGTTAAGAAGATGATTGGGAAACCAGGTTGGAATGGACTCCAATCCAGCACAAAACTCTCAACAAGATCTTACATATGAGAAATTCTCAGACCAGCAATGAAACTTTGGTCTTTATCTCATAACTTGGGACACAAATTTTGGATGAAGGAAAGTTTTAGGATTAGAACACCAGAATAGCAAGGGCCTTGATGCCAGGTAACCCTCACTTCACCAATTCTGGGTCTACTTTTGGAAACGGCTGCCCAGATTTGTGTGAGTTTTTGTGCGGAGACCCACGGCGCCAGCTGAAACAACCATGCTGGAAACTCGTGGCGCTTTTCAGCCCGGGAATTTCCTGGTCTGCAGGCAGTAAAAACTCATTTGGAAATGCGGTGATCACTCACCCTCTGCGTTGTTCTCGCCAGGAACTGCACTCCAGACCTGTTCCTATTCAGCCATCTTGGATCGCCAGTCTTGGACATGTATCTCTATAAATTGTTTGCTCATCATGGAAGCGTGCCTCTTACCACTCTCCCCGTAGATTTGTTGGGGAAATTACATCAGAGAACATGCTTGAAATCGCCAAACCCCGTACTTGGTTCAGAGAAGGCACTCAGAAGTGGCTGCTGTCATTCATCATGAGAGAAAAATGCCCGCCCCAGACATCGGCATTTCTTTCTTGTCAGAAGACCAAGACATATCATAGCTATTACGCCCTCCTGTCTCCGGGGTTTTCTATAGAAGTTGATTAGAAATGTAGCCTCCAGACTGGTGGGTGCCCATCAGCCATCAGCTTATACACAGACCAACTGCAGACCCAATTGTCTGGAGCCCAGCATGGCCTGAACTCTTACCCAGAGCCACAGAGGAAGCACTTTGCCTCCAAACGCCTGACACTGAGTGGGAAGTCAGGACTCAGCTCCAACAGAGGCCCTATCTTCAAAAGAGCTCGCATAGGCAGTGGGATAAGACAATTGATGACAAGCATCATAAGAGAAATACAAAAATGAGAGCCTTGGGCTCCCCAAGTCCAGCATTTGTGCAAAGCCTTGAAAACTAAATGTGAAACAATAATTGAAGGGTGAAATATTGCAGACTGAAGAAGGGTCGCTTCCCTGTCATCAGCAGAATGATCAGGACAAGACAACACGGAATAAACAGCACCCTGGGCCAGGCTGGCCTCTGGGGCATAGGTGTGCAAGGTAAGGGTGCACGTGTACAGGTGCATTTTTGTCCCATTCCCTCCGAAATTTCAGCTTTGCTTCTCATTTGCCTCCTTATGACATAAGTTTAGAAACACATTTAAAAGGGATTTTTCTGTCTGCTGAGGGCTAAAGGCAGAGTGGATGAAAATGCATTAAAATAATGCTTCCCCTTGAGCAATTTTTTACGTATTCAGTTGCTGTAACTTGAAAGAGACCTCAAATCCTTTTGAGTGACCCAGAATGAGACGCAGGGCACAGAATCTCTTAATCTTCTCTCTCCTAAGGTACTGCTTTAGAAACAGAGTGTGGGGGTCTTCACCACTGCCACTGGGAGTCTTTGGCGGAGGTCACCCCAGAGAGTTTCACCCCAGCTGGAATATCTGTGGCTCCCAGATAATTCGTTTCTGGCTTGGCCTTTCTCTCTATGCCAACCACTATGATCAAAAATGTGTCCAAAGTAAACCTCAGACAAATGGACCTTCCTCAGCAACGTGGGGGGCACTTGGTGTTAGAGGGTGGTCTCTGGGTTCCTGTGAACGTTGCCCCAGGTGCTGAGCAGCTGGCTGCAACGGCTCATGAAATTCTATCCCTCCAGCTCCCAGCATGCTGAAAAGTAACCCAGGGACACCAGTAGCCTTATCCCACCTGTGGAAATTAATGGTGCCAGCTCAGCATATTGGCAGAGAAAGGAAATTTGCACAGCAAACAAACCTGCTGAAAAATTGGAAATATTTGCTTAACAGAAGTACATTGATTAAAGTCACTCCAAGATCAAATTACTCTCCCAGCCTGGGCAATTTCATCCCGGAGGGCAGCTGACTTATATCGGCAGAATATTGATGAAAAGCTCTCACTATGTCTAGATGGACCGTATTAGGGGTGTTAATCTCAGAAATGGGCCATAATTTTTCTTCTACACCCAGACTCTTCATTTGAAAGTGTTTAATTCCAATACAAATAGTCATAAGGAAATAAAGCTTTGATGTATGTCTTTCCAACATTCGTCTTTGGTAAGAACTTTTCACTTCTATGGTCAATGAAAGCTCATCTTGAATAAAAAGTTAAGCTCATTCCAGCAGACTTCCAAGTTTACTTGATTTCTCAAATCTTCCCCAATTTCAAGGAAAAATAAAGGTCCAGCCAAAGCCACTCCTTAACAATGAAGACAAGCAAACCACCACATAAATATGTATAGCATGAATTATACTGAAGAAGAGAAATTAGCAATTCCAAGAAGGGTCCTTCAGCTGGTTCAAGAGAAAGGTATGGGAGGGCTGGTCTGAGGTCAGCCAGATGCTTGGGGATGTTCTTCAGGGGTTTGAAAAGGTGGGGGAAGGTCTCTTGGGACCACTGCAGCTGCCAGCTGAGACCCTGATTCCACATTACAACACTAACAATAACCCACATCCAATTTGCCAAAGGATTTGAAACAATCCAGGAAGCGGCAAATATTTGCTTTGCATACGTCTGCCTCTTCTTTTGGTAAAAATAAAATTATTTTTTAAGTTGATGAATCATGCATATTTGTGGAGTACACTGTGATGTTTCTAAACATGCAATGGTATAGATTATACATATAAGGGATATAAAACTCCTTTTGGTAGGAATAAATTTTTGTTTTTGTTTTCGGAGTCAGAGTCTCACTCTGTCACCAAGTAGAATGCAATGGCATGATCTCGGCTAACTGCAACCTCCACCTCCCATATTCAAGCAATTCTCCTGCCTCAGCCCCCCGAGTAGCTGGGACTACAGGTGTACACCACCATGCCTGGCTAATTTTTTAATAGAGATGGCGTTTCACCATGTTACCCAGGCTAGTCTCGAACTCCTCAGCTCAGGCAGACCACCCGCCTCCGCCTCCCAAAGTGCTAGGATTACAGACGTGAGCCACTGCGCCTGGCCGAATAAAATGATTTTTAAAATTGATTAACAATTGTGCATATTTGTTGAGTACATTGTGATGTTTCTATACATATAATTGTAGAGATTATACATATAAAGGATACAAAATTACAGCTGAATAGGAGGAATAAGTTCTAGTGTTCTGTATCACTGTAGGGTGACTATAGTTACCAACGATACATGGTTTCAAATAGCTAGGAGGAGGATATTAAATGGTCTCAACACACACACACAGAAAGATAAATGTGTGAGATGATGGATTTGCTAATGACCCTAGCTACTGCACTTCTGATTCTTAAAGTCAGCCATGATGAAATAGACTTTCTCAAACTCTGGCTCAGGTGGTCTTCCTTTATGGCCCTCTCAGAAATGAAGGAGCCCAATGCATGCTGGAAAAGAACATTCCAATGTGGGCTTCTTCACCCCTGTTCACCTAAATACACAGTAACTGCAAGACCTAAGGGCTTGAGGGTCGCACAAGAAGGCACTTGGGGGCCAGCTGACTATAAGCCTGCTCTGCCCTGCCTCCAACAAACAGGATGCTCATAGCTGCCCACCCCTCTCCTTGCAGGCATAGAATCTCCCTCCCTTTTCCACTCCCAAGGGGAGCCCCTGGGCCACAGGAACATGCAATGCTTCCCCTTACTCAGCCACCTGTCTCCAGACTAGGACAGTCTGAACTGGCAATCTGCAAACCCCAGTTACAATGACAATGAATGCTCCCTCCAAGGAGGCATCCTCCTGGGGAAAATGGAAAGCTCCCTACACTCTGCCAGATGTCATAAATTCACTCCTCCCACCCAACCACCTGCCTCTAGAGTATGGAAGCCACCCTGCCCATGCACAGGCACACACGTGCACAAGTACACGCACACATACTGGATAATAACAGGCACTCAGATGGGATTTGAAAAGGATTTTGTTTATACTGACTCATCAGGAACAGGGGTGGGGGTGGGCAGGGAATGGGAATGACAGGGTGGAGAGAGGTAAAAGGTATGGAGGTGGTAGGGCAGGGAGAGATGGAGGAAACCAGAGGCCAGGGGAGGGAAGCCACCATGTTTAAGCACCTGGGTTCCGGTACTGCTTAGGTGTGCTTTCTTTATTTATCTCATTGAATCCTCACATCACTCCTATGAGAAGCTTCAGTTCAACTCTGGCTGCCTATTAAAATCACTTGGGAAATCTCTTAAATAATACAGGAGCTGAGCTCCAGCAACCTGGATCAATTGAATCAGAATCTTTAGGGGTAGAACCCAGGTAGCCATGCTGCTGCCGTTGCTGCTGCTGCTGTTGGTGGTGTTGTGAGAGAGTCTCGTTCTGTTGCCCAGGCTGGAATGCAGTGGTGGGATCTCAGCTCAGTGCAACCTCTGCCTCCGGGGCTTCACTGATCCTTCAACCTCGGACCTTCGGAGTAGCTGGGACTAAAGGCACGCATCACCACACCTGGCTAATTTTTGTGCTTTTTGTATAGATGGGGTTTTGCCATGTTGCCCAGGCTGGTCTCAAACTCCTAGGCTCAACCCATCTGCCTGCCTCAGTGTCCCAAAATTCTGGGATTACAAAATCCCAAAATTCTTGGATTACAGGTGTGAACCAATGCACGTGGCAGCCATGGTTTTTAAAAGCATCCCAGGCAATTCCACCAAGCAGCCAGGATTGAGAATTTTCATACCAAAGAATCTCTAAGCTCCTTTTCCACTGCTCTATTATGAAATACTGCCCTTCCCCCATACCCTGCACCCCCTGGCTCTAGACATGTCTAGACCTGCAGCCAGGCCGTAAAATGCCACCCAGAGAAACGGGATTTTTGCTTTGCATGTTTCAGTAAAGAAGTGAATTTGAGTCAAATTTTGCTTTCTTAAACTCTATAAATTCCTAAGGCTTGTTTCAGCCTTGAAAAATATAGGATCACATATCTCAGAAGATTTGCAGCTTTGGGGATAATTTCTTTTTCCCTTTTCACCTAGATGTGGAGCTGCTGCACTAGAGCTCGCTCCTCGTTTGATTAGGACATGCAGTCAGCAGCCAAATGTCATTTTGAAGAATAATTTTTTTTGGCTTAGGAGAAAATGCACGCTCTAGCTCCTGATAATTGATTTGCAAGGTTCCAATTTAAGTAGCAAATTGCTCCCGTTACCCAGGTATTTCATATCTTATATGAGCACTTAGATAGAAAACTCAATATTCCTTATGCTGACCAGGAAATGGCAGGAAGAACTGCAATTTAAATTTTGGATCCTTTCTCTATTTATATTTTAATATCATTCTAAGAGACCTTGGTTACAAATACATCAGGACAGTTAAAAAGCAATAATGTAACAGTGTCTTTTAAGTGGCCTTGTTTCCCCAGGAAAGGCTCAGCCCTCTCTCTAGCCATGTAATTAATCCTGATAATAATATCACCTGAGCCCAGGAGTGAGTCAAGCAGGAGGACTTTAATTTACAGTCAAGGAAAAGGAGAGCCTGAGGTCTGCTCAGCTGCCTGTGATGGAACCAGGGCAAGAAGCCAGGCTCCCTCAGCACCCAAACAAGACAAAGAGCTATAGACCCAGGACAGGATTCCAGCTTTCCAACCCCAGCTGGAAAGCTTGTTCCAAACAGAAAACTTTGAGGAAAGCCACTTACACCCCTCTGCGGGCCACGGTTCTCTCCTTCCTAAAAAGAACAGGTCGTGGGAGAGAATCGCCGGTGTCGTTTCCAGCATTAACACCCCACAGCCTGAGCATCTTGGGCCCGAGGAGTGGTGAGGTACCAGCCTCAGGGTCAGGCCGACCCGGGCTTGACGCCCAAATTATTAGCCACTTAGCAGCTGAATGGCTTCAACCATCATTTTCATCCAGTGTGAAATTCAAACAAGAAACAGCTGCCATCTCACAAAGTCGTTGCAGCCACTCATGTGTCAAAGTGCAGGAGATGCTCAGCCCAGCACCCAGCATGGGGAGTTGGTGAAGTAAGCTCCCTGGGAAGGTTTGCTCTTATGGAAAATGGGACCAGCCCACAGTCTTCTCAACATTCTAACTGAACTCCCCGGACCCTCTGTTATCTTCTCAAATTAACCACTAGATTATCCAGAAATACTCTGGACTGTCCTCGAGTAACCTCCCTAAGCAAGACAGGAATGCTTCCAAATTGGCCCCATGTGCCTGATGGGTTAGGTCTGGGATTTCCGACATTGAAGTGCGTTCTGCTGTCCAGAGACCACTGCCCAGAAATGGAGTAGCTGTGGGCTGCCCCTGCTGCTGAGGAGAGGTGCTGTTCTGAGCCCAACTCTCTCTCTATTCTGCGTGTGTGTGTGTCTGTTTCTCAGCCCCTCCCTTTCTCCACTTTCCCAAGTCATATTCATTTTTACCCACTTTATATTCCATTTTCTTCCTGGCCCCTCCTTTACAGCTTCTGACCTTTTGTCCCCTTCTCCTATGAAGGGCCACACCTTGCTCCTGGGACTTTAGCTTAGCTCTTAGAAGACACTAATTCCAGCCCTTTCAGGTACATATTTTGCCCCAATCTCCAGAGCATCACATCCCAACACAGACTACCCTCCTCAGTGCCTCTTCCAAATTAATCTCAGGTCCTTCGATAGGATCTGGCCAAAACCATCTCACAAAGACTACAGAGAGGGGCAGGCAGTCCAGAGAGGGGAGAACGCATTGAAACACCAGACACTAGAATCCCTGCCTCTCTGAGTTGATAGGAAATATAAAACCACCCATCCAGCAACTCATCTGACGATCCAGAACCTACTACCACCACTCTACCAAGTGGTCCCCAGGATGTTTTTGGTTCATGTCCAATAAGAAGCAATGCTTTGCCCATCAATGTTAGGTGCTTCACTTCTAGACAGCTCTGATCATCACAAATCCCTTCCTTAGACCATCTTCCTGGGGCCCCTCCCTCTGGAGAACTGGTTTGTTGGTGAAATGAGATCTCAATGTATGTGACCTTTCTTTGGTAGGTCAGCCATAGGTGTTTCTTCTCCCATCTCAAAGGGCTTTGGGGCCATCCTTATCCCTCTCTAAGGATTTGCTACTCTGGGTCCCACCCCAAAAGGCACTGGGTGTGGCATGAGCAGACTATAACAGAGAACTCTCCCACCCCTGCTTTGAACATCTCTATTTGCAAACACTGCCTGGCCTGATGCAGTCCCATCCCGCAGTGTGCCCATTTGAATGTGTTCTCTACCACAGTGTTGGGTCCTTCCAATCTGGCATTTGGGTCAATAGGTTTTGGACCTGGGTATTAGATTTTATTCTTATCTCTCCTTTTATTTCTATTTCATATTGCTCTCCTGCAACAAAATGAATGGAGACTGAGTCAGTATCACCAGGGAATTCTCAGACATGAGGTCGTTGGAGCTGACTGGTGGCCAAGCCTGCTGCCTTGGGTACAAGGCTGAATCTCACCTTCAGATCTCACCTGTTTGAGAAGTAGTCTTGCTTTGTCATCCCAGGCTGGAGCGCAGAGGCACGATCTCGGCTGACTGCCACCTCCACCTCCCAGGTTCAAGCGATTCTCCTGCCTCAGCCTCCTGAGTAGCTGGGGTTACAGATGCATGCCACCATGCCCAGCTAATTTTTGTATTTTTAGTAGAGATGCAGTTTTACCACGTTGGCTGGGCTGGTCTTGAACTCCTGACCTCGTGAGCCACCCACCTCGGCCTCCCAAAGTGCTGGAGTTACAGGCAAGAGCTACCGTGCCTGGCCTGCAGATCTCACCTTTAAATTGGCTCTTGAATCCATAGACACAGCATTCAAAGGGACGCTGGGTCACAGAATTCAACCCTCTCATTTTTTTTTTTTAAAGAAATGAGCCAAGACTTCATATGGCAGTATTTGCTAGGGACCTGAATTTCACAAATCTGGGTTTAAATCCTGGCTTACTTCCTACTGTCCAGATGTCCTTGAGGTAGTATGTGAGCTTCCTAGGATGACTATAACAAATTACCACAGTCTACGTGGCTCAAAACAGCAGAAATTTATTCTGTCAATTCCGGAGGCCCGAGTGTGAAGTCAAGGTGCCCCAGGGTTGGTTCCCTCTGGCAGCTCTACAGGATAGTCTGTCCCACGCCTCTCTCCTGGGTTCTGGTGGCTTCTGACAACCATAGGTCCTCCTTGGTTTGTCACTGAGGAACTCCAATCTTTGCCTCATCTTCACATGGCCACCTTCTCTGTGTGTCTTTGTGTCAAACCTCCTCTCCTTCCCCGTAAAGAAAACTCCACCCTAAATTCAGGAGGACTTCATCTGGAGATCCTTACCTTAATTACCCTATTTCCAAATAAAACCACACTCCCAAGAACTAGGGTTTAAGACTTGGACAGATCCTACACCAGGGACACTATTCAACACATTGCACTTAGTAATTTTCCTTCCCATGAGTGAAATGGGAATGTTTTAACCCTGTTGGAGGTAACACATTTAGTGCAACTCCTGGAATGTGAAAGTTCATAATTTAATCCTATGTAAACTATAAACATTATGGTTATCATTATAATTAGTAAATGTTTTCATGAGGTCAGGCAATGAATTAGTAGTGGCAGTGAGCTCACATCCTCTGACCCCAAGCCCAGTGCTTTCCCGGAATTCCCTTTCACTGTTATGGAAGAGTAGCGGAGCCCCTCCGCCTCATGCATGTTCTCTTTCCGTGTTGAGTTGTCCAAATCCTAACGCTCAGGGCCAGCTTGGAAGACTGGAGAAACCAGCAGCCTGCGTGGGGCTTGAAGAATCTGAGGCAGAGCCAACTCCAGTGAATTGAAGCGTAGCTTAGTCACAGATCCTAGAATGCAACTGCTAGGTAGTGAATTGTGGTGTTTAACTTCCAAACTGCAGATGTTCCCCATTCCCCTTGGCCCCAGCCTCAGGGCAATGTGGTCCTTCCTGACTGTTGACGGACGCAGCCTCATTCCACTGCAATCATGATGGCAGCTCATGCTGCAGATTCATACCTGGTGTTGCTTAACCCTCCCGCCTCCCGCAAGGACCCCAGCCTTGCTCAGGGAGTATCCTCTCTTCTTTCCATTCCCGATTCTCCCATCTTCACTCCCCAACCGCCTCCCTGACCCCACCTGCCACTCTTCCAATCATTATTCCAGGCACGGCAAGTTAGCCTATACTTTGCTGCAATCGCCACACTTACGACCCCCATGTTTACGTAACATCAAAAATGCTTTTGTTCACAGAACGAAGAAGTATATAAACAACCGGGAAGGAGGATTCTTTCTACAAGCCTAGCTACCAATTAGAGGGTCATTTGCTCGAAGTGCTGTATTTAGGGGAACTTGCCCAATCTCGGACTCCTGACATCTATGATACACAGGGGGTTTGCGACAGTGCCCCCAAAAACGCCACTCACCTCCACTAGGATGCCCTAAAACCTTTCATTCCACCATTCCATCATCTGAACTGGCTTTTTCCCAACCCGGTCTGAGCCCCCAACCCCATCCTGCCTCTGCCTCCTTATCCTCTACTCATCTTTCAATTCCTGGCTCAGGTGTCACTTTCTCAGGAAAGCCCCTCATCCCCTATAATATCCTCTTTCATGTCACTGTGCTCTCCTTCACAGCACTGAGCACACTGTGAAATTATATGTTTATCTGTGCAACTATTTGATTCATGTCCAATAATGACAGGTAAGCCCCAGGTAAACAAATGTGTTATTTTTGCCACTGTATCCTGGAATACATAATAAATGTTTGATAAGGCTTTCTGAAGGAATGAATGAATGGGAAGTGCCTATTCGGTTACAGCATTCTTATATGCTACTGCTTAAAGTCTTTCTCTAGTTTACACACACGCATACACACCTCATCCAAAGGCCTCTGTGCATGGAAGAAAGGTCATTAAAGGCAGAGCACAGTGACTGACTCCTGTAATCCCAGTACTTTGGAAAGCCAAGGCAGGTAGATCTCTTGAGTCCAGGAGTTCGAGACCAGCCTGGGCAACATGGAAAAACCCTGGCTCTACAAAAAATACAAAAATTAGCCAGTCTTATAAGCCCATCTCTAAATAAATAAATAATAAAATTTCTAAAAAAGGTAATTAAAGAATGAAGTTGAGATGAAAGCGCTGTTTATGCTACAGACAACTTCTGTTCAAATATTAATACAAGCATCTCTCAAAAGTACCCTGCTCCTGGCCCTTGAACCCCAGCCAGCATGGGAATGTCACTGACAATGCCGCCTTTGGGAATGTGCTGGGTTCTGGAGCATCCTGCGAGCCCGTTCCTCACTCTCTGCCTTGCCACACTACTTCACCTCCCAGTCTACCAGACACACAGGCATTCGCAGCAACCTGGATGGAATAAGAGATTAAGTGATGTAACTCAGAAATGGAAAGCCAAACACTGGATGTCCTCATTCATATGTGGGAGCTAATCTATGAGAACACAAAGGAATACGAACGATACATTAGACTTTGGGGACTCAAGGGAAGGGTGGGAGGGGGGTAAGGGATAAAAGACTCTGCATTAAGTACAGTGTACACTGCTCACGTGATGGAGCAGGGGCATCAAAATCTCAGAAATCACCACTAAAGAACTTATTCATGTAACCAAACACCACCTGTTCCCCAAAAACCTACCGAATTAAAAAAATTTTTTAAATAAAAATAAGTATCATTTACCCATTAAAAAATTAGTCTTCTCTTATACCTTTGTGGTCATAGCCTCACCACCCCAGGGACTGGGCATGAGTTCCTACATGGGAGAGGAAAGGAAGAATGGGGTCAGAATCTCAGGGACACCTTCAACTCCAATTGCCACTCCCTGCCTCACCATCACCAAGTCCTCCAACCCTTACACAGAGAGATCAAAGGTCTAAATCTGGAGACACCAGCCTGAGTTCCAACCAACAGGACTGAACATGAGAAATGTCTGAGGCTGGAAAGGGGGCTACGCAAGTGTGATGAGTTAGGTGCCATTTAAGGCTCAAACACCCCCAAGATATTACGGTATCACAGCCACCAAAAGAGAGCCTTAAATAACAGTAATAAAAAAAAAAATCTGTTAAAATCAATCCCAGTGCTTTCTGCTTAGGAGAGGAAACACCCCGGGGTTAGTGTGCCCATGATCATGAAAGCAGCATGACCCACTGGGGGATATGTGTTAGTCACCTCTTCCCCAGCTCCCCTCCCTTCCCTCCACCCACTTCTCTTGCTCTCACACACAGAAAGCTGTATCAATCACTTCAACCATCAAAGGTCTGGACTCTAGGCTGCTGTCAAGAGAAACAGACCACAAATAGGGAAGGGGAAGGTGGAGGCATCAGGATTTCATGCCACGGAATATGAGCGTGGGCAGACATGTCCTAAAACAATGGGAGAAACTTGCTTTACAATTTTAATTGGGCAATAGCCCTCCTGTTACCATGATTATTATGTGAGGCTATTTATCTGGAATCTATAAGGTACAGAAGAAAAATGTGGTTACACAGACACCTGTTTGCTCTATTCAAGGCTTCGAGGAAAGAAGAGATGATCCTGTGTTGAACGACAACCTGGGTCCCCTGCTGTGGACCCATCCCTGCCTGGAGGCACCCTCCTCCTCCTTTTACAAATGAAACTGAAGCTCTGAGAAGGGAAGCAACATGTGTTCCACCACAGAGTTACTTAGAGCCAAAGTTCTAATCCACTTTTTTAAGACAGAGTCTGACTCTGTCACCAGGCTGGAATGCAATGGCGCTATCTTGGCTCACTGCAACCTCTGCCTCCCAGGCCCAAGAGATTCTCCTGCCTCAACCTCCCAAGTAGCTGCAACTACAGCTGTGCGCCACCAGGCCCAGCTAATTTTTGTATTTTTAGTCGAGATGGGGTTTCACCATGTTGGCCAGGCTGGTCTCAATCTCTTGACCTTGTGATCCACCCACCTCAGCCTCCCAAAGTGCTGAGATTACAGACGTGAGTCTGTCGGATTTTAAGCCTTCTGCCCACACCAGTCTTCTTTCATTGTAGGGACAAATCATCCTCACATGAAGAGGAGCCCAGTGCCCACCGATAATTCCCTGTTTCATTGCCTTTCATCACCTCAGCTGATAATTGCTCTGACCGACCAAACACACAAAAGAAACAAACAGATGCGTAAAGAGTCAGTGAGAATGGATCGGCTCCCATATCTAAAATAGAAATCACCGTAACATGATATTAAACAAGACTCTGTCTCATTATTTCAGTTTTGGCAGTGGTCCCAGAGGCTGGGGACCACAGTAGGTGCCATATGCCCCCATTAAATTACATGGTATGCTCTCCTTCCACGGGCTTCTGCTCACATGCGCTGGTCACCATCTCCATCCCTTTAAAAAGCTTCAAGGCACAGAGAATGTCCCTGGAGACATGGAGCTGGCTGTAGAGGTTCCCACCCACCTTCACAGCAGATGGGACTGCAGTATCTGTGACTTCACCTCAAGCAGGTGGAGCAACACCAAAAGTATTAACACAGAATCTGAGGGCTGCAGCATCAGTGGGATTGAACTGGCATCTTACTCCCACCTGGGAACAGCCAAGGGCTAGCAGCTGTAGATGGTGCTCCCTGCCTGCTGGCAGAGCACTGGAAGCAAGTTGCTGCCACAGATGGCCAGGGAAAGGTAACAGCTTTTTCAGGGAAGACCTGGTAGGGTGGAAGGTCCTGTCCAAGAGGACTCTCAATCTATTATTTAATAACTGTAGCTTCCTGTTAAGTCTTTGGATCAAACATCCTCCTGGGTTGTCTTCTTTGGGAATGCTTTGGTTATACCTGGCCCCTTGATCTTCCATTGAAATTTCAGAACCACTTTGTGGTGGTCTAAAGAGTCCAGTTGGGATTTCTATCAATCAATTTGGAGAACGTTAACCCCTTTATGACATCCACACATTATATCTATAAACACTTGCTTTGAGGTTTTAGAAGACCTAAAGTTGAGTATGTTTTATCTGTAAAAGTCTTGAACATTTTAGATTTTCAAAGCATTTTACTTGTATTCATTATTTTAAATTATGCCTTTTGAAATCACATATTCTAATGGGGGCCTAGAAATGCAATTTTATTTTGTATAGTCATTTTGTATCAATATAAATTATTAATCTTAAAATTTACCTATTGATCTTTGGGATTTTCTGTATATTCATGTCCAAATGAAGACAATCCTTCTACTTCTTTACTTTGTCTAGGATTATTGTACAAAGTTGAAAAGATGCTGCTAGAACAGGAATGATTGTCTTGTTCCTATTAATAAATTGTCTTGGGCAGGATGCGTTGGCTCACACCCGTAATCCCAGCACTTTGGGAGGCCGAGGTGGGCAGATCACCTGAGGTCAGGAATTTAAGACCAGCCTGGCCAACATGGTAAAGCCCTGTCTTTACTAGAAATACAAAAATTAGCCAAGCATGGTGGCAGTTGCCTGTAATCCCAACTACTCGGGAGGTTGAGGCAGGAGAATCGCTTGAACCCAGGACGCAGAGGTTGTAGTGAGCCGAGATCATGCCACCACATTTCAGCCTAGGCAATAGAACTAGACTCCATCTCAAAAAAAGTTAAAAATTGTTTCTAATAGTTTGAGATTAGCTGTAGATTTTGAGAAGTGCCTTCATCAGATTAAGAAAGCTCCCTTCTAGTTTATTAAGAATACTTATGAATAAATGCTAAATTATACTGATTAACTTTTTACATCTATTGCGATTTTTTTAAATTAATGAATAGCATTACTCCATTTTTCATTTAAATTCATCTTACATTCTACATTTACTCTGGTAAGACCTTTTTGCCCTAAAGCATATTTTGCCTGATACTAATATAGCTTCACAAATGAGCATTCATGAACTACTTGCTACAAACCTTTTTCCATTTATGTTTCACAACTTCCTGTGCCCTCATGTTTCAAGCAAAAAGCATGGAACTGGGTCCTGTTTCTTTTTCATCTGTTCTGACAGTCTCTGTCTCCACTGGCAAGTTGAAATCCTATGTTTGTCTTATTCCATATTCTTCCTCTATTTGTGTGGAAGTTATATGTTCTGTTTTTCCTCTTGACTGTCTAGGAACTTTGGCTGTAGAAGTTCTTTGAAGCCTGAGTTAAGAGGTTATTTTTTTCTTCAAAGAGGATTTGTAATTACTGTGGTCAAACGGCAGAAGGCATTACCAAATCATTACTACTTTTAACTCAGTTTTTGCTTGGGATCTTTTGGAATTCTTGGGTAGTGTAAATTCTAGCCCCAAACCATGTGAAAGTCAGATTATGGGTCCAGAATCCTCAGGAGACACGCTTGGTTTTGGTGTGGGTTTTGTTGCTGTTTTTTTCCTGAATCTAGAGCTGAGATGGATATGGAGAAGTTTCCGTGTGTGGATCTCAGTGTGTGTACATCACTGCTGGCTGCGTCCAGGCCTACCCCTTGCTTGACCACTGTTAGCATGTTTATCCTGTGTATCCCATCTCACATTCCCATTCCCTCCCCACCATGGCCAGCCATTCTCACGTTTGCTTTATGTGCCCCGTTGAATTGGGTTCCCCCAAAATTCATGTCCACTCAGAGCCAGTGAAATAGAGAAATGGGGTCTTTGCAGATATCATCAAGTTGAAGTCAGGTCACACTGGAGTAGGGCAGGCCCTAAACCCAATGTGACTGGTGTCCCTATAAGGAGAGAGAAATGTCCATGCAAAGAGAGACATGGGCACACAGAAAAGGAAGACAGCAGCAGAGACTGGAGTGATGCATCCACAAGCCAAGGAACACCAAGAATTGCCAGCACCATCAGACGCTACGAGAGAGGCATGGAAGAGATTCTTCCCGGGGGACCCAGAAGGAGCCAACCATGTTGATACCTCAATTTCAGACTTCTGGCCCCCAGAACTATGAGAGAAGAATTTCTATTGTTTTTGTTTGTTTTTGAGATGGAGTCTCACTCTGTTGCCAGGCTGGAGTGCAGTGGTGTTCACTGCAACCTCCACCTCCTGAGTTCAGGTGATTCTCCTGCCTCAGCCTCCTGAGTAGCTGGGACTACAGGCACACGCCACAACGCCTGGCTAATTTTTGTATTTTTAGTAGAGATGGGGTTTCAGCATGTTGGCCAAGATAGTCTCCATCTCTTGACCTTGAGATCCACCTGCCTTGACTTCCCAAAGAGCTGGGATTACAGGCATGAGCCACTGCGCCAGACCAATTTCTGTTGTTCTAAGTCATCCAGTTAGTGGTAGTTCCTAACAGCCCCAGGAAAGCAATGCAATGGAGATCCCTTAATTTGTATTATTGCAAAACATGAATTGCTTTGTATGACTGTATTTTTGATTTACATAAATGATATCATGCTGTGGATTGCTTCTGCTTTTTTCTCTCATTTCTTATAGCACTTTCTTTAGGACATACCCATAGTATGAGTATATCTGGTAGCACGCATTTACATATCCCAATCTACTCACCAGTGGTCAGTTCCCAGGAGGCTTCAGATCCCTGTCCCTGCAAGCAGGGAGAATAAACATCTGCACACACACCAAATAACTTGTACGTGGACAATTTATTTTGTCCATACACCCAAACATGGAATTACTAAGTCATAAAAACTATGCATATTTAACTAAAATAACTATTAGTAGAATGCTTTCAGAATCACTACTATACTTTTCTCACTCCTACCAACTGTACGTGAGGGTTTCTCTGTCCTCAAACCCCACCCACACTTGTCATTATTTGGCTTTCTACATTTTGCCAGCCTAGGAGGTATAAGGTAATGTCACATTTTTATTTGCTCCCTGATTAATGATCAGTTCAAACAACTCTTTGTATGCCTGTTTGTTCTTTTTGTAAATTACCTGGTTGCATCCTTTGCCCATTTTTTTTTTTTCTGTTGGGATACTGTCTCATTCTTGTTGCTTTGTAGGAATTCTTTATATATTTTAGATCAGCAAACCAAGTGTTTTTGGCAGGGAGTGGGATACTGTTCATACTCTCAAAGATAACTTAGAATCCTGAGGAGGTTTTGCTTATGTTTATTATATCCAATGTTTTCCATGTTAGAAAATAAAACTGAGAAAGTTTTAAAGGTTTCCTAACAGGTTTAAAGGTAGCAATTTTAAACTCATTATATGTTAATGCAAGTAACATTTTTTATAAAAAATGATAGCTTCCAAAAAATTATGAGGCAGCAACAATATTTTTCATTTTTCCAAATCTTATGAATGTTTGGCTTAAGACAAAGCTGAATTCTCGAATCTGCTTCTGCATTCTATCTGTTGTAATATATTAGTTTGGTTGAAGTAAATGAAGATACTTAGTTGGGGGAGGAAGAAGTTATTTAACAATTGCAGATATTCTTTGCTACTACACCAAAATTCAGTAAGTGGTCATTTTTTAAGGTTATTTGCAATGTGGAATCCAAAATTATATTGAAGAGCTTTTTACTGTTTCATAAAAATCCACCAGCCACTCTGAATATATCTTTTACTCATGCATGATTTTGTAGAATCATTCATTAGTCATTCGGGAAATATTAATAGTTACACAAGTCATTCAAATGTTAACATATTTCATTATACGGTATGAAAAAAGTCACATTTGTTGGTATCACTACCAATCTCATCAGAAAGGTCTAAGTATTGGGAATGCGTCAAGCCCATGATAATGAGTATGTTTTACAAAATTCTAATTTTTGCCTTAAAGCTTGAATGGTATCATTGCCAACACATACTGTCAGTGGTTTTCTTTGAAGTGCCAAGCTCCATTTATTCACTTCTGAGAAAGCAGGGTGGGAGGTGCTGGGATGAGAGGCAGATAGTTTGCTTTCAGTCTCACAAATTCTCTCCTAAAGTGCTACCAAGTCCAGCAGCCTCTGACCAGAATGCTGGACAGCCACGCAGCCAGGCTGGAGCCTGAGGGCTGGAGGAAAAGTGAAGCCCTGACTCCAGCCCCTTAACTGCAGCAGAGGGCAAACTCAGCCTGTCCTGAAACTGAGACTACCCACCTGGGAGGCCATAGAGGAAACCCTGAGCTTTCTGACCAACACACCCAGGAGCCACCAGAACTGGCCCCTCTCCAGCCAGAGTCCCAGCTGTCTTATCCACAAGACAAAGCTGATAATGGCAAACTTCAGCCACAATTAGCATTTCTTATCTTCCAGGCTCTAGATGACAGCTTCAGACAAGTCTCAGCCCGAAGGAGCCTATGTTCTGGCGAGCATTGGTTGGGCCCTATTGCAAGCATAAGAGACGGGAAATGAGAGAACTAAAGCCAAATCTGGCTAGAGAGGTCACCTCTTCTTAACTAAAGCGCCTAGTGTTACCTGATCTATTGTACTATCTCTTGCTTTCCATCCCAGAATCCAAATATCATCAAGTGAAAAATCACAGACTCAACCCCCAACATTTTAGTTAGCTCACACAGAACTACTATAGTTAAAGAAAATACTCAAAATAGTTCCTGCACATCCTACCATGAGTATTGCTAGGGTCTGCGCATCCCAGATAATTCAGAAAATCCTTGCCCTTCCATATCGTAGGGACAGATTTCAGATTTAAAGTGTTTTAAACAGAGAACTCCGGCTCTTTTTCTCTCTCCCTTTCTCTACTCTCTCTCTTGCTCTCCCACACCCCCACACACCCAAATCGCTATTCTTTTAGGATCTTCTAGGAATTTTGGTCTCCTAGGAGTGCATTATAAAATGCAAATAACCCAGGAGGAGGTCACACTCAACACCATCTTCAGTTTACACTTGAGTTAACAATTAACTCCTTAGAAGCCTCCAGCTTGCAGTATTTTCAAGCAGACCTCAGAAATCAACCACCATCTCTCTCACTCAGTTAACAGATCCCAGCAAATGAAAAAACTCAGGATTGGAAAGGGGACACGCCTTCCCAGGATTATGCAGCCCACTGGCAAGAGGATGGATGCAGAAGCTAGTTTCTTGCTCTGCTGGCTTCCAAAGCCTCCTGTTCCCCTGGGCATAATCAAAGATTCCCAAAGCAGGAAAGAGCAGCTTCCATTCAAAAGGGCTCCATGTCCAGGCTGCAGACACCCTGCACAGTGCCCCTGCAGCTCTGGGAGTTGTTCTAGAACTTTCCTCGAGTCTACTTACTACTGGATCTCCAGGTTCATTCATCCAAGTGCCACCTCCAAGCCCAGCCCTTCAGCTGCTCCCCACTCCCAGGCATCCCTTTGGCTCCCCATTCTGGCTTCCCCTAGACACTGCCTTACAGCTGTCCCTGTGCCTGCCATATGCAGGCCACACCTGGCCCAGCCTGAGCTCAACTTCAAATGTCCTTTTTAGTATAGAAAGATATTTCAACAGCTATTGTGACAAACACACCTCATGTAGCACCTGGGACATGCCCAGTTGGGTGGTGGTGTTACAGGAAAGGGGTCCTGGTCCAGACCCGCAGAGAGGGTTCTTGGATCTTGCACAAGAAAGAATTCAAAGCAAGTCCATACGGTGAAGTAAAGTAAGGAAAGAATGGCTACTTGACAGAGCAGCCCTGAGGGCTGCTGGTTGCCCATTTTTATGATTATTTCTTGGTGACATGCTAAACAAGGGGTGGATTATTCATAGTTCCCCTTTTTAGACCATATAGGGCAACTTCCTGCTGTTGCCATGGCATCTGTAAACTGACATCTTGGTTTTGGTGGGTTTTGGCTGGCTTCTTAACTGCAAGCTGTTTTATCAGCAAGGTCTTTATGACCTGTATCTTGTGCTAGCCTTCTATCTCATCCTGTAACTTAGAATGCCTTAATTGTCTGGGAATACAACGCAGTAGGTCTCAGCCTTATTTTACCCTGCCCCTATTCAAGATGGAGTTGCTCTGGTTCAAAGGCATCTGACAGTAGAAGAAAGATAGAAGAAGCATCTAGAAAAGAAGGGAGTGATGGATGTCCTTGGGAAGTTCCTGAACCAGCTCCTTGCTGCAGAACAGCTCCTTTGGAGGTTTCTGGAACCCAAGGTCACATCCACCTGTCTCCTGCTCCTCCAATTCCCTCACAGTGGCTCTGGGGAGGGGATGGAAGGCTGGTGAAGCCAGTGGGAGAGGCACACAGAGCTGCCACCGGAAGCCCAGGCCTCCAGTTTTCACAAGCTACTAGGAAGCCTGTCAATTCATACTTGTCATTTGATATCTCAATAATTTCTCACTACCTATGATACTTTGCTTTTGTATTATCCATTTAAAAGGCCACTTATGCAAAACTGAAGTGCACGGAAAGTAAATCTTGGCGTGTTTACAAAATCACAGATCAACAGTACTCCATTCTTCAGGTGAATTATAACTTACCATTACAGCCATGGGTCCAACCCTTCCTGTATATTGTTATCTTTGGTACAAGGGGGTGCCGTTCAAGGGGGATCTAGGCAAAGTCTTGCAGTTTCAGATAGAAATTTCCTTTTCATGAGTAATTCAATCTAAATCTAGTCATAGACTCCCAGCCCTGGAATTCAACCAAATGTTTCATTAACAAACCTCTCCAACAAATATCCATCCTCTAGACACCTAGCATCAGGTTAACGAGTGGGAATGCATGGGGATTTCAGAAAAGGTCCAGGCATACATAACCCCTTACATAGAGTTCTCAGGTCATGTTCTCTTGACAGGACTCATCACTCTCCCTTCCCTTTGCCTGCCCCATCCCCTCCATGAGCCTCTGCCCCCTCACAGTTCTTCTGAACCAAAACTTGATCTGCCTCTTCATGTTTCTCAGCCATGTTTGTTGATCAATTATCTCATTAGAAAAATTTACATCTGTAGAACTCATGTTTCCTTATGCATCTTTCAGGAATCAGGGCACATGCTCCAAATATATACACACAGTCTTCCCTTGGTATCTGCAGGGGGTTTGTTCAAGATGGTCCCCCTCCCCTCACCCATACCCAAATTTACAATATTCAAGTTTCTTATGTAAAATAGTGTATTTGCATATAACCTATGCACATCCTCCCATATACTTAAAATTATCTGTAGATTACTTATGATACCTAAGAGAATACAAATTCTATGCAAATTGTTCATATACTGTATTTTTATTTGTATTATTTTTATTGTTGTTTGAATCCATGGATACAGAACCCGCAGGTAAGGAGGGCTGAGTGGATTCTGGGGAAAGAGAATGATTTATCACAGAAATTTGTCACATAAGCAGTTCAAGGAAAGATGGGCTGATCTCTTCTCTGGGAAGTTGCCACAGGAATTATAGCAGGTGCTGTTAGCTGCCTTCCCAATGCTGAGGCTTCACAGTTTGAATGGGATTGATCCCAGCCCCAGCTCCACCAGCAGGCCCTGTTTGGTCTAAATCATGATTCACCAATCAGTAGCCTCAACCTCTCAATGCAAAAATTGGTTCAGTGTGTGTATATGTATATAAAATAATCACGTATATCTCAAATAAATATAATCACGATTTACTTTCTAAATTACTTATATGGGCATATTTAATTACTTCTGACGTTTTAGAAATGTTTAAGAAAGATCAGCACATAAAAAGGTTGGTTCAAAAATGGGCATCTGGCCTAAGTTTGTCCAGCTGCAGTGAATTCTAGCACTTAGGCTCCATCCTTGAGAGGAGGAAAGAACCCCTCTCTCCTGCTAGACATAAATGAGAAAGTATGCATTCCCCCTCCACTGGCAAATGTCTCATGACCACATGGAGAGCCAACCTCGGATGTAGCTGATGAGATGGAAAGCGGAAGGGAGAGAAAAAACTATTCAGTGTCATCCTGAGCTGCTGGATCAAGCTTTGCCAAGTGTCAACCCTGCCTCTGGACTTTTCAACAACATGAACATTTCTGTTATCTTTTAAGCTAGTTTGATTTGGATTTTCTATAGCTTCCAACCAAAAACATCTTAACCGATACAGAATTTCATGAAACCAGTAGGGATTCTGGTGACAATCTAAGAACACCACAAATCCTGAAATTCACGTTTCTGGGAAGGTGAGGCATCAGGGGTGAATATGCCCGAACCCTAGAAAGCCTCTGTCTCTTTCAGTAGTTCAGCATCACTCTGGCTACTAACAGCTGCTCTCGTATGGACATTAATACCAACAATTCAGGAAGCTCTGATGCCATTTGCAACAGAGCAAGTTGAGGATGTTCTCATTTTCCGGCCACCACATGTATCTCCCAGGTTTGGCTTCTGTAGCATACTGTCACAGCACACCCTAACCTGAAGGCTTAGTGGTGCAAATGGGCAAGAATTCTCCCCCTCCCTCCTCCCAGCCCTCTCTGCCCACCCCCCCAGCACCCTCCTACCTCCCCCCTGCCATTCATCCACCCCTCTTCACCCCTGCAGACCTTCAAAGGGTTAACTGCTAAAGAAAGGGCTTTTAAGAACAGCTGGAAACAAAGTGTTGCCCCAGGCTGACAGCAACCAATAAAAGGTCAGGAGGTTGACAGAATCATTTTCCATGGGAATAATTTTCTAAAGGAAATAGTAACGTTATTTAAGTCACCAGGTGGGACACATAAAGGACAATCTTTCCTGGCTCTTAAGAAATGTTCGACATTTAACCTCACAGATTTTGTCTGCCTCTGATTTACATAATGAACCCAAAACCTTGGTAACATTAAATGACTTTTTATGTATAATATATATACATGTATGCTATATCATTTGGTTTTGTGAAATTACATCACCTCTCTGGAAATAAACATGGGGGAGGGGAGAGAAGGAAATAAAACATTCATACCCTTTAACCCAGTAAGCCCGCTCCAGGGACTACAGCCCCAGGAAATATATTCAACAGGGAAAATAAGCTTCGTGTGCAAAGATGGTCACTGCAACATTATTTATGATACAAAAAAAAAAAAAAAACCCCTAATGGTTCAGCAAAAGAGGGTGGGTTAGTAAATTATTGTACATCAATGTGAGAGAATATTATGGGTCATTAAAAATGCAAAGTAACATGGAAAATGCCAACTTAAAAAAGCAGACATAAAACAATACACACAGATGATTGGAACTGGCTGACTGCATCTTTAGCAAATAAAGACTGGTAAGTGGGACGATAATGATAAATGCTAAATGGAGCCAGTAGACTTGGGAAAGAGCCTCCTCTTTTTCTCAATTTTATGTAATATTAATTATTTTCTCTGATTAAAAATGTAATTTTGTTAAGAAATGAAAATATTCATTAGCTGTGGTTAGGGTTGCCCACCCTTATGAATGTACAAAAAACCATTGAATTTTATACTTTCAATGGGTAAATTGAATGGTATATGAATTCTATCTCAAAGCTGTTATAAAACATGTAATTTAGTTTGTAAAAATGTGAGCCACTTTCAATGGAGAGAGAAAAGATCTTTGTTTTCCACTTAAGGAACAGTGTCATTTAACAGCTGGATTCTACGGGGCTTTTAAATAAATTCTCAACACAATTTATTAAGTTGGTAATAAATACTACCTTGGGCCCTGTTTTAACCAGAGCACACCCAGTGAGCCCAATGAGACAGGAGCTTCCCTGATCCCTCTGGAGATGAGCTTGATGTTAGTGGGAAAAGACTTGTAAAATCGGACGGAGTCCAAACCTCAAAACAACAGCTTAATCATAGTTCTGTTCTGGGCAGCTGACTTATCCTCTCTGAGCCTCTGTTTCTGCCTCCATAAAATATTTAATTCCACTTTCCCAATGGGGTTGTTGTGAAAATTAAAATACACCGTTCATCTAAAACACCTGAGAAATAGAAGATATTCAGCAGCTGCTGTATTTCTTTTGAAAAATAGAGGTGCAACTGAATCAAGTTTTTAAATTACTTTGAATTTTGCCCAGGGGAGGGGTGCCCCCAGAGATGATACTAGTGGTCCTTCTTCCCACAGTGAACGTGGGGAGTGGTGGGGACATTTCTGTCCCTCAGAGTTGAGTCTGCATTACCTACTCCTCAGGGGTGTTTTTTTGAAGACTCTGAGAGTGTTTTCTGGGAGATTGACCATTGGTCCTGGTCGCTGGTCACTCATCCCTAACAACCTGACCCAGCAGCCATCACATTTGTCCATATGTCCCATCCCAAATCACTCGTATCTGGGAAGGGGAGAGCAAAGTTTCATCCCAGCACTGCAAAAACAACTATTGAGTTCAGTCAAATCGAAATCAGCTAAACCAGCTCCCCACAGCAACATCAATTCCAGTTGGAGACGTGCACTCGTGATGACACTGACTTCTTCCTAACGTGAAAATCCTACAGCATAACGACAATCACTGTATCTTTGGGGTTGGAAAGACCTCGGGCTGAATATTGTCTCTACCCCCTTAACAGCCTTCAGTTAAATTACTTATTATATCTAAGACATGGTTTCCTCCACTGGAGAAAACGGTGTAATTGTAGAGAGGATAAAATAAGAAAAAATATAAACATTATCTGGTACATGGTAGATGCCCAATAAATGGTAATGTTATCCCCCTTCCTGTTACTCCTTAACTGATGGACAACTCCTGCTAAGATAGGCTTATTAATCCTTTTTCTCTTTCTCTTTCTCCTGCTCTCTAGCTCCACTCTCACCCTCTGATTTCTTCTCTTTCCCAAATCAACAAGTCCCAGAGTGCAAGCCTCCAAATGTCAGTCAGCACAAACTCGGCCAACGGCACATGGCCCCACACAAACTCCCCATGATCTCATGCAGTTGGACTGTTATTTTTACAGACTGGTATTGAGAAGCGTAAACCAGGAATGTTTTCAGCACTGTCACGCTGGGTATTCTCAGGCCTGCAGTGCAGATGGAGCGTTCCGAGAATTTTACGGTACAACCCGTGGGCCTCCGTGCTCTCCAGAGTCAGGAGGAAAGCATCAGCGGCTCCTCGCTCCACTCTGCATTCTCTCCTCCTTGTTTGCTGACTGGGCATCCCCTGCAGTAGCCACTGCCCTGAGCGGAGGTGTAGATTACCAGGGTACCCAGCAGCTCTGCAGCCAGCAATCGACGCGCCTGCTGTATCACTGAGTCATTGGCTATGCAGCATGTGACCCAGGAAGCAGAGCTGCTTGTCCCTGACAAGCCACCCTGCTCTTCCACAAACAGAAGCAATGAGCAGGGCATGGGACAAGGCTGGGGAGGGCATGCGCTCCCACCTCCCAACAGCCATGGAGGTAAACAACAGGAATTTCACACCTGCCAGATGTGTACTGGAATTGTCAGAGCTGCAATAAACCACCCGTGTCAACCATGAAACATAAGCCATGTTATTTTCTCCTGTAGTCGTGTAAGTAGATAGCTATAGCTATAGGAACAGATATACATCGGGAGATCTATAGATATATAGTAGTCCTCCCATCCTTTCATTACACAGTTTCATTTTCTGTAGTTGGAGTCACCTGCAGTCAACTGCAATCCAAAAGTATTGACTAAAAATTTTCAGATAAAAACAATTCATAAGTTTTAAATTGCACAGTATCCTGAGTAGTCTGATGAAATCTCTGGCTGTCCTGCTCCAACCCACCTGGGTTATGAATCATCCTTTTGTCTGGCATTTATATAACATGTGTTTTCCCAAAAGTAAAAGAGAAAAGCAAAGAGAAGGTATAAGCACTTTGGTCTAACACAGGGAGGATGAACGCTTCAGTAGCAACCACCTCCCCACTGGAATTTTCTCTTTCCTCTCCCTCCCCACTTCTCTCTTAGTCTCCTCTCTCTCCCCCCCTCCTCTGGTGTGGACCCACACGGTTTTCTTCACTCATTACATGCATTTCTGACTCTCAGTGTTTCAATCATTTGCTGTCATCAGCTGTGGGTTCTTCCTCAGTAACTGCAATTATTTGAAAACAATGTCACCATGAATGTCTTTCTTCTTTCTCCCTGGTAACCGCTCTGGGCGTCGTTCCTCACATGCCCTGTCTTGCTGCCTCTCTGCCTGGCTTTGCTTCTTTCCCTCTTCCTTCTGCCTCACCCCTCATCCGGCTTGCAGTATCCCTGGTAGAGAAGGGACAGAGTGACCCGTGTCTACACAAGGAGCAGCCACTGTGCCCTCGCGCACTGTAAGTGGGTTCAAGGCCAAGATCAGCAGGCATGCTAACCAACCCTCCAAATATTTTGGCAATGCCACAAGTGTGCCATGAAGGTACCCCACCATGGTGGGCCCCAAAGGGAACACGCAGATCCTTCCCTACTCTGTCCTCTCCCTCACTCAGACCACACAGCAGAACGACTTCAAAAACATTTGAGGACTGCTTCCCATTCTGAGTGTCTAAGGCCTCAGAGCTCCTTAGAGAGAAGACAATACTCTTAAGTCCTTTCAGAATTCCAAAAACGCTAATAAAACCCAGGCACTAGCTTACACGGGATGGCCCAGGCTGGCTGAATCATCACATTTCTCTGCCTTGGTCCAGCACAGAACTGACACAACCTGGGATCACCGGCAAATTCACAAACACCAGAGGACAAATGTCCCCGCAGAGGACAAATGTATCACTTGCTAAAATACAAAGTGAGGAAAATCATGATTACTTAGCAAACTGGTGTGTTTAGTGAACAAAAGTCTTTCTAAACACAGGACCAACAGGCAAATAATCTTGAATGAAATGGTTCTCAATAGAGAAACAGAAATCTTTGACTTCAACCTCATTCCAAAAGAAAGACCACAAGGTAGCTGTCTCAATCAAGGCCACTGTCCATGTGACCCTGAAGTGACAGAAAGCAGATGCTATTAGGGCGAAATTGCATGACTCCTCAGGAAATCACATGGAGGGAGTCAACATCTTCGTGATTCGATATCCCAAGCACTGGGAAACAGAAAAGTGACAACTGCTACCTCTCGACCCAAATCTCCAGAGACCAAGAAGGAACACAGGATGTCCTCATGTTAACTGCATCATCTCTCAGGGCTCTAAAATGAATAATACAGAGACATGCAGTCTGGATCACCAGAGCTTCAGACTGCAGAGGTGTGGCCGAAAAGGTTGCACTCGCTAGAACACACTTGGGGTCCAGAATGCTTTTCTGCTGGCCCGCACAGCTTTGCCACTGTCCAAACAACTGAAATCTCACCTACTCCATGAACTCCAGGTCAGTGATGACAACAGGAAGTGATTCTTTTGTACCCATCACTTTCCAAAGACCACACAAGCCTTTCACATAAAGTACACACACATCAAAAATAACAGGCCATAGTTAGCTGTTTCTTGCTACTCAGACCTGATTATGCTCGGGACTCCCAGCTTGGCCCAACTATTTTAGGGAGGCCCAAGAAGCCGATCACATATGCTCCCCTAATAAAGCACATGACTGACAATGTCCTTCCGTCATCAGGAGTGTCCAAGAGCAGCCATCACCACAAGCTAGGCCCACCTTTCTTGGATCTTCCCCTGTACCCACTGATGACAGACAAACCCGTCGTGCCCATGCTAGTGCTTCCTGCATCACTGTATTGGATGAAGTCCTTGCTGGGGACCACCAGGCCTGTCAGCCTTCACTGCCAGTCACACTGGTGTAACCACCTGTTCCAGACTCCTTCACCTGGTTGGCAAAGTAAAAGACACTGTCCCCTCTTTTCATGAGAAATGCTGCTGGAAACATATCATAGCAACACAACTGTGCTCCAAAGCTTACTGAGGTTTCTTTTAGCGAAAACAGCTCTGTCAGTCTTTACTCATGGCCCTTAGTCTCTGGAAGACCAAGCCAAGGGTTCTGAGGGGTGCTGGACTCTAGACAAATCCAAATGAGTGTCTTCCAGCCAGGCACCATGGGTTTGCTTCCTTCTGATGGCTGCAGCTTGGTACTGATGCCAAGCCCATGCCTCTTTTCCACTGTACCCTAAAGAACAGCTCTTTCCTCTGAAGCCTCTCTGGGTGCCTCATTGAAAACACTTAGGGAGAAACCTCATGTACACTCAGACACTGCCATCCAATGTCACCAGCATTCAAAGAAAGACAAGTTAGCACCAAAAAAGTTAACTAAGTCACAGCCCTTACTGAGAAAGGTGTACATGTGTGCATGTGTGTACATGTGTGTGTGCATGTCTATGCATGTGCTCGCTCCATTCCTACACTGTATGAGAGCAGGGGTGAGGAAGGCATGACAAGAGTTTGGCAGACATAGACTATTTGAACTTTGGTGTGTGCAGGACATTTGAATTTTGGCAGAAAGAAATTGGAGAAAGTGTGTCGGTAGAAATGGAAGTGTAGAGAGGTTAGGGTTAAACTCAACTGAGTAGAGGGCCAGCCACTTACTCTGCTCATTTTGTCATGAACTAGAGAAACTCTTATCTCATACTGGATAAACTTTGTGCAATCTTGTGAGAACCTGTTACGGACTGAAATGTCTCCTTGCAAGATTCATATGTTGAAACCCTAATCTCCAAAGTGACTGTATTTAGAGATAGAGTCTTTAAAGACACAACTAAGCTTAAATGTGTCCATAAGGGTGAGACTCGTAATCCAATGGGACTTGTATCCTTAGAGAAAAGAAAGCAACAACCAGGAATGAGTGTGCGCAGAGAAGAAGCTACGTGAGCATGCAGGGAGGTGGTGGTTATCTGCAAGCCAAGGAGAGAGGCCTCCAGAGAAACCAAACCCACCCACATCGGCATCTTGGCCTCCCAGCCTCCAGAATTGTGAGAAAACAAACATCTGTTGGTTAAGTCACTCAGTCCATGATTTTGTTATGGCAGCCCCAGCAAACTAATGCAGACTCACTGCATTGTCTGACTCCTCTTTTTTTATGTAACTTTAGGAACCAAGCCCCTCATTTTTGCCCCACTTAAGTAAATGAGGACCTGTTGTTAGTACGCCATCAGAGCTCATGCAGAGCTCATGCTGCCATCCTGCAAGTGGGTACTGTTCTACCGCATGGGCATCTGTGTATCCTCCATGTCCAGGGCAAGCCCTTGCCACTTCTGCATCCCTCGTATAGATACCTGTGGCACTCCTCCCTCAAAGACACTAACGCTTTGAAGCCCCTTCTTTAAAGATGGTGCTAAGAGAGTCAGTTCAAAAGTTGACTCTCTCATGTGGACCAGCTCGGTAAACCCAAATGCTTCCGCCTTTCTCTGCATTGCTGCAATGATAAATTGTCTCTCTCTCTCTCTCTTCTCCCATCTTCTTCTCCTGCATGCCTGGGTGTGTGACAGACAACCAGAGACTTTTCCATCCCACTGCAGAGTTTAGCTTGGTAACCAGTTCATTACTCACCTATGTCCCACCATCCCAGAGAGTGCCGTTAGCCCAGCCAACTAGAAACCACACAACAGTCAGCAAACTGTCAGTCCTAGACAGTCAACCAAATCCAGATTCACTTCACCTTGAAGAACCATGAAAATCCCAAGAACATTGTACAGCCCTTGACCAGCTTGGTCCATTTTTAACAGGACCACACTAACAGGTTAATTGCTCAGGAGCCTTTATCAAGCAACTTCCAAATTCTTATTAAGTAAAATGATAGGAAAAGAAATACACTTCCTGTCCATTGTTCTGCTGATTGAAACCAATAACACTCCAAGTTTATGGGACCTTACTGATGCCAATATTTGCACCCTTAAGAAAGGCTCTTTTCACACGTGCTTTGTCAAGAGAAGAGAGAAAAATGATAGCACGTTGTTCACAGCTGCCCTCGATGGTTCCAGCACTCCAGAGGCCTCTGCGATTCTGCAATGGACAGATCCTTCCAGAAGTCCCCAGAACTATCCATTCTGTTGTCTACTTTATCCAGGAAATGCAGATTTTGAATCTAGGCTACTTGAATTTTTGATACCCTATGCCAATTTATTTCCCATTTCAAAGTTTGGCAAACAGATTTTTCTGTTTATGCAATCTAGAATTCCGAGTTGTGATATCTATTTTTTTACTTCTATTTAAAAAATGTTAACATCCTTTAAGTGTCTCATATGCACCAGCAATGCCAGGCAATTTCCCTTCCTTTACTTTATTTAGACTTTGTGGCAACCCTGAGGAATCCTTGTTTCTCAGGTAGGGAAACTGACAATAGGGAGATAAAGTGAATTTCCTAAGATCAGTTCACAGAGGTCAAATAGGTCTCACTTCAAATTCTGGTCCTCTAACAATACCACACAGCTATGCAATGTTATTTTAGAAAAATCTGTCATGTTGGAGGCAACGTATTAATACAATTGCAAAGTTGCTCCCGCTGCTGTTGGGAGTGGGGACCTTGCTGTGCCGTGTGTGGTTCACTCAGGCAAGGGCTACAGACAGTGCCATGTACCACCATGCTCTCAGACAGACGATTGTCACCACCACAACCCCCAGAATGGTCAGGGTCTCTGCTTTTTTTTTTTTTTTTTTTTTTTAAAATAGCATACTGTTTTTTATTTTTATTTTTTATCTTTTAAAGATGGGGTTTCACCACGATGGCTAGACTGGTCTTGAACTCCTGACCTCAGGTTATCCACCCATCTTGGCCTCCCCAAGTGCAGGATTATAGGCGTGAGCCACTGCGCCCGGCCCTAGGGTCTCTGCTTTTTAGTCAGTGATCCAGGCTTCACATTCTCTGCATCTCAGAATTGTCTGTTCATCTGTTTTGTGCCCTTTTCGAGGCTCGCATCTTTGAGGACAGATGTTTTCTCTCCCCTCCCTCACCCCGTCCTTAGCCCGGTACTTGGCATTTAGTAGGCATTCGATAAGTGTAAGATGAAAACCTGAGTTAATCAAGTAATTTATTAATAGAAATAACATTACTGGATTTGTTTCTAATGACAAAGCAAAGTATCTTGATTTCTGGCACCAGATCCGCACTCAAGTTCACCCGTGTCAGCCCCAGTGGAGTCTTCATTTTACGACTAAAATCTGTGGCCAAACCATCCTGTATTTAAAGCTCTCAGAGAAAGTAACACACAGGGCCTTTCTGACTGTAGACTGTTTTGTGTGATTTATATCGGACCTAGAGCTCAAGAGAACTCCTAAAAGAAGCTAACCCTTTTCTCTCTGGCTTTGAACGAAACCTCAGGTGCATGCCAGCCCACCCCCGTGGCCATGCCCACTGAGCTGGTTTCTGTCTCCATCAAAGAGCCCACCCACCTATCTTGGGTGGGGTTGGGCCTATGAGAGCTGTGTGGAAATTCTGCATGCAGGGTTTCACAGCTACAGACGCGTAGGGTTAGGGGTGTTTTATGTTGCCAAAGCCATGGGGCCCTAGTCAGGAAAACACACAGAATAGCTGACCCTAGAGAGACAAAAGTGGGGAGACAGGGAAAAGGAAGTACAGAAAGGGAAGAGGAGGCAAAGATAAGGAGAGAAGGCTGGGAGCAAAGAGAAGGGCCTTGTACACTCAAGAGAAATCCCAGAGATCACCGAGAGAGCAGTTCCAGCATCCTAGAAAGCTTTAGCCCAAGGGGAGTTTCATTCCAAATTTAGTATATTAGGATCTCAGATTAAAAGGGAATTTAGAGCAGTATGTTCAGGAGATTCATCTGGAGAGGGTTAAACAATGTAAATTCTCCGGCCCCACCTTCGTAAGTCTTGATTCTGTGTAGTTCAGTATCTGAGAGCAGATACATCACTAACTCTCTCCCACGATGATCGGTGCAGTAATTTGCCCAGCCCCCTGAGAACGTAGGAATTTCAGTTCTGCAATCAGACACAGCTTGCACATTTCCAGGGGCAGGAAGCTTATGACTTTTGAGATAGCTCTGGTTGTTAGAAAATCCCATCTTCTTAAAAAGTGCTCCCATCTGCCTCAGGAACTGAGTTCTCCCAATTTAGAACAAAAGGATAAGGCAAGAAATTGAAGATGTGTATTCCCTGGGCCCCAAAAGGGGAAACATAATTAGAAACTCAAGCTACTGTTGTCACAATTCTAACACCCTTTCTTCTGTCAAAATGCCCAATACCTAATAACTATGAAATCTACCGTATCTAGTAGGACAAGTTCTATGTTCGTATTTCTAATAACGTGCATGGCCTCCAAAAATGAGCTAAAAAAAAAAAAAAAAAAATCATATCACCCAGGAAGCCTCCTTTACTGGAACAACTGAGAAAGTAGGAAACAGTTGCAATTTCTTGCCCAATTCTTGCCGGAAAAAGACAATGTGACTTCCTGAGGGAAGACAAAGAGGACCAATGCCTGCAAAGCCTCAAGTGCTGTAGAAACTTGTTCCCACCCAGCAAACCAGATAGAGGCTCTTGCCTCTGAATTAACAGTTTCCTCAAAAGCTGGCTGGCAGGCCACTCTTTGAAACCCTTGGGAAATCTTTGCATTCACTAATTTGACAGCCCCAAAGGGGCCTGTTCTAAACAAGCCTTGGTCATCTTTACAAAGAGGTCTCTGGGCTCCTTGAGAAGGAGGGGCTCCCCAACTCTTCTCCACCCCCAGACCTGACTGTCCAACATTAATCTACAACTAGGTGGATCAGGAGCCCCTACACACTTCCCTGGTTTGAAGTCTGAGAGGGTATGTCAGTTAAGACGGGAGGTGGGGGAGGCACTGAGGGAAGGTTTCTGCTGGATTGTCAGTTCCTGCTAGGAAAAGCGATTCACAGGGAACCAGGAAGAGCTCCTGGCTGAATCTCAGAGCAGAAAAATTATACTAACTGAAAACTCAAGGGGAAGTTGGCATGACACAAAACAACTCAAAGGAGCAGAATGAACTGTTTTATTCTACTTACCTTACCTGCACCTCCTCTGCAGGGCAGAGGGAATTATTGCCCTGCAACTCAGTGAACATGACGGAGGCAAGAATGCAAGCTCCTTCCAATAGTTTGTTAATGTTAGTGGGGATTCTGGATCCTCTGCTAGTTGGAAACTCCCCCAAGGGAAGCTGGTGCACAGGGAGCCACGGGTCTGCAATTGCCAGCCAGAGCCCTAGGAGTGAACTTCACACTGACACAAAAAGTTCAAAAACAAGCTCCTACAATGCCACAGAAAACCCATCCAGAAACCAAACCAAGCAGAGGAGGAACAAGAGAGCCTGCACCTCTGGAGCAGCTGTTATATATCAGGCCCAGAATAGCCTGATTTAATTTTCACCATCAGTGGCAGGGAATATTTTCTCCACTTTACAAATGAGGAAGACGAGGATACAGGAATGTGCCTAAGGTGCTGAGGCCAGTAAAAGAGAGATTGGAGATTAAGAATACACGTCTTAGAGCGCAATGGTTCACCACTGTAATCCCAGCACTTTGGGAGGCCCAGGTGGGTAGATCACAAGGTCAAGAGATCGAGACCATCCTGGAACGTGGTGAAATCCCATCTCTACTATAAATACAAATATTAGTTGGGCATGGTATCAGGTACCTGTAGTCCCAACTACTCAGGAGGCTGAGGCAGGAGAATCGCTTGAACGGGGAGATAGAGGTTGCAGTGAGCTGAGATGGCGCCACTGCACTCAAGCCTAGGTGACAGAGCAACACTCCATCTCAAAAACAAAAACAAAACACATCTGTCTAAACCCAGAAAGCATTCACTACAGCAGCCCACCATTCCACCCCAAGAGAAATGATATTTTCTGTAGAATGTAAGAAATAAAGATGATTTCTTCCCTTCCTTAATCAGCCAACCCAGCTCCCCTTCCAGCCTGTTCAGTCATGTCTGACAGTATCCCCCCTCCATGCCACATCTTGTGCAAAACCTGGGCAGGACTACCAGGCAATCTTCCTAAATCGCATCTCAACTCCAGTGTAGGGTCCCCAAATCTGGAAGAAGAATCACTGTTAATATACCATTGTTAACCAGTAATTGCTTCCCTTTCGGCTTCACCTTTTCTAAAGCCATGGGCAATTTCTCCCAGCTTCTACCTTCTTGAAGCTTTTGTTTAAATCTTTAAAAGACACGACTTTCCAAAGAAATAATTAAGGCTTTCAAGCCCCACACTTTTAACAAATATATTTTGACCTTGTTTCATCCCTTTTGGAAGGGCCAAGTTTTCTGGCACTTTAGAGGGATTTTCATTCAATTATCCTCCAGAATCCTCTTTTCTTCTTTCTTTTAGCACAAAAAGCTTCCCATTTGCCTCCAAAGGTGAAATTAGGTGCTTGCCCATTCAGCATCAGGCAGGGTTTTAAATTGGATGAAATAATAATGCTTCTTTGAATTTCAGGGCAGCCTTCACAGAGAGAAATGAGAATCTGCCCTCAGAAGCAGCTCTATCATTCTCTCTCTGTGCTCTGGGGGCAGGGGCAACAGCAGAGCTGGAATTCCAATTCACGCAAACACACAAAGACCCTAAGAAAAGTTTATTCAGGAGTTTAGCATAAAGCCAGAGAGGCCATTCCTTGTCCCTCAGTGTTTCTGGACCATAAGATGATGCTGGTCTTTCTACTTCAACAGCCTTACCCTCAGCCCCCCTTCACGCCTGGAGGAAAACCTTCGCCAATAAGGACCGAACAGTTTCGAGCACTTTCTTTTTAATAAAACAGAATGAATTCAAAAGGAATGATGACTGAAATCAAATAGAATGCCCAGATAAAAAATGAAGGAAAATGATTGGGATTAGCTTGACCTGAGCCTTTATCCTTTAACTTGAAACAGACAACTTTTTCCCAAACATGGAAACGAAAAATAAACAGTTGCATTATATTTCTCATAAAGCATCTAGTTGCCTCCCCACCACCCAGGACCACCCAGTAAACACACACACACGCGCATGCGCTCACAGTAGACATCCAAGCGAATCATCAGCAGGAGAAACCTGACCAATTGGCATCCATTAACCACGAGCTATTTTACATAATTGACATGCGAAGAATATCATCCAAATGCCTCCCACAGCATCCCAGAAACACTATTCATTGTCAGGCTGTAATGACTTCATTCCTAAAGGAAAGTAAGGAGTGGGTGACAGTCACAGCATGTCTTGGGGATAATCTGCCAAATTTATTCCAAAACTGAGGGATTCACTTGCCTCATTAATCCAGTCTCACCTGGCAGAGGAAAGAGTCTGAATGACTTCCAGAGAAAAGACCCTGTCTGATTGAAGCCTTGAAACCTGGGAGAGGGGAGGCAAGGAAGGAAGAGGAGAAAGCGCAAAGGAATCCCTATGTGGGGTCAGGGGACAAGGGGAGAACCGAAACGCAGGAGCCAGCCAACAAAGGCAGCTTTCTCCTGCTTCTCAATTCTGCCTAAAGCCAGGAGTTTTATTCTACTAAATCTGCTCAACTTGGTGCATTTAATGCTCTAAAACCCACCTACCTAAGAGCCTTTTATGTTTTATGAGCGTTATCTATCCCAGTAAAAAATAGCCACTGATCTAACCGGGCCCTCCCGTCGAGCTTCTTGCTGACAGGCACAGCCTTCCCGTTGTATGTCTGAAGCTACATTCATCTTTCGTCTTGTCTAAAAAGGGACATGGAAGCATTTGGAACACACATTGTTCCAAAATGTACCAGACGATTATGAACCCACCAGGCATTCCCTGCCAAAAACAAACAGCCTGCTATCCATGCAGCCCAGAGGGAAAATAGCTTCCCTGGACTCAGAGCCTATGCAATCCCAGCCTATGAGCCTTTCTTTTGGTGAAAACATGAAGTCTTCCAACTATTATCTTCCCCAGTTGTTCTCACAAGGTTAAAGCCCAGATGGCTGGGTCCTACCCCCCAGAGTTTCTGATTCAATAGGTCTGGGGGGGACTGAAAGCCCAGCTCGGCCGTAGAGACCCCCACCCAGGCAGCACTGAGAGAACTGAGAGGCGGATACCCAGATAGAAGAGCAAAGTGGGACTAACCGGGGAGGGGAGTCCAGCAGCCTTCCAACCCGAGAGCCTCAGGGCCTGACAGTATTCCAGACTGAAGGGCCGCTGGTAGACGCTGACCCATGCCTTTATTCTCTCTGAACAGGTGATCAGTATTATTAGCAAACAGATGTTCCGTATTTTCTTATAACACAAAATATGCCAAGTAGGCAGCTGGTGCCTGCTTAGAACTGATCACTGACAAACTAAAAAGTATTCTCATGAGGGAGCCACGGGGCAGGGTCAGATATCTTAAAGAACTGTTTTAACTGGTGTATGATATTTACACATTGTCCTGCCACTTTGGAATGCCCCAAGTCGTTTTCTACTGTGGGGGTGGGGTGGGTGGTAGCGGCTAGGTTTTCCTTGCCATCATTCTTCCTAGCAAACAATATATTCTATCATACACTCAGCATTCATCATACTCATAAACTTAACATTTCTCAACAAACTAGTTCCCAGGTGATGCTGATTCTGCTGAGCCAGGGAGCCCCTTTAAGAACCACTGATCTGAATGAATGATAAATGTCTTCCCTAGAGCTAGGTCTGGCCCACGCAGTCAATCAAATTCCACCATGAACATGTCCCAAATGGTGCGATCAACAATATGCAGTTTGCATTTCTTTCCCTCAGTTCTGTCTTTGCCAGCCAGGTAAAGATTGTAACAAACTAAGAGTTATGACAGAAAAATCATCAAAAAATCACCCAGCCTATAGCACTGGAAAATGATTAAAAGTAAATTTTTAATGTACATAGCACCCTTCTAATAGGTAAAAACTGAAAACAAGCCAAATGTCTTTCAAAGAGTAATTGGTTCAACAAATTTGGGTATGTCCTTACCACACACCTATTTTTGCAACCTCTATGTATATCTATAGTTATTTCAAAAGAAAATGTTTTACTACAAACAGAAACACTTGGGGAAAGGGGCATTGCAGAATTTATTTGAATGAACTCAGCAATAAAAAGGCAATGAATTATTGATACATGAAACACCATGGATGAATCTCCAGGGTACTGCACTGAGTGAAAGCAGCATAGCCCAAAAGGTTGCATATGGTAAGCTTCCTTTTAGATTACATTCTCAGAATGGCAAAATTATGGTGATGAAGAATAAATGAGTATTGAGAATTAAAGTTATCCAACATCATTTCAAAAGAAAATGTTTAAGTTACTAAAGATAAAAACACTTGGGTAAGGGATGTTGAATTTATTAAAATAAAGTCTAAGTAAATATAGAAGGCAGGTGGCTGAGTGTGGCGGCTCACACCTATAATCCCAGCATTTTGGGAGGCCGAGGCAGGTGGGTCATCTGAGATCAGGAGTTTGAAACCAGCCTGGCCAACATGGCGAAACTCCATCTCTACTAAAAATACAAAAACTATCCAGGCATGGTAGCACACACCTGTAATCCCAAGTACTTGGGAGGCTAAGGCAGGAGAACCACTTGAACTCAGGAGGCAGAGGTTGCAGCAAGCCAAGATAGTGCCACTGCACTCCAGCCTGCGCAACAGAGTGAGACTATCTCAAAACAAACAAATAAAAATATATAGGAGGCAGCACTTTGAGCAGGAACTATTGGGTTAGCCAGGAGAACAAGTTACATTCCTCAATGTGTTACTAACACTACATAGACTTGGGCAAGTTTTCCAACCTCTCTAGAATTTAGTTTTCTCATCTATAAAATGGGAAAGGGGATGGTACTGTGGGGTTTTCTAACATTTCTCTTTCTCAGAGTAAAAACCTGGGTTTCAAGACCCAAATGTTTTCAATTAGTAATCCTGCTGCATCTGGAAAAGCATATCTCCTGAAACAACTTCCTTGTAAATGTTTGTTAGTTTCTGCTATTGACAATCCGGTAAGAAAGTTCTCCTTTGGTTTTACTGCAACTCCTAGCTGTAGTCAAGAAAAGTGCCTTGATTTGCTCATTCAACCTTGATGACAGAGCCCATGTCTCCTGTGCCTCTAGTGTTCCTGCCCACCTGAAACATGCTTAGCCCAGGGTAGGCACTCACAAGCAAAGAAGTCCTGCCTATGGGGAAGAGGCAAGCCAGGGCTTAGCAGTCAGACAAAAAAGTTCATGACCCAAAGACTTCTCAAGAAAATGCAATGAGAATCAAGCATGGCTCATGGACAAGAAAAGCCTCCATGAAGAAGCCATGTCTGCAAGCACTGGGCACGCAGGCAGGTGCCCCTGCTGTCTTAGCAGAAGCAACTCCTTCGAGCCAGACAAGGAGTGCTACTGCCACTGTTGGCCAATGATGCTCATATAATAAGAAAGAATGCTAGCAAAGATCTCCACGAGAGGTTTTTAATACCTTAATTATCAGAAAGACCCATGTCGGCTTGTATTAGCGTATTTTCAGCCAGAAGGAACGACAATCACACCAAAACTGTCCTTAAAAAAAAAAAGGACATTTTTGGACTCAACTGTTAGACAGAATGTATGGCAAGTCCCTGTGTTGGTAGTTTTAGAGCTTTTCTGTCTAATGTGGTTGTCAGGACACTTGAAACATGGCTAGTGAGAACTCAAATATGCTTCAAGTATATGATACTGACGAGATTTCAGAGACTTTGTACCCAAAAGTGAACGTAAAATACCTCAATAACTTAATTATAGCTGAAAAATTATTTTGAAAATTAAAATACATTGCTTGAATTTCAATTGTTTCATTAATTTATTTTGATTCTTTTATGTGGCTACAAAAAAATTTTTTAATTACATATGTGGCTCACGTTATATTTCTATAGCACTGCTTTAGATCAACTCTGCCCTGCAGAAGACATTTGTCAATATCTGGAGACATTTTTGATTGTCACGACTGCAGTTGGGGGTTGCTACTGGCATATATTGGAAAGAGGGCAGGGATAATGCTGAACATCTTACAAAGCACAAAACAGATCCCACCACAAAGAATTATCTGGCCCAGGCTGGGCACGGTGGCTCACACCTGTAATCCCAGCCCTTTGGGAAGCCAAGGGGGGTGGATCATGAGGTCAAGAGGTGGAGACCATCCTGGCAAACATGGTGAAACCCCATCTCTGCTAAAAATACAAAAATTCGCTGGGCATGGTGGCACTCACCTGTAATCCCAGCTACTCTGGAGGCTGAGGCAGGAGAATCGCTTGAACCCAGGAGGCGGAGGTTGCAATGAGCCGAGATCGAGCCATTGCACTCCAACCTGGGCGAGAGAGCAAGACTCCATGCCAAAAAAAAAAGAGTGTTATCTAGCCCAAAATGCCAATAGTTGATAAGGTCTGATACAGAAAATTCTCCTCTCTGCTATAAATCCTACTGGCTTCCTTTTTTCTTCTCTCTCCCTGTTCCCACCCTCCATCCTCTGATAGGCCCCAGGGTGTGTTGTTCTTCTCTGTTTCCACGTGTTCTCATCATTCTCCCACTTATAAGTGAGAAAATGCAGTATTAGGTTTTCTGTTCTGTGTTAGTTTGCTAAGGATAATGGCTTCCAGCTCCATCCATGTCCCTGCAAAGGACATGATCTTGTTCTTTTTTGTGACTGTATAGTATTCCATGGTGTATATGTAACACATTTTCTTTATTACTGGCTTTAAGGTTAATTCTCCTCCTGATAGAAAGATGGCTGCCTGTAGCTACCCTCTTTGTTCTTGTCTAGTGGGGAAAGACTGAACTCTCTTAAATCCAAAGAAGAACTTTCTCCCCTAGACTGATTCAAAATTTCAGGGACTTATTTCTGTGAGCAGCAAAGCACTGTTTGCATTAAACTAAACTGTGTGAACTACATAGTGTCAGAGGTGTTTGAACCAGAGCAACTCCATCTTGAATAGGGGCTGGGTAAAATAAGGCTGAGACCTACTGGGCTGCATTCCCAGGAGGTTAGGCATTCTAAGTCACAGGATGAAATGGGGGTCAGCACAAGATACAGGTCACGAAGACCTTGCTGAAAAAAAAGGATGCAGTAAAGAAACCGGCAGGCCTGGCACAGTGGCTCACGCCTGTAATCCCAGCACTTTGGGAGGCTGAGGCGGGCAGATCATGAGGTCAAGAGATTGAGACCATCCTGGCCAATACGATGAAACCCAGACTCTATCAAAAATACAAAAATTAGCTGGGTGTGGTGGCACATGCCTGTAGTCTCAGCTACTCGGGAGGCTGAGGCAGCAGAATTGCTTGAACTTGGGAAACAAAGGTTGCAATGAGCTGAGATTACACCACTGCACTCCATCCTGGGCAACAGAGCAAGTCTCTATCTAAAAAGCAAAAAAAAAAGGAAAGGAAAAAAAAAGAAAACCTACCAAAACCAAAATGGCAATGCAAGTGACCTCTGGTTGTTCTCACTGCTCATTATACACTGATTATAATATATTAGCATGCTAAAAGACATTCCCACCAGTGTCATGACAATTTACAAATGCCATGGCAAACACCAGAAGTTACCCTATGTGGTCTAAAAAGGGGAGGAGCCCTCAGTTCTGGGAACAGTCCACCCCTCTCCCAGAAAATTCATGAATCACCCCTCGTTTAGTATCTAATCAAGATATAAGTTTACTCATAGAGCACCCCATGCTGCTGCTCTGCCTGTGGAGTAGCGATTCTTTTCTTCTTTAACTTTCTTAATAAACTTGCTTTCCCTTTACTCTATGGACTTGCCCCAAATTCCTTCTTGCAGGAGGTCCAAGAACACTCTTTTGGTGTCTGGATGGGGACCCCTTTGTGCTAACAATAGTAAAAGGTATACTTGTGTTACTATTCTCTGAAAGAGCTCTAGGATTGAAACAATTGTTACAAAGAGCAGTGGCTACCCACAAGAAGCATGTAGCTCTCATACAGTTACTTCAAAAAAGTGCTTCAAGTAATTCTTAATATTTTCCACTATCAAATAAAGATGCGTTATTTTCCAACGCTCAACTGGCAAAACAGTATGTTCTAATTAACTGAGGTTTAAACAATTAGTTTGGTTTCTTTTTTTATTTATTTATTTATTTATTTATTTATTGAGATGGAGTTTTGCTCTTGTTGCCCAGGCTGGAATGCAGTGGGGTAATCTCAGCTCACTGCAACCTTTACCTCCTGGATTCAAGCAATTTCCCTGCCTCAGCCTCCCTAGTAGCTGGGATTACAGGCGTCCACCACCACGCCCAGCTAATTTTTTGTATTTTTAGTAGAGATGGGGTTTCATTCTGTTGGCCAGGCTGGTCTCGAACTCCTGACCTCAGGCAATCAACTCGCCTCAGCCTCCCAAAGTGTTGGGATTACAGGTGTAATTTTATTTCTCCCCATACCTAGTATCCAAATATCTATTTACTTGGTTATAAGACCAAACAATTTTTGTTATCATGTATTCTTCAGATGAAATCCAAAAAAACATGCATGACATTTTTAATTAAACTGATTTTCAGAAAGTGCATAGAAGTGATGTGGGGAACAGGAGGATGAACTGCAGGGTTTAAACAGAAAGAGCAGTTCTTCATTTTTAACCAAATCAATATTCAATCACCTTAGTGCCTTGAAAAGCTACAAATAAGGGACTTAACATGAGATTTACTTTATAGAAGAGGAAAAAATAAAGACGGCTTTTAGTCTTTTCCTTTGCAGAAGACGACCTGAGCTTTTGAAGACACGAAGACAAATGTGCCTTGTCTTAAAGTGATCAGACATCAAGTGAAATCTCATCAGACAGGTGCTTATTCTGGGAACTTCTCACTCATTTCAAAGACATCCATGTCTGTTTGCTTTTTCTTTCTCTGACGTTATCTCCCCTCGCTCTCCCCATCTACTTAAAGTTTCCTGTAATTGAAAATGTACCACCAGGGTTAAAGAGAAAACAGAGCTTTCTCAACCTCAGTTTCTCCCTGAAGGCTCACCTTGAGCACCCACCTGCCCCCTTCTCTCATCCTCCCCAGGCCTGTATTTTAAACGTGTGACCATCTGCATACGACTTAGTAACTGCATAACTGGGAAATCCCCTCTGGTGAAGCAGCACACCACCCTCTTTTCAGCTGTTCAATCTACACACTTCACCTAAACGGAGTTTAAAGGAAGGTATATTTTTGGTTAGGGTAACGCTAACTGCTGTGTAACAAACCAACCCCACAACTGCAATGGCTTAACAATAAAAATGTTGTTCTCACTCACTGAACACTTCAGTGTGTTTGCGCTGGTTGGAGTGGAGAAAGGCCTGGCGGGAGGTCTGGAGGGGAAGAAGCTCTGCCCTTTTACTACAGGCAGTGTCCCATTCTCCCAGGGTGTCATGTCCTCAAGGGTAGGTGGGGAAAATACAACATGCATTGCTTAGTCCCCTCTGCCTGCGTGCCACCAACATTTCCATAGGTGAAACTAAGTAACATCCCTGGCTAGGCAGCTGCTTCCCAGGAAGCATCCTGTACCATGAAAGGACCCATGAATTTTGGGTGGACAGTAGCTTTCTCTGCCACAGATGTCAAAGTAGCTACTTCATGGGTCCCACACAAGAACAGAGAAGGGCAAGTTTAAAACTTAGTTATTCTAAAATGCCTGTTCCTTAAACTGCACATTTGTCCCTTGCAATAGGAGATAACACATTTTCCAAAGACTGTTAGCAGTAATGTTCAAAGGCAATGGGAGTTGAAAGAATGAACTTTGGGTTCATGTAAGCTGGGTATAAATCCTAGCTCTGTTTCTGCTTTCTAAGAGACCCTGGGCAAATTGCTTAACCTCTCATCCTGGTTCCTTATCTCCAAGAAGAGGATATTAATACCTACTTCATCAAATTATTGAGATTATTAAATGAAACCATGCACTGGAAGTGCTTAGCCTGTGCTGAGCTCACAGGGCTTACAGTTATGTTTGATAAATGATAGCTCCAGCTAGTAAATGTTCTAATTTATATGATGAACATTGTTATTTTAATCAACAGAACCCTTTTGAACTTGGTTCAAATGAATAATAGTAAACTCAATCTCCTTAAAGATTCAAGGAACCATTAAAATTCTAGCAGAATTGAATTAAATTGGTTTAAAAGAAGACTCTTCTTTGAAAAACACATTTAAAACACTCTGACTTCCTTTTAGTTCTATGACCCTCAAACCAAAAGAACTTCAAGGTATGAAACAAAACACATTTGCTTGGCTTGGCTTACTTTGCTGGAATTATTCGTGTGTGCTTGTGTGTAAATTACTGCCTTCTTCAGCTGAATTGTATGTGCAAATTTCTCATAGCCTCAGAGAGATCATTAATTCATGAGATTTTTATAAACTCAAAATCTGAAGAAAAGATAATAGATGATGTTAGTATAAATGAAGCCAGATTCCCATCCTTTGATGTTCCAGAAGGATTCCATCAGCTTCCAGACATTTTCAGCCTGGCTGAATGCAAAACTATTGCCTCCTTCAGAGAGAAATGCCGAAGTGTGGAGTTCCAGTATAAAACATCAGAACAATTCCATGGCCCTTTATGAGTTTGAACCTTTCTTTGGGATCTTTTTCCAAAGCAATACTATTTTTTAGTGATATTATTTTAGGCTCATATTCAAATAAAGCAACTTAACAAGAATAAGCTTGTCATGGCAGAGAAGAAAAAAAAATGAGAAATGAAAAAGGACTGAGTCCTTGTGCACACAGTAGCACACAGACACCTTGTGCCTCATTCCACATCGCTCCTCTTCTCACAATTAAGTCACTGAATGTGGCCACCAATGGGCTTTATACCTTAACAATCCCTCATCAAATCTCAGAGGCCAGGAGAGAGAGGGACGGGCAAGAGGATGGGGTAGGGGTGGAGGAAGGAGCCAGGGCCCTGCTACAGAAAGGTCCCAGGTGAGAAGCCAAATGGTGGGTCATCAGAAAGGACCAAGACCTGAGCCAGGAGTCCCAGCTCAGGACGTACATTTCAAAGACCTTAAAAGTCAAGAGCTGGTGGACACTGAGGTAGGATGGAAGTTGGGTGAGGAGCAGAGTTAAGAGGGTCCTGATTGGCTGCCATGACTAGCTGCAGAGTACTCCCATGCCTTGCCTTGGTGGCCCATCATTTGAATAGCAAGCTGATGCTTTGGGAAGGCTTCAAGGTTTTCTACAATATGAACAAATGGCCAGGCTTCATACCTTCTTTCTCCACGTGTCCATTGGACACCAACATTTTACAAATCTCTGTCCTGAGCCCTGGAGATGCTAAACTGAAAAAGTGCTCAGGTCAGAGAGAAATGAATGAACAAATTGATGCAGTATAATGAGCAATGGGCACAGGGCATTCTGAGAGCACAGAAGAGAAGCATGTAAAGACAGCAAACAAGAGGCACTAACTAGGGGAGGGAGATGGGGCTGTGCTGATTTTCTCACTCATCCGGATCTCATAAGCAAATGGCTGAATAGCACTCAGCTCATATCAGTTACCAATTTCTTTACAGCAAACCACCCAAGCCATTTATTGAGCTCCCATCAGAGGAGCCATATTTTGTGGGTCAGCAATCTGGGGCTGGGCTCAGCTGAGCTGCTCTTTTGCTGTCTTGCCTAGGGACATTCATGTCCACAGTCATCAGATAGCTCAGCTGGCATGAGACGGTCTAGTATGACCAGGCTCACCTGCCTGGCTGTTGATGGTGTTTTCTGGGTTTCTCTTTGCATCATTTCAGAATTCCAAGACGGCAAGGTCTAAACTCAAGAGCTTATCAAATTTCAGCCTGTATCATGTTTTCTAATGTCTAATTAACCAAAGCAAGTTATTTGGCCAAGGCTAGAGCAATGTGAAAGGAAACTACATGAGTAAGGGCATGCATACCAGTAGTGCAGTTCACAAGGGCTAGTATTTCAACAGTACACCACAGCTCTCTTCCCTGAGTTATCCTAGATAGGTTATTAGGCACCCTTGAGGAGCTCCAACACTCCACTTACCTCCATCATTCACAGAGAAACAATCTCATTCAAGGTCCTAGGGCAGTAGTCATCTCTGCTGATATCCAAAGCCTCCAAAGCTACCTCAGCTCCCAGCATAAGGATCCCAGGGGTCAAGATGGGGCCCAGGCCCTTCGCAGCCTGCCTAGGCAGAGTCTCAGGAAGCACGGTCCTCAGGCCAACAGCCCCCAATCAATTGCAACACAGACACCAGGAGAACAAAGGAAAAGAAAAAGTCCTGAGGAAGACAGATGCTTAAGAGAAGCAAAAAGAGGACTTAGTGACCTTGAGGTCTCCTGGAACTCCAGACATGTAATTCCTAGGGGCATAAATACCCAGTACATTCATGTCTCTACAAGACTCTGAATAGTAACCCCTACTCAAAAGGTCTCCCCTGTAACTCAGCTAGACATACACACTTAACCATTCTTTACAAGAGCGTAAAACCTTGGTGTTGTGAGCAGCTAGGGAGGTTTCTTGTTTGAACTCTCATTGTTCTGATAAGTAAACTGAGGCCCAAGGTGGTTAAGTGACCAACATAATAAGTGTAGAACCATGAGGGGCGCAGAAAAAGGATTAAGAATCTGGAATCTTCGGCCAGGCATGGTGGCTTATGCCCATAATCCCAGCACTTTGGGAGGCCAAGACAGGAGAATCATTCGAGCCCAGGAATTTGAGATCAGCCTGGACAACATAGTGAAACCCCATCCCTACAAAAAAAAATTAAAAATGAGCCAGGTATGGTTGTAGACACCTGTGGTTCCAAGTACTTGGGAGGCTGAGGTGGGAGGATTGCTTGAGCCCAGGGCGTCGAGGCTACAGTGAGCCAGGATTGCACCACTGCACTCCAGCCCAGGTGACAGAGCAAGACTCTGTCTCAAATAAAGAAAAAAAAACACAGAATCTTAGTTCATCTGAAAGATTAGCAATCCTTAAAGAGTATGATAGCTATGGGGCTTATTTCCATACTTGATTAAATCAAAATGAGTTGTTTTCTTTTACATTTATCATTATAATTTTCATTGGCTATAACTGTTAGTTAACTGTAATTTACTGCATATTTCAATATAGCTAAAAGACAAGATTTGTAATGTTTCCAGCACATGGAAAAGATTAATGTTTGAGGTGATTGATGGGTATCTCAATGACTCTGATGAGATCATCACACATTGTATACATGTATCAAAACACCAAATGTGCCCCCAAAATATGTATAATTTAAAAATACAAACAAAAAGAATTCACCAAAATTATGTTCACAGAAACTAGAAACATTCAATATCTCTGTGATTAGAAGTATCAAATAATATGACTAAAAGTTATTAGATATGAAAGATCTGATTTTTGTTGTTTAATCTAGTGTTTAGGAAAGATGTGAAATATTTAAATAGTCTTATTTGAAACTAGTTTTACTCCTGGAATTTATTTGACTATAACTTTTCACTTAGAAAAGAGTCACAGATAAATCACAGATCTGTTGGTCACAATCACTTTTCTGTTCACATCAGTTTTAAAAATATGTTCTTTATTTTTAGAGAAGTTTTAGGTTCACAGCAAACACATCAGACTTTTCAGCAATAACTTGTTTTCATTAAAGAATTAAAACTTGACTACTCTGTCACCATTGTAATAAAAAAAAAAAAGTCAAGATGCTGAGATCAAAATAGCTTTAAGTCCTACATTATTTTATTTAGTGATCATGAATAGATATCCTTGCAAAACCTAGAACTTTTAATCACTATTCTAATTTACTGAAGAAAGCAAATTTTCCCCTCATACACAGAACCTAGCAAGTCAAGATCCATCTAAGACATGGTTTCCCCACCTCTGTACCCTGGGACTGGAGAATTCGCCATTGTGGGGCTGTCCTGTGAATTGCAGGGTGTTTAGCAACAACCTCTACCCACTAGATGCCAGTAGCCCACCCAGAAACACCCTCCCTGCCGGCCATGGTCATGAGGATCAAAACATCTCCAGACAGTGCCTACTGTCTCTTGGGAAAGAATCATTTCCAATTGAGAACCACTGATCTAAGCAAACCAAAGTCAATCAGAGCCTAAGATATATTTAACACACTCAGCTTCTGCTTTCTTCCTCTTCCTGCAGCAAGTTACAGAAGTAATCAGAGCTACATGTGTTGATAACCTCTATATGCCAGCTAAGCATTCTCTCATTTCATCCTCCCAACAAATTTCAAATTTGAGTGTATGTCTAGTAAGATCTCTAGAGGGGAATCACGACTGGATAAAAGAAAAGAGGCTTCCAAACCAATGGAAATAGTGGCTAAAGTCAGGCAAAGGGTTGGTCTATCAGACCCTTGAGGGAGACAATGCAAATGTTATATATCAATCCTTGATACTTAATTTAAGGGCTGTGTTTGCTTTAACATCTAGATCATGTATTTTAAGGACTCTAAGTTAATAACCACTATTTATTTTTCTAATTCTTCCCCCACTTTCAACCCACCAACAAATTTACAAATCACCTTTGTGCTAGGTCTCCTAATCTTCCAATAAGAAATCTAAATTATTACCCCAAAATAATCAATCCAAAAGGTACAATCCAGGACAGCCCTAGTCAGTTTGGGACATCTGGTCACCGTTTTGTTTTTGTTTTTGTAAATTTCTCTCATTTGGTATACAGTCCTTCTTTATTTTTTCTGAGTCTTTGTTGTAGCTGCAGTTAAGAGAGAGGCAACATTATCCTTTATTGAGCCTAGGCCAAATGGTCAGTGCTGCCAACTAAGAGTGCAATTTCCAGATCATGAAATTCAGCCGTGAGGGCGTAAGTGCTAGATGCATCCAATGTTCTCACTCCTAAGTGGGACCTACGCTATGAGGATGAAAAGGCATAAGAATGACACAGTCGACTTTGGAAACTCATGGGGGAAAGGGTGGGGAGTGGGTGAGGGATAAAAGACTACAAACACAGTGCAATGTATTCTAAAAGTGATGGGTGCACCAAAATCTCACAAATCACCACTAAAGAGCTTATTCATGTAACCAAACACCACCTGCTCCCCAAAAACCTACGGAAATTTTCTAAAAAGCTTAAAAAAAGAGAAGGAAAATTTTCCAACGGAGAGATAAGACAAAGGAAACCTGCTGCTGCTACTCCCAAAGACATTTCCATTTTTGAAGGAATTTTCCAGCCTGCAGATAGATCACGTATGTTTTTCAATACTCAACAGAAGTTCCTTTGTATGCTTTATAAAGACTAAGATCCAACAACAGTGATTACAGATAGGTGGGTTTTTTTGTTTGTTTTTTGTTTTTTTGGTTTTTTTAGCAAATGAGAAAATCCATAACCATATCCATATATTGCACAAATGTGCTGGGTTCCTAAACTATTGGTTTCAATGTGTTTCTGTCCCAAACCAAAATATTCTTGGGAGCTTTATGCATTTAGCAAGCTTGCTCCTTCAAAGAAAACAAAAAAGAATTAAATTGTTTAGGACTCTGCATATAACATCATGCTAGAAATAGCACACATCTTCACTTAATCCTTCCAACATCTCTGTGAGGGGAGTTTCAACCCCAGGTTTCTGCTGTGGTGACGGAGGTTCTGAGAGCCTCTGTTTCACTGATCAGCAGTGGCAGAGGCTGGAATTGAACTTTGTGCAATGACAAAACAATTCCCTTGGTGTTTCAGCCCTCCTCCCAGAGTTGTGGACCACGCCAGTCAATGCATAGTCTTCATTAAGGGTGAAATACCTTACATTAAAATAAGAGGGAAGTTTTAGGTTAAAATATGAAGTTTGAGAAGAATATCTTCTATGTGGCACTGGAGATAGACATCTGAGTTTGGAAATATCTTGTACGTGATATTTTGGGTAAAAATGAAGTGAGTTGAGGGAGAAGAAATTGAAGAACATCACTCAGCAAGAAGAATATGTCTCCAGGGAGAAACAGCAATTATAGAGGAAGCAAGAGGGAGGAACTGGAGTTTGGGATGCAGCTTGGGCAAGCCCAAGGCATCTTCCTAGAAGGAAGGTCTGACTGTGGAGAAAACGGGATTGCACTGAGCTTGATTCCTGAGGAATTCCTGGCACAGAGCCTTTCTCCCCCTGGTTTTGTTGTGATCAAGGTAAGTCAACCAGGTGTCCATGAGTTCGTGACGAAGCCTGTTCCCACGCACCACATCACTGCATGGAAGGAACTCTGGGAGGCAAGGTGAAGGGCTGTTGATGCTAATCGTATTTTTGTTCAAGCTGTCTGGATTGTAAGAGACTTAGGGACTGTGCACCACCAGCAATCCACTCTTCTCAAACTTGTGATCATCCTCCAAGTGCCGCAAGGGGACTGACATCATCACAGCACATTTAGGTTTCCTGACAAGCTAACATCAAGGGCCCGCTACATCTGGCCTCCTTGTTCAGTGGCGTGGCCAAGGACTTCTTTGACTTCAAGATCCCTGTTCCCAAACTCAAAGAGTGAAGAAAGAAAGATAAAAGCAAAGCCCCAGACAGGCAGGCAGAGTCCTGGCTGTGAAGCCAGGTTGTTAAGTCAGAGAAGCACAGCTCCACATCTGGAAAACAGGGTCCACAGCACCCTGAGAATTGGAGGCAGGCGAGAGCCTATCAAGCCCTGTGTCCTCTGGAAACCTGTCATCAGCAACAAAAGCAACTGAGGCAGCTGTCACTCCAAGGGCTGACAAGCTGTTGAGGCAGCTCCAATGTGATGAGAATTCGAGGCATTTATTTCCTCCCATGGACCTTTGTCAGCAGCAGGCCATCAGCCCCACCCACCTACCTGTCCCCCCACCAGGTTGTAATGGACACGCACCACCGGCACAGGAGCAGCCATTTTCATCACAGATTTGGTGGAGAAATCGTCATTTTTCCCCCAGAACCAAAGTATGTCTATTATGGAACAGAATACCAAACTCACAAGAATTTCTAAAATTTTAAAAAGATTCTCAATATCATAGCTGAGCGGAACCACTAAAAGACTGTCCCCCTCTTCAGATCTCGGGGTCAGGCAGGAGAGGTGACATGAGGGTGAGGTATTTACTTGTTTGAGGTGTTCAGGGTACTTCTGGGGAAACCTGAGAAACCTCCCCACCCCCACCCAGTGAATCTGGACTTCTGGGTGCACAGCGGTATGAGGAGAGCTCCCAGCAGGGCCTGGGTGCTGGGCCTCTGTCTCCTCTTTTCTCTCACTGGTTTTTGGGGCGTCAGAGTCTAGCAGGTGTCAACAGATCTAAACCCAGAAAGAGTACCTTCAAACTCCTCCTAGACCCTTGAGCAAGCGCCCTTGGTCAGTCTGAAAGATGAAGCTGTCAAACTAACAACGTGGAAGAAAAAGGAGTCAAGACTGGAGAAAGAAGAAGAGGAAAATAACAATTCACAGTGCATTTCTTTCTTCCCAGAAGCTCAGCGTCTGGTAACAATGGATTAGAAACAAAACTTCCCTCTCCCGCAGCCAGGGGAGCAGGCAGCAACTATTCCCAGATGGAGGTCTTCACCGGGGTTTTATTTCAAGTCTGAGAGTTTTTTGTTTGGTTGTTTTGTTTTTGTTTTTCGGGAAACATAATTTTCAAAATGACAATTCATGAGGTTTTTCATTTTTCTTTAACTTTTGTTTTGACATGAGATACAAGTGTTCCCATTTGGAACATAAATTATATCTATATATATAATTCCTGTAAGTCCCTTTAGCCCAAAATAGGAAGAAAGGCAGACAGACAATCTTTGGGGAGGCGATACCTTTCTGGCAGGGATTGAACTGTCCAGGATGACGCTGTCCAGATTCCAGCATAGAAGTGTGCACTGCGAGGCCTGCAGGAGATCTGGGAGTTATTAACTGCAAGAGCCGCCCTCCACACTTTTCAGTTCTGCTTGCAGCTGCAAGGGAGAATTCTGAAGGCAGGATGCAAGGTGTCGTTAGCAGAGAGCTGCCTCTACCGTGAATTGTGTGCAGCTGGTCACCTACCTCCCTCCCCCGCAGCCAAGTGCAGGCGTTTTGCAGGGAGTGCTACAGCTCCTAAAGCGATGAAAAGGAAACGCCTTCCTAACCCGAAGGTGTTTCTCATTACAGCAGCTAATTACCAAACCTTCACTGCATTTAACTGCCACAAACAAAATCACAAAAGAACAATTAACAAGTAAAGCCCTGTACTAACAGTTGGGTCTAAAAACGAAGTAGTGAAAGGGAGGGAGGGAAGGAGGGAGAGAGGAGGGGAGGAGGGAAGACGGAAAGCGGAGGAGGGAGGATGGGGGGATCTAAATCTTGTAGTCCTTCGTGAGCAGGTATACGGTTATCGTAAATACTTTCTATGCTTCTCAATCACCTGTGAACATTCACTTGTGAAATCTCAGGGCACTAAGTCTGCCAAAATCATCCGCTCAAAGTGGTGAAATTGATAACCGGTGAATGAAGAACCAAGGCCAATTATTTATGGTTTTGTTCACCTGAGTTTCCCAAGCTCCTGCTAGGCTCATATTGATCTCCAGTTGGCTCAAGACATCTGTTTTTTCCAGTTTGGTCAACGTCCCCAGAGTTCCTTTTCATAAGTTATAATTTTGACAAAAGCTTAGAGACGAGTGTGTTGATCTCACAGCAAAAAATGTGGCTTATCTCTAAAATAAGAATGGAGAATGGAAATGCCAAAATTCCTGAAGTTCAAGTACTTGCACAAGACACAGTTCACATACGAAAAGCTCCACACCTACTGTTAGGGGTTGAATTGTGCCCAGTGCCCTTCATAGGTTGAAATCCTAAGCCCCAGTACTTCAAAATGTGACCTTATTTGGAAATAAGGTTGTTGCAATGTAATTACTTAAGGTTGTTACAGAAGGTAGCTAGTTAGGCATAAGCCGGACAGGACAGGGCCCCACCCCCATCCCAACAGGAAAGTCAGGTGGCCACCAGGTGACAGGCAGGCAGTTGTCACACTGTGGCAGCCAGCACCAAAGAAAGGCAATTTCCCTGTAGATATAAATGAAAACACCTGAAATTGGTAATCAACAGCTTCTTTTTTTTGAAATGGTAGAGTGCAGTGGCACGATCTCGTCTCACTGAACCTCTGACTTCCTGGTTCAAGCCATTCTCCTGCCTCAGCCTCCCGAGTAGCTGGGTCTACAGGCGTATACCACCACATCCAGCTGATTTTTGTATTTTTAGTAGAGACAGGGTTTCACCATGTTGGCCAGGATGGTCTCGATCTCCTGACCTCGTGATCCACCCGCCTCAGCCTCCCAAAGTGCTGGGATTACAGGCGTGAGTCACCGTGCCTGACCGATCAACAGCTTCTTAATAAGATCTCAGGAAGTGTGCTTCTGCTCCAGCATGTGCATTAAGAGGTGAAATGGCAGAGGCTGCTCTTCCGGTGGCATTCCAGCAGAAAACAGAAGAACGTTCAGGAAAGGATGCTTATGGCTCCAGTCAAAACACTGGGTATGCTCACACCTCTCACAGGCTGCAGGCCATGGGCTCATGTGGGCATGTTGCCCTAAAGGAAGAATCAAAAAAAAAAAAAAAATGGATGCAGGAGCGAGAAGTGTGCCAACCTATAAAACCCTAAGTCAAAGGCTACATGCTGCACTTGACCTCCAAGATGTCTGCTTGGTCCTCTCGCAAGTGCACTTTACTTTCTTTTCATTCCCCCTCTAAAGTTTTTTAATAAACTTTCACTCCAGCTTTAAAACTTGCTTCCATCTCTTCTTCTGCCTCATGCCCCTCAATCGAATTCTTTCTTCTGAAGAGGCAAGAATTGAGGTTGCTGCAGACCCCTGCAGATTCACCGCTGGTGACTTGGAAAACTGCTGCTGATAACAAGAGGAGACTCATACGGGAGTGAGGAGGGTCCTAATACAATTTGACTAGTGTCCTTATAAATAAAGAAAATTTTGGCTGGACATGGTAGTTCACACCTATAATCCCAGCATTTTGGGAGGCCGAGGCAAGCGGATCACCAGAGGTTGGGAGTTTGAGACCAGCCTGAACAACATCAAGAAACCCTGTCTCTACTAAATACAAAATTAGCCAAGTGTGGTTGGTGCATGCCTGTAATCCCAGCTACTTAGGAGGCTGAGGCAGGAGAATTACTTGAACCCAGGAGGCGGAGGTTGCGGTGACCCGAGATCGGGCCACTACATTCCAGCATGGGCAACAAGAGTGAAACTCCATCTCAAAAAAAAAAAAAAAGAGGAAATTTTGACACACACACACAGAGAGAGAGAGAGAGCACCAGTGAAAATGAAGGCAGAGTGATATGTTACAAGCCAAGAAACACCAAAGATTGCCAGCAAACCACCAGCAGTTAGAAGAGAGGCGTGGAGCAGATTCATCCTCAGAGTTCTCCGAAGGAACCTGCAGTCCTACCACATCTTGATCTTGGACTTCCAACCTCCAGAACTGTGGCATAATAAACTACCAAAGCCCAGCAAGTGAATATACCTATTGATTCCCCCTCATGCTGCCCTTGCCCCTGGGCCACTGCCCTGTGTCCTCATTTGCCACCACACCCTCAGTTGTTCATCTCCTTCTGTCTAGACCATTGCGACAGCCTCCCAGCTGCTCTGCTGCTTCCAGACTTTGCCATCAACCAGCATCCCCTGCACCAGAATGAGCTTTCATTACAACTCCAACCAAAGACTCTTAACCCAAAATATCAGAGACAGGCTCCATCCATTAAGGAAGTTTATTTTGCTGGGGCTAAGGGCACACCCATGACACAGCCTCAGGAGGTCCTAATGACATGTGCCCAAAATAGTCGAGGTACAGCTTGCCTTTGTTTGTTTGTTTGTTTGTTTTCAGATGAAGTCTTGCTCTGTCACCCAGGGTGTAGTACAGTGGCATGATCTCGGCTCGCTGCAACCTCCACCTCCTGGGTTCAAGCGATTCTCCTGCCTCGGCCTCCCAAGTAGCTGGGACTACAGGTATGCACCACCATACCCAGCAAATTTTGTATTTTTAGTAGAGACAGGGTGTCACTATGTTGGCCAGGCTGTTCTCAAACTCCTGACCTCAGGTGATCCACCTACTTCGGCCTCCCAAAGTGCTGGGATTACAGGCGTGAGCCACCAGTCCTGGCCATGCTTGCTTTGATACAGTTTAGAGAGACAAGAGACATCAATCACTGTATGTAAGATGAACTCTGGCTCTGTCCGATAGGGCAGGACGGGACCACTCAAAGTGGGTCTTCCAGGTTAGAAGGAGATAAGAGACAAAGGTTCTTTGCATTCTTTTGAGTCCTTGATCAGCCTTCCACTGAATACACCATTTAGTCTGGCTCAGTGAATCTGCATTATTACATAAACAATAGGGCAGAGGAAGGAATCAGATATGCATTTGTCTCTGTGAGCCTCAGCAGGGATAACTTTGAGTTCTGTCTGTCCTTTGTCCACAAGGAATTTTCTTGTAAACAAATTGTGAGGGAGGGAAGTAGCTTCTTTGTAGCTATCTTATTAAGGAGTAAAATGGGAGGCAGGTTTGTGTGACATAGTTCCCAGTTTGACCTTTCCCTTGACTTAGTGATTTTGGGGTCCCGAGATTTATTTGCCTTATACAGCTCTCAGGATTGGAATAATAATAAAAGCAATAAGAAATTAATAACTTCTTGATGAGTATATTGTAAACATCAGGCATTGTGCAAGCTATAAGAAAAACAATATAAAACATAGTCCCTATTCTCCAGGAGTTCCCAACCAACTGGGTGGGTGAAGGCAGGTACGTAACAGATAATTAGAGAGATGGTGCAGAACGCACAGGGCACCATGGAGGGTGGGCATCGTTGGAATAAGGGACATATTGTCTCCAGATATGAGAGGTGCATGAGCGGAGCCCCAAAACACTGGATCTCAAGTCTGGCTGCATTCTACAATCACCTGGGAAATATCACCAATGTAGATGCCTATGTCTGACTGGCCCCCAGACATTGATTTAACTGGTCTGGGATGTGGCCTGGTTTTGGGAAGTTTCAAAAGATCTCCAGGACTCTAATGTGCAGCCAGTTTTGAGAACCTGTATCCTAAAGCACCGACATTCTGCAAATTGGAATCACCTGGAGAGTTTTAATAACCTCCAATGGGTGGGTCCCACCCCTAGAGATTGGATTTAATTGCTTTGGGTGCAGCCAGAAACTAAGGAATTTTTTAATACTCCCCAGGAGATTGTAATGCACAGATGAGATCAAGAACCGCTGCCTTGGAGGAATGCTTCTCAAAATCGAATGTGCATAGGAATCAGCTGGAGATCTTGTTAATAGGCAGATTCCTAGTGAGTAGGTCTAGGGTGAGGTCTGAGGTCTTACCTGTCTGAAGGGGGCCCTAGGTGTTGATGTCACTAGTTTTGCAGCCACACTTAGATTAGCAAGACCCTAAGGAATAAGCACAAGTCCTCCAGGTGAAACTAATGTGGTCCTGAACTAGGACGGTGCTACAGGAGAGAGAACAAGGGAGGGACTAGAGGGATTCTTAGCAATCACTCAGTGAGACCTGGTGTTAGATATGCACGTGAGAATGAGAAAGATGAGGTCCACAGTCAGGCTGCTAGCATGGAAGCCTCAGCCTTCACATGCACCAAAGGGCATCCCAAATAATGCCGAAGTCTTGCTGGATTCATGGTCTCTTTCATGTTTACCAAGTGCCAGCTCCCACACTCCAGCTCCAATGTCTTTTCCTTCATCATCATCCCAGATACCACGCAGACAGATTCAGTCATGCCTTCCTTGCTCTTCTTTCCTCTTTCCCCAAAACAAAAAGTGCAAATCCACATGCTTGCGAGCACAGGCTGGGTGGCAGATTTGAGAACAGGAGAGCTCACGCCCTGTAGAAAGAGGTGCTGGCTACTCAGATCTCCCATGTGTGGCTTCACAGGAATATGGACCCAGTGTTGCCAGATCATTCATTTTCTAAGAAAAGATGAACATCTGGAATTGTATGTGAAAACTCCAGGATGGTTGGCAATTCAGATATTTTCAAACAGCCTGTGGGCCAAACAAAATGGATCTGTGGGCTCAGATATAGCTGGGGTCCCCTAATCATGACCCATACTCCCTGTATCCTGCCACTTCCCAGTATACAATGGCTGCTGTGACAGAGCTAACCTGGGATGCCATTTCAGCTAAGATGAAGAAGGACCAGCTAGGGGACCCTGAACTGCTTGGGTGTGACCAGAACAAAGAGTGGGCGGGGTGGGTGAGTGCAGGAGGAGAGTGTAGCACTGACAGGTAAAGCTAAGAAGCAGACTGACACGGGGCCAAGAGAGTCTTAAATATCAAAGGCAACTTGGAATTGATTCTGGAGATGATGGGGCCCATGCCGGCTTGTGCTTTGGAAAGAAAGAAGGCCAATGTGTCCCACTCCACTTTATCTTTGTTTCTTTCTAGAATATAGCCCTCTATGGCCTAGCGCCACAGGTCTGCTTTTACCAAGGGATGCACAGCGACCTACTGAAATGTCCTCGGGAACCATTCTGGAAACCCATATGTGTGTATCCAGCCAGGTATAAGATACTTATAATTGGGGGATTGTGGGGTATTGGCCAGCTGAAGATATTTAGATGTTCAGATTCAAAATTTCAAAAAATACTATGGATGGAGAAAAAAATTGGCCCTAGAAGTTCTAGCTTCCAGCCTCTGGATAAAGGTTTATGAACCTCCAGAGATACTACTGGTACCCTCAAAAAGCACTGTAGCCACCATACTTTGTTACTGATTCCAAAATACAAGGACCACTGGTAGTCATATCTCTTAGTGTATACATCGTATGGCTGCAGGATGTCACCTGGGGAAGCAGTGAGAACATTCCAGAGTAGCAACTCCACAAGAGCCAGCACAGGGTGGAAGGGCGAACCCTACTCCCCAATGAACATGTAGTCCAAATGACAGGCTTGGCACATAGTTTGTGACATATCAGCTTTTAAAGGTTTGTTTAACTTAAAATTATACAGGATCATAGAAAGAAATCGAATAAAGACGGGTATGAAAAGGAAAGTAGAGAGTCGTGGTGACTCAGGCCTGTTGTCCTGGTGCTGGAGGAGGTAAGGCTACGCATTCGAGGCCAGGCTGGGCAGCATAAAAACCTCTTATCCATTAAAAAAAAAAAAAATTGAGGACACAGTGGCTCATGCCTGTAATCCCAGCACTTTGGGAGTCCAAGGTGGGCAGATCACCTGAGGTCAGAAGTTCAAGACCAGCCTGACCAAAATGGTGAAACCCCATCTCTACCAAAAATACAAAAATTAGCCAGGCGTGTTGGCAGGTGTCTGTAATCCCAGCTGCTTGAACCCAGGAGGTGAAGGTTGCAGTGAACCACTGCACTACAGCCTGGGCAACATGGTGAGACTTAAAAGAAAAGAAAAGAGGAGATGGGAGGGCAAGAGAGGGGAGAGGAGGGGAGGAGAGGGGAGAGGAGGGGAAGGGAGGGGAGGGGAGGGGAGAGGAGGGGAGAGGAAAGGAGGAAAGAAAGAAAGAAAGAGAGAGAAAGAAAGAAAGAAAGAAGAAGAAGGGAAGGAAGGAAGGAAGGAAGGAAAGAAAGGAAGAAAGAGAGAGAGAGAGAAAAGAAAGAATGAAAGAAAGAAGGAAATAAGGAAAGAGTTAAAGGTTCCCTTCTGCTACCCGTCCAAGAAGATATACTAAAAATAATATTACTTAACAAAGTGTATCTTCATAATATATAATAATATTAATTATATCCATTAATATGAATAATAACTTAATAATAATAACAGTTAATATAAAAGGAAGTAGATTTGAGAAGAATAATGCTTTGAAAGACAGCTGACTTTACATCAGGAAAATAAATGGAGGTATGAAGATAAGTATTTTCTGACATTTCTAAAAATCTTAATAACAAAATATTCTTCAAAGTATGGTAAAATAAATACTTTTTAAAAATAAATTAACATCTTTAAAATGCTGGAAGGAGAAAAATCTGTCAACTCAGATCTATATAGCCAGAAAAAAATATCTTTCAAAAACGAGGGCAGAATAAAGACTTTTTAGATAAGGGAAAGCTGAAAAAAAAAAATTCATTGGCAGCAAGCCTGAATGATGACAATCCTTCAGTCTTCAGGGAAAGAATACTAAGTGAAAACTTAGATAAATAAGAAATGAAAAATTTGCCAGAAATGGTGAACATGCGGGTAGATATAACACAGTGCTTTCTCATTTCTTTAAAAGACAACGACCATTTAAAGGAAAGCAATATTGTATCATGGATTTATAAAACATGGAGTATTAAAATATAAGATAGCAATAACACAGTCACCTCTTTCAGGCGACTGTCCCCTCCTTACTCACTCCCCTGCTAAGCCCAGACATAATGATCAAGAGCTAGATTCAAATGTTGGCACCACCACTTCCTAAGCAGCCTCTGTCAAACCATTCAACTTCTCTGAGCCTCGAATTCCTGTTCTCAGTGTTGGTGGTTTTATCACCATCTTCACAGGCTTAGAGAGCAGGCAGGAGCATGTCGGCCTGGGCTGTGAGCCCAGGGTTTTAGTCCCTAAAGCCCACTGAACCCCAGTGCTGTACAGTCACAATGTGATGCCATGAAGTGTCTATGTGACCATGGCAAGCCACTCACTGACATCGTTCCCCGGAAGCTCATCCATCAAGCATGCACACTCACTAGCCTGCTCAGCTCACCCACTAGCCTGCTCAGCTACTATTTGGCACCATTTCCCTGGTCCCAGCGCTTCTCCATGGGATAATCCCCTCCCCATTGGAGGATGAGCCCAGCACTGTTGCTGCATCCCCTGGTACCCATCCACTGAGAGACTAGTGGGTGTCCCACCCTTTTGCTGGTTACTGCTCTGCCACTGGGCACCACAGCCTATACTAACACTGAACCCAGATGTTCAAGTCATCAAAGGGTCAGTGACCAAGCAGAGAGCCCTCAGGATGTGTGAACACAAAATGGCCAAAGAGGAAGCATAGTTCCCTCCAGTTGACAGTACCACATCAACATGTCCTTGCTCAAAATCATTCTGTAAGTATTTCTTGAGCACCTACTATGTACCAGACATGGTGCTAAGCATTGAAAATACAAGTTAAGAAAAACATATGCCAAAATGTTGCAGGTAGGTGACATAGGGTAGACAGACTCACCTCAAAGAAGGAAAATTTCACACAGAGCCATCAAAACAATAGTCATATACCATCAGGTCACCTTCATGGAGTATCCACAACATGCTACACACCCTTGAGTCAGTTCTCTAGAGCTGCTATAACAAATCACCACAAACGTCATGGCCTAAAACAACAGAAATTCATTCTTGCACAATTCTGGAAGGTGGAAATCCAAGACCAAGGTATCAGCAAGACCACACTTTCTCCAAAGACTCTAGAGGAGACTCCCCCCTGCCTCTTCCCAGTTTTGGTGGCTCCAGGCATTTCTTGAATTGCGGCTGTGTCACTCCAATTTCCGCCCTCACCTTCCCATTACCTTCCTCTGTGTCTCTCTTTCCTAAATCCGCCTCTGCCTTTCTCTATAATGAACCTGTCATTGAATTTGGGGTACATCCTAAATCCAAGGAAATCTCATCTCAAGATCCTTAACTTAATTACATCTGCAAAAGTCTTCATTTCAAATATGGTTACATTCTAAAATCCCCAGTGTCCATTTCTTTTAAAGGGCTACAATTCAATCCATCATCACCCTTTACAGACATGGACTCACCCATGCCTCAAAACACTCTTCTAAGGCAAATACTGTCAATATCCTCATTTTACATACAGTGAAACTGAAAAGACGTTAACAATTTGCCCAAAATGACATGATTAATAATGTGAGATCCAGGATTTGAACCCTGGTCTCTCTGATGTCTTGATGCTACTTTTTTACATCCTCCCATTCTTTATCAGTCCCATGATAGCTGGGAGCAGACTGGGCTAATCCAACCTTCGAGGTCAGAGACAGGTTCTCAGATGGAGGTAGAGCTAAGCCCAGCACTGATGGTTGACGTTGAACTGGAAGAAGAAACCAGGAAAGGGCATCCGAGGAGAGGAAGTAGCATGGCCAAGGGAACAGTCTAGCTTACTACCAAGGAACAGCTCACGATAGCTGATGCATGGGGTGCAAGAGAAAGAGAAGCGAGCAGCCCAGAAACAAGGCCAGAGCCCAGAGGGTGCTGAGTGCCAGAGGGAGGCCGACCTTTGTCTTACAGGCTGTAGGGAGCCATTAAACTGGGTGAAGCAGAACAGGTGTATAAGCTAGGCTGCTACTGAACAGATGCTAGACTATGGGGCACACTGACCAACATGGAAAAGTTACCCAACTCCTGTTGGCCGGCCCACCTGCTGTTCTGCTCTAAGCATGCAGGTATAAGAACTGGTAGAGTTGGCGCCACTCAGGGCCCCTGGCCCCATCTCCAACACTCATCTCTGCCTGCTGGGCTTAGAATCTAAGCCTAACTCTCAAACATGCTGACATTTGAAAAAGGCACTTCTGATAGAAATGAAAACGGGATGGTTACCTCGAGCAACCAATGGCAATGCAGCAGTCATACACTGTTGGCTTATTGTTGGAAAGGTCACGAGCACCCAGAGGCAGCCCATCTCTCTCCCTGAGGCCCAGGAAGGCGGAGTGGTTCAAAGCCCCTGCACACAGACACAGAGCACCCAAGGAATGTGTCAGGAAGGTGAAGGTAAACAGGACGTGGCTCATGGCCCAAAGCGAGCGGAGCAGTGGCTGCCTCCCAAGTTGTGGCTGTCCTGAGGCACCCGGACCACAGCCTAGAGGGTGGACAGAGGGGGACATTGGCAGAACAGATGATTTCAACCTTGCTAGCAGCAGCCCCCATCCTGACTGCCTGCGAGCTCAGCCTCCCAGTTCCTGCCAACATGCCTGTGGCCGATGCCGGGGAGACTCAGGGCGGGGCTATTTGCTCACTGGAATCCTGTGTATTCTGTGGGCAGTAGAGTGTCACAGTTAAACCTAAACTTCACTGTGGAAATATTCATGCTTCAACGGGAGAAAGCTAACGGGGGAGGTGATAAGAGGGAGCCCCTTAAATGGGCTCTAAAGACAAGCCATGGTTGCCGGATTCTAGCAAGCCTCTTGGGATTTTGAGCTGAACACTAGCAAGAAGTCTTCTCACATGTCTCGTGGCCATGTTCCCTGAACTGGACAATCTTTGTTTTTAAAGAAATATACATTTTCCGTCCGGGTGTGATGGCTCACGCCTGTAATCCTAGCACTTTGGGAGGCCAAGATGGGTGGATCTCAACATCAGGAGATGGAGACCATCCAGGATAACACAATGAAACCGTGTCTCTACTAAAAATACGAAAAATTAGCCAGGCTTGGTGGCACATGCCTGTAATCCCAGCTACTCAGGAGGCTGAGGCAGGAGAATCGCTTGAACCCGGAAGGCAGAGGCTGCAGTGAGCTGAGATCACACCACCACACTCCAGCCTGGGTGACAGCAAGACTCCATCCCCCCCCCAAAAAAAAATATTAAGGAAAAGAAATACACATTTTCTGTGGTTCACCTAGTTTGAGAAAATCAAAGAATTAAGAGAAACATTGATGACCTGGAGAGACATGGCTGACAGCTCAGATAGTGATGCTTGATTTCAGTTCAGCACTTAGGGAAAATGTACTACGTGGCAGACAGCAGGCAGTCTACTCTATGGCCTAACAGCTTGGGCCCCTCTGTTCTCAGGCGCCACTCAGGACCCTGGGCCCTTGCGCTTATGTACTGATTCAGCCTCAACTGTTCTCCTCTGTTCCCTGCCTTCCTTCCACGTATGAGATACCAGAGAGCAAAGAGTATGGCTGTTTAGCACACAGAGCCAGGCTGCCTGGGATCAGTTTTGGCTTTTCCACCTCCACGTGGCTCAGTTTCCTCATCTGTAAAATGGGTAATAATAGTACCTATCTCATCAGGTTGCCCTGAGGATAAGTGAGGTATCTGCTGGAAAGCACTTAGGCCAGCGCCTGGCACATAGGGCGTCCTCTGCAAGCTCCATCTCTTCTTCAGGGAGCCTCACATTTCCACCATTTCACATCCTCTGCGCCAGGTTCCCTTAGCCTAGTGTGTCAAGAAAACTTCCGCTTCTTATAAACTAAGATTTTTTTTTCAGCCACACATCTCTCCCCACGAAGCCCAGCTCCTGGCTAAATAATTCTAGCCACCACTGATCATAACATTGCTTTGCTAGCCATAACTTTTAATAATTTATTGGATCCATTTAAAGTGTTTTTTAATTACAAATGTTCTAGTTCAGTTAGATACAAAATTAAATGCAGCAAGTAATTTTATTTTCTTCATATATTATCTTCAGAAAGAAACTGGAGTAGCTTAGTGCATCCTTATCGTCAAAGGGTTTCTCAGCCCATGTGATTCTGTAGGAAAGGAACTTCCCACCGTTTGTGGAAGATCTCAACCACTAGTGAGGTAGAGGCAGGAAGTGGAGCAGATACCATCAAACTGATGGACAGCAAATGTTTGTCTCTCTGGTCAGAAATTCACACTTAGGGAACACTAGTTCATTCTCCTACCCGGCCCTTTACCTTTCTCAGGATCTCCCTTACAAATAGCCTTCACCCTCAGCACCGTCACTGTCTCTCATGGCAGTTCAGCTAGAGAAACAGAAGAAAAAAGATGTGCTTGAGGTAAGTCAGATGCATGAGTGTCTGGGTAAGAGTTTGTGTGTAGCAGATGCCAATGGCGAGGGGGAGGGAGGGTGGGAGGATACTGGTTATTTCATGGCTGGGAGATTTATAAGTAAGTAGCAGGAAAATTATTTCTATGACAAACTTGTTAGGCTTTATGAGATCATTTGAGGGAAAGAACTTTGCAACTGAAAAAGTGCTACATAAATGGACTGTTTTCAAATGGGAGCACAGTCAGTTAGTAAGCACTCCAGAGGACCCTCGCATACATGCACTCTTTACCCTTGGTAACAGAATGCCGGGTAAAAGTCACAGGTTGGTGGAATGAGCTGACTTATTCTGACTCTTCATTACTCTTAAATAAACATTGGGTCTGAAGGCAGGAGCTCTGGAAGGAGAACTATGTGCATATGGTGTTTCAGCCCCATTTGGCATATTAGAAAATTTGGAACTAAGGAAATGTGTAGCCAAGCGCACGTGCCTACCAAATGACAGAGCCAGCCCCAGACCAGCGTTGTCTGCCACCCAGAGCTCACAGACCATTCCGGGAAAAGACCCAGTCTGAGGCCTGGGTGTCTACACCCTTAATGTTGCCAGATTTAGGGATTAAGTCAGATTCTTAACTTTAACTCGGCCCAGTTTCCTCCCAGGGCTGATATTGACAAAACACTGCATTTTGGTTTAAAGGACTGTGCAGCCAGCCTCTTTGCCTCTTCTGGCAGGATTTCCTGTGGAAGCACTGATGCCAGTACCATCTCAGAAAGCGTGACATCCTTTTCTTTCTCTGTCTCTCTCTTTTTTTTTTTTTTTTTTTTTTTGAGACAAAGCTTCACTCTTGTTGCCCAGACTGGAGTGCAATGGTGCAATCTCAGTTCACTGCAACCTCCACCTCCCAGGTTCAAGTGATTCTCCTGCCTCAGCCTCCTGAGAGCGAGGATTACAGCCACCCACCACCCTGCCCCGCTAATTTTTGTATTTTTAGTAGAGACAGCGTTTCACCACGTTGGCCAGTCTGGTCTCAAACTCCTAACCTCAGGTAGGGACCCTCCCTTCTTTCCATCTCCGACCGCTTGGCTGGGCAGCCAGGAGGCAGAGGGGATGGAGTTAGAGGTGGAGCCGGCAGAGGGCAGGGACAGCAGAGAGCGGAGTTAGGGGTCCTGTTCAGGTACCTCTCCAGCATCTGGTCAACGTATACATCCTGGAAGGCTCTCTCAGGTGCCTTGTGCCATTTTATAGGCAAAGTCTGTGAAGGTCGTTGTGCCATCCTTGGAAGAGGCAGGCTGTGCATGAAACAAGGGCCTGTCTGCTCTGCCCCATGGAGGATTCCAGAACAGGGTCTGCACATACATTGCCCAGGCTCTGGACGTAATTATTCCCCTCCCTAAGTTTGTCACACATGAGATGGTTTTAGGTGGTACAAGTGGAAATACTTTTTATGGAGCTTATGCATTTATTTTAATGCATATTAGCTAAGCATAGCCCAGCTAACCTGTGGTTTCACAGATACTACTTAGGACAAGCTAATTTCATAGATCTATAGAACACTTGCTGTATTAGTGATTTACCATTTCCATGTCTCCAATTAGCTGCATACTGCAGCAAAAACATATAGACATCACCCTCCCAAGTATGAGGAAGAGTGAGAAGAAACATTTCAGAGGTGTCTTAGCATGTTAGATGGAAATACAGGAAAGAGGTGAGGAACAACTGTTCTAAAGTCAAATTGCCTGGGCCGGCCATGCTGGCCATGTGACAATGGGCAAGTGCCTTCATCTCTCTGTATTACTATCAGTGTTGAGCCATTAAAATTTGTTGAGTCCTTTGTTGCTGCAGCTAGCAATACCCTCATACAGCCACCATGCAAAACCCTGGTAAAGGATCTTTTTCTCATCTGTGAATGTAACCGTTTGAAAAAGCATAAAGTTATCAAAACTAAAAGTGTTTATTTACAAAGTTTAATAGTATTGTTGGAAATAATAACATAAATAACATGTTCACGCCTGTACAATTTTTTTAAAAATTATCCTGCTAATCAAAATCATGAGAATTAGCAAAGATGCCACCAGTGTGCTTAGAATTTAGCTCTTTGAGTAGGAGCGAGTCTGCTGCCATCAGGCTACCACACTGGTTAGGCTGTCTCAGTCATTGATTGGGTCTGCACCAGGGGGTAAAGATTTCACAGTCATGAACCTACAGGTATATGAGCTATAACTTTGGGGAATAAGAAAAAAACCTTGAAATTAGCACGGCCTCTACTAGAGCACTTTAAGCTAAAGACATTTCTTGTCACTAAATACTTGTTGATTTTTTTTTTTTTTTTTGCTGTTTTAAGCTAAAAAGGGTTTAACAGTAATTTTCCAGGTTAATAATATACAAGTCTCTCCTCAAGAAAAAGAATGAAAGCAAAGTGTTTTATAAATTTTTTTTAGAAATAAGAGGTGTTTATTCATTGCAGAAGCAATACATGTTTATTTTAGTAAACGTAGAAAATAAAGAACAAAGCAAAGTACTTTAAATTGTGTAGAGTCCAACTAATCATGAAGTATGTATATGAGCATATGCATATGTATATATCTATATGTACTTATGTGTATGTTACCATTTTACTTTTTCTGTCCAAAATTAAAGTCATCCATACCTACTATTTTGTAACTTTCTGTTTTTCAGTTCACGTACTGCAAACTTTTCCCCACTTCATTATTCTCCAACATCATTTTCAAACCTTCCCTGCCGATTTCCCACAGCCTTTCACCCTACCTCCTCTCCTTACACTTAAAGCAGACAACTTCACCTCTTCCTTCTCAGAAAAATTAGAAGCCATCAGAAAGCTGCAACTCCCTCATTTTCTCATTACTAAGCTTGCAAACCTCCCTGTAAATGTGCACACATACTGTGTCCCTTTGCTATGACGGAGAAGGCAAAAGGCAAAGAGGAAGGAGGCACTTGTTACACGGCTGGAGCAGGAAGAAGAGAGTAAAGAGGGAAGTTCTGCACACTTTTAAACAACCACATCTCATGAGAACTCACTCACTGTCACAAAAACAGCAAGGGGGAAGTCTACCCCATAATCCAAACACCTCCCACCAGGCCCCTCCTACAACATGAGCTTTGAGTGAGGACCTGAATTAAACCATATCAAGGTCTATCCCCATTAAATTCTGAGTACCTCAGTGGCAGGAGTCATGACTAATTTGCTTGTATACATATGTGGCCCCAGCTCTTAATCCAGTGCCTACCATATGGTGTCACTTACTGGACATTCAAGAATGAATGAATGAGTTAAAGGTACATCTAAGTCAACAGAGCTTAGAGAAACTCAAGGTTTTTTCTCTGAAATGGGTTTTTCGTGTAGTTTCCACTCCAGTAGAATGGCAGGAACATCCATCCAGAGACAGAGTCAGAAGCCCGGAAGTGGTCTGTTATGGGCTGACTGTATATCTACCCAAAAAAAAAGGTGTGTTGAAATCCTAACCCCCTATACCTCAGAATGTAACCTTATTTGAAAATAGGACCACTGCAGGTGTAAGTGGATATGGTCATACTAGAGTAGAGTGGGCCCTAATCCAATGTGAGTGATGTCCTTTTAAAAAGGGGGAACTTTGGACACAGACATATGCACACAGGGAAAACATCATGTGAACATGAAGGCAGAGACCACAGTGATGCTGCTACAAACCATGGGACCACGATTGCCGGCAAGTCACCAGAAGCTGGGAGAGAGGCATGGAAGTCAGGAGACAGGCACGGAAGCTGGGAGACAGGCATGGCACAGACTCTCCCATGCTGCCTTAGAAAGAAGCATCTGGCCAGGCGCAGTGGCTCATGCCTGCAATCCCAGCACTTTGGGAGGCTGAGGTAGGCAGATCACCTGAGCTCAGGAGTTCAAGACCAGCCTGATCAACATGGAGAAACCCTGTGTGTACTGAAAATACAAACTTAGCCAGGCATCCTGGAACATGCCTATAATCCCAGCTACCTGGGAGGCAGAAGAATCTCTTGAACCCAGGAGGTGAAGGTTGCAGTGAGCCAAGATCATGCCACTGCACTCCAGCCTTGGCAACAAGAGCAAAACTCTGTCTCAAAAAAAAAAATAGTAATAAAAAAGAAGGAAGCATCTGTGTCAATACCTTGATCTTGGCCCTCTACCCTCCATGATTGTGAGACATAATTTCTGTTCTAAGCCACCCAGATTGTGGTATTTTGCTCCCTAGAAAAATAATACATTATTCTTGACCCTTCCCTTCCTCTTATACGCCCCCACAATATCCAATCCATCATCACCACATTCCATTGGCTTTACCTCCTAAATTCCTCTCTGATCCTCCCTCTCCCATCTCCACCTCCACCACAGGATCCAGACACCCCTTGCCTCTCCTGAACTATGGCAGTGGCATTCCGGCTGGTCCCCCAAACCCATTATGCCTCTGGCAAATGTTCCTCCCCACTGCAGCCACAGTGATTGCTCTGCAAATCTGATTTTGTCCCACAACCTTCACCACCCTTGACACCTTACCCTTTCCCTGGCCACACTGAAGCTGCTCATTACTCTTACATTAAAGACTTGCCCAGAGGGTACTCAGCCCCACTGCCCCTCCAGACCTTCACCAGCTCCCAGACCCCTCTCTGTAGGCCAGCTGCTCAGCCTCCTTCTGTCCCCTGAACAAGCCACGTTCCCTGACAACTGGAGCCTTGCAATGAGCATGGCAGCCCTTCTGCCTGGCCTGGCTCTTGCCTCACTCCATCCATTCATCACGTTTCTCCAGCACACCCTGCAGGTCACAATTCAGAGGTCTTTGGTTTTTAGAGAACTCTTCCCTCATCCCCAGATGAATTTAAATGCCGCTGCTAAGCCCACTCTTCATATCCCATCATTTCTCATCATGGCACTGACCATGATGTGTGATTTGCATTTATTTCTGAGTTATCTGACTGTATCTCTAAGTTTCATTAGGGAGGGGCCCAGTCTGTTTTGCTCACTGTTGCTCTCCCGCCGTCAGCACAGGGCCAACATCCAGCTGTAGAATGAATGAAAAATGATCCCTTTGCCAGAATAAAATAAGACGCAGTGCATTTGACTGATCTTATTTCCGGCCGTTGTAGACTTCTTCCATTATTTTATAAATGTGATAATACTATGATAAATCACCAGAAAGATAACTCTTTGTGCACATATCTCATTATTTCTTCAAGACAGATTATTGAAAGACATCCACTATGCAAAGGTTTTGGAGCTCCGGTTAATTGTTTAGAATTTTCTCAAATGGGAAAGTATTAACCATAAATATATATGAGAAAGGGATGGAAGAAAGGGAAGAGAGAGAAAAAAAGGTGAGAGAGAGGAAATAGGAGGAGGAAAGAGAAGGGAAAGGGAAAGGGGAAGGGAGGGGAGGGAAGAAGGAAGGAGGGAAGGGAAGAAGAAAGGACTGAAGGAAGGAAAGGAGGAAGGGAGGGAAGAAGGCAGGGAGGGAGGGAGAGAGGGAAGAAGGAAGGAGGGAAGGGAAGAAGAAAGGAATGAAGAAAGGAAAGGAGGAAGGGAGGGAAAAAGGGAGGGAGGGAGGAAAGAAGGAAGGAGGGAAGGAAGGAAGGAGGGAGGGAGGGAAGGAAGGAAGGAAGGAAGGAAGGGAGGGAGGGAGGGAGGGAGGGAAGGAGAGAGGAGGGGGGAGGGAGGGATGGAGGGAAAGAAAAAAGAAGAATCAATAAAAAGGAATGAAGAAAAAGAGGATGAGCTCAGTTAAGCAGGCTTTGTCTCCCTGGGAAGCAGACTCCGCTGAGACTGCTGCCTGACCAGTTTCCTAGGTCCACTCTGTCTGCATCCCTGCCAAGTCATCCCTGGGAAAGGAAAAGTTAGACACTCTCAAATCCCAAGGTTTAAGATGATAAAGACCCTACGAGGCAGGGGCGATGCAGTTCAGGGCTTTCTGTTCCCCTGCCCCTTTGTTCCAGCCATTTCTTCCATCTCAAAGGATTTCCAGCAGCACCAAGAGCCTGACACTTTGCCCGTCCTCATTCTCACAGGCTTCTCCAGCGAGAGACAAAGCAATGTTGGCACTCAGGAGGGCTCACAATAAAGGGGGACTGAGAGAGAAGAAAGCACCCAGAGAATCTGGCTGGGCTCAGTATATTCAGTTGCTGCAGCAACTGAAAGTTAAACAATGAAGAGGGGAGGGGACAGCCATTTTCTTCCCTCCATCCAGTTGTCATGGATACTGGGATCTTAAAAGTAAAGGGGTGAAAGGTTTTCTTTATGCTTTAGAAATGGTGCCTTTTTTCACTTACTTGGCCCCTATCCTTGCTTCAGACTGGGGGCCTTCCATTGTGCCTCTTACTGGAAGGCGGCTTGGGGAGGGGGTTGACTGCAAGATGCTTTCTGTAAAGGTGATCTTCTGGCCAGTAGCTCTAAAATCCATTTCCCTGTAAAGCCAGGCAGAAAGGCTGAAGCATTCATGGAAATTTCCATCCACCAGAAGGTTCTATCTACATGGCAGGAAGGCTGTCTCCTTGACCTCTTTCCTCCCAGTGTTCTGATTCTCCCAGGAGCGCTCACCTAGAGGAAGTTCCTTAAAGGTTTAGCCTTGTCCCTCCACTTCCACCTGCCCCCATCACCCGCCCAGAGACTCATAGGTGGGTTCCTCCTCCAGGACTCTTCAGGATGAACACAGCATAGCTCTTGCCTCTGATGTCTCCTGGCTGCTTTACCCTGAAACAATGTCAGGGCCCTGGCCCTCTTGCTTTTCAGCATAGGATGGTAAGAAGGTCATCAGCTTTGCTGACCTAGAGTCAAGGCTCAGCTGTGCCATTCATCAGAACGACTTGGCAGGGTACTTAATTTATCTGAATCAAATTTTCTCATCTATAAACACAAATTATAATGTCTACCACATGGCATTGCTGAGAGTGTGAAGTGAGAAAATGTAGCTGGCATTGCAAACGTGACAATGTCCCTGCCCATGTCTCCAGCACCCATTCCCCTCCCTCCACATCTGTACATACTCAGACGTGTTCTCATACACTCATGCATGCATGCTCATACCCACACCCAGACACACACACTCCCACACAATCACGCACACATGTGCAGCCACATCCACTACACAATTCAGTTATTTATCAGATGTTTTAAGTGAATGAATGGTTCAATGAGAGAGCTGTCAGGAGTACAAATGAGGCCAGGTGCAGTGGCTCATGCCTGGAATCCCAGCGCTGTGTTGGCCAGGCTGGTCTCAAACTCCTGATCTTGTGATCCACCTGCCTTGGCCTCCCAAAGTGCTGGGATTACAAGCGTGAGCCACCACACCCAGCCTGATTTCCCTTTTCTTTACCTCTACTTATTCAACTCCCTATACCCTCAAAGTCTTGACATGAAATCCCAGCTCACAAGCAGCGCTTCTTGGAACCAGCAAATATCTACCGCCTGAGCCAGCCCCTTTGTGCTATTGCAGTTTTCCCTCCTGTCTCTGTCTGTCTCTGTCCTGCCTACACCAGGAGGAGGTTAAAGAGACACCAATTCACAGCTGGGGTTGACAGGTGCCAGGCAGTGACCATGTGCCAGTCTTGGGAAAAGTCATTTACATGCACACAGTGGTGCTTCAGAAGGCAGGTCCTGGAATCAGAGTGCCTGGATTTGAATCCTGTTGGTGCCACTAAATGTGCTTTATGCTTGTTTCTCTTCTCCAGGGCTTGCTTTCTGAAAATAGGTTGTTTGGTGGATTCTGTGAGAAGACGGACACAAAAAGCTCATCACCCAGCAGCACCTGGCATCCAGCAAGCGCTCAACAATTGTGGGCTGTTCTCATGATCAAATTTGATTTCATGCCATTCACACAAACCCTCTCAAGAGCCTGGTATACACTGATACATAGCAGATGCATAGCACATACACGGGAGAGGCATAGCGCATACACGGCAGAGGCATAGGACATACACGGCAGATGCACAGCGCATACACGCAGAGGCACAGCGCATACACGGCAGAGGCACAGCGCATACACGGCAGAGGCACAGCGCATACACGGGAGAGGCACAGCGCATACACTGCAGAGGCACAGCGCATACACGGGAGAGGCACAGCGCATACACTGCAGAGGCACAGGGCATACACGGCAGAGGCACGGCGCATACACGGCAGAGGCACGGCGCATACACGGCAGAGGCACGGCGCATACACGGCAGAGGCACAGGGCATACACGGCAGAGGCACGGCGCATACACGGCAGATGCGTGGCGCATACACGGCAGATGCGTGGCGCACACACGGCAGATGCGTAGCACATACAAGGCAGGGTGCTTGGGGCTAAGAAGGGGATACAGGTCCAGCAGCATCTCAAGCATTTGTGCACCAGGAAAGAGATGCTGAGGCTTTTGTTTGATAGAAAAGGGGAAAAGATTGACACACCACTTGGGGAATAGTAAGAAACACAGGGAACTAGGGAGCATGGCCCCACTCTGTCCCTGACAGCCAGGCTAGAGTCTCCATTGGGCGTGCAGTGTTGGCGCACAAACTGTTTTCATGAGTGACGGCGGGACTCCAGGAGTCAGTGGTGCCACTGCAGGGCCACGCAACACCGGGGTGGGAATGGGAAAATACAGCGGACTGTGTCAGTAGACATTTAAATCACAACCTGAAAAGGCAAAGAAATAACAAGAAAAATGAGAGCTTGGTGAGACCCAGAGGAGAGAGAAGTGCCAAGATCCTGCGGTCACCCGGTGAGAAGCTAACAAGACGCCCACGCTTGTCACCGGGATCCCTTCCACACCTCTAGAGTGCTGAGGCCTTGAGACATGGATGGGATTAACCCAAGTTTAAAGATGGAGGAACTGGACTCAGAGAGGTTAAATGGCTCAACCAACATCCCCACTCTCCTACGTTTCCCCCCTCGGTGTCCATCCCGGCTTTGACACGGCAGCACCTTGCGTCCACTGGGCTTGCTGGCCTGCTGGCCTGCTGCCCTGGAGCATCTGACGGTGAGGCTCAGCCTCCCCCCTACCTGGTAACTGGCCTCAGATTAGGGTGGAACAATAGGCAGGGCGTGCAGGGCTGGGTCCCTTGAAGCTGTCCCTCGGCATCACTGGCAAAGACCCGCCTCTATTAGCTGCAGCAGGCCTGCTGCTGTGCTCTGTAATCCAAATTGAGTTCAAGCCCCCAGCCTCTGTGCACCATTGTAATACCATATTTCTTACTCAGTACGAGATCGGAGATCTGCTAAAACCTCATGTTGCCAACATAAAAGAAGAAAGATTTTGTTAATCCCGAAGAAAATGAATTCCTCTTATATTTCCCTGAAAAAAAAAAAAAGGAAAACACGAGAGTATTACATTTGACTCTCAAGAAAAAAAAGCAAAACACGTACACACACAGAAATATCCCTGCTATCATGAGATGGTTAAAGCATGTGGCTTTACAAGTCAACAAAAAGAATAGCAATGACACCCCCTTCACCTCTTGCCAGTTTCCCTTCTTATGCTAGATATTCCAGCTGTTTTTCCCTGAGATGCTTTTGGATAGGATAATCCCACCAGCCTTGAGATACAGTATCTTTGAGGAGGCAGAGTCAAAAGAGAGGATGCTCATAGGATTTGAGTGAGAAGAGAGCAAAGGGCAAGAAAAGACAGTAAGAGAAAAAACAAACGAGCCCTAAACATTTGATTTTTCTTTTAATTTGAGAATTTCAGCGCCAAAAGGGACTTTGGAGATGACTGTTCAGAACTTCTCATGCACACACATACACACACACACACACACACACTTACACACACAAGGCAGGTGAGGTGATGGGTTGAGGGGAGCAGTGATTTGTCCAAGGAAAGGAATGCTTGATTTAGGCCAATCAGATTAAAAGGAACAGGAACTGAAACACGCTAATTTGTCTGGGAAGAGCCCTATGTGAATTTCAGCAAATGTCTCCTAGGGAAAAAGACCATGATACCCATCTATTTTTTTTTTTTGAGACAGAGTGTAGCTCCGTTGCCCAGGCTGGAGTGTAGTAGCTCAATCTCGGCTCACTGCAACCTCCGCCTCCCAGGTTCAAGGGATTCTCCAGCCTCAGCCTCCTGAGTAGCTGGGATTACAGGTGCATGAGGTTACCCTGCCGTTTGAAATTTAAATAAAATGGGTTCAAGTACAGCCCTATGTCCTGGCAAAGTCTCATATCCACCCTGACATCCCCAGAGCCATACATCCTCATGGCAGCTTTTCCCAAACTTTGATCACATTCATCTCCTGGCTTCATCAGCTGGTCTCACTGCTCACCACGCCTGGCTAACTTTTGTATTTTTAATAGAGACGGCATTTTGCCATGCTGGCCAGGCTGGTCCCAAACTCCTGACCTCAAGTGATCCACCCACCTTAGCCTCCCAAAGTGCCGGGATTACAGGTGTGAGCCACTGCACCTGGCCTCATCCATACTCTTGATAGCTCTCTCATTGAACCATTCATTCACTTAAAACATCTAATAAATAACTGAATTGTGTAGTGCAGGGCTTAGCACATCATGGCCTGGGGACCAAATCCAGCCCACTGCCTGGTTTTGTATAACCTCTGAGCTAAGGGTGATTTTTACATGTTTTAAGGGATGAAAACAATTTTTAAGAATATTATTTTCTAACACATGGACATGACACGCAATTCACGTTTCAGTGTCCATAAATGAAGTTTTATCGGAACACAGCCACGCTCTTTCATTCACACTGTCTCTGGCTGCTTTCCCATTACAGCAATAGAACTGAGTAGTTGTGACAAAGAGAATGATCTGCAAAGCCTAAAATCATTACCATTTGGCCGCTACAGAAGAGTTTGCCAACCCCTAGCACAGGGGAGGGATTCTTTGATAGTGTGAGTTTGTGGTTCTCCGAGTTCCTTCATCTCTTTGACATGAACATTGGAGTCCCCTAATCCATTAGGGGCTGTGTGACCAGGCCCACTGGTGAGCATCTCTATGCTTTGTTTCTTTCATCTGTAAAATGGGGATTATGTTTATTGAAGCAGCATAATTGAAACCAAGTGGACACCAACTAAGGTCACCCTGCCCTTTGAAATGTATGTAAGATGGGTTCATTACAACCCTATGTCCTGGCAAAGTCTCACGTCCACCCTGACATCCCCAGAGTCATACATCCTCCTGGTCACTTTGGCTCCAAATGGCAGCTCTTCCCAAACTTTGATCTCACTCTTCTCCCAGCCTCATCAGCGAGTCTCACTGCTCTGTTCCAGCACAGACTGTGTAAGTCAGCCAGCTCTCCTTAAAACACAGTCACAGGGCGCATTTGGTGTGAAGCAGGTTTTGCTGAGGGCTCAGGGCTACGGGGAAGAAATGATGTGGCCCAAACCATTTAAACCCAAATAATTTAAAACGGGGCATCCAGCTTCTGTTTTAAGCAGACTCATGGCTGAGCCACCACCAGCCATTTCCCAGATGCCACCTTCCCAGTAGGCTCCAGCCTTCTGCCGTGGCAGCCCACCTCCTCGGGATTCTCCTCGCTTCTCCCTGCTTCTCTGTTTTCTGGATCCCCTTGGTCCTCAAGACCACCCCTGCCTCCCCCCACCCAGAAGTTCACTTTTCAACCCCATACAATACAGGACCCAATAGCTTTCCACCCGATGCTTACACTTCCACGGCCGTAGACTTCAGGTTTTTTGATGAACAAAAGGCCCCTTGCTCTGGCTCATCCTTTAGCAATCCAGAACTGTCAGAATGTCAGACATTCTCTTCTTGCTCAAGCAATCTCTAAGTGTCCATATAGTGTCCAACTGATAGGAATTGTCTCACATCTCCCTTGGGAAATAGAAGCACTCACGGTTGGTCTGGGATTGACCTGCTTTTTCTCTTCATTAAAGTGTCTGTAGTATCTATTATAGTGTTTGACACATAAAAAGCACCAATAAATGCTAGTTTACTTCACATGACTTTCCTCCAACGAACAAAAGATATAACATCGTGTGCATAACAATATATGTTGCACATGTGGATTGTGACCATCTACTTGTCCACAGTGAAAATCTCCATCTGGAGGATGTACTGGGGTGTGAGAAGCAATAAGGAGTGGATTAGGTTGGAGGCCACCCAGGACAAGGTGACAAAAGTAACGGATTTCTCTTTCTCTGCCTTTTAAATGTATCAGGGGCTGAATAAAGTCACCAGATCAAACTCCCTTGGATGTTGCCACATTCTTTCCTTGCCCGAAGAAAAGGGTCCTAAGAAACATGTATATATATATATACAATGAAATACTATTTGGCCCTAAAAAAGAATGAAATTATGTTATTTGCTACAATATGGATGGAACTGGAGGTTATTATGTTACATGAAAGAAGCCAGGCACAAAAGACAAAGATCAACAGTTCTCACTGATATGTGAGAACTAAAATAGGTGGACTGCATGGAGACAGTAGAATGGGAGTTACCAGAGGTTTGGAAGGGTGCATGGGGTGAGGACGAAGAGAGGCTGGTTCATGTGTACAAACATACGGTTACACCGTATTCAGTAGCTGAGAAGGGTCACTATTGTTTGCAACACTGTATCGTATATTTTTAAAATTTTTTTATTATTTTACTTCATTTTTCCCTACGTTATTGGGGTACGGGTAGTATTTGGTTACATGAGTTTTTCAGTGATGATTTGTGAGACCCCGGTGCACCCATCACCCAAGCAGTATACACTGCATCATATTTGTATTCTTCCTTCCCTCGCCCCCCTCCCAGTCTTCCCCTCAAGTCCCCAAAGTCCATTGTATCATTCTTATGCCTTTGCATCCTCAGGGCTTAGCTCCCACATACCCGTAAGAACATACGATGTGTGGTTTTCCATTCCTGACTTACTTCATTAAAGTGTCTGAAGTATCTATTATAGTGTTTGACACATAAAAAGCACCAATAAATGCTAGTTTACTTCACATGACTTTCCTCCAGCGAACAAAAGATATAACATCATGTGCATAACAATATATGTTGCACATGTGGATTTTGACCATCTACTTGTCCACAGTGAAAATCTCCATCTGGAGATTATTATTACTTATTATTATTACTTATTACTTATTATTATTACATTATTATTACTTCACATAGAATAATAGTCTCCAATCTCATCCAGGTCGCTGCAAATGCTGTTAATTCATTCCTTTTTATGGCTGAGTAGTATTCCATTATATATATATACCACAGTTTATTTGTCCATTTGTTGATTGATGGGCATTTGGGTTGGTTCCACAATTTTGCAATTGTAAATTGTGTGCTATAAACTTGCGTGTGCAGGTATCTTTTTCAAATAATAACTTCTTTTCCTCTGAGTAGATACCCCATAGTGGGATTGCTGGATCAAATGGTAGGTCTACTTTTAGTTTTTTAAGGAATCTCTACACTACAAAAATACATGGTATACTTTTAAGTAGCCAGAAGAGAGGACTTGAAATGTTGCCAACACACAGAAATAATAAATACTCAAAGTGATTGACACCCCAAATACCCTGACTTGGTCATTGCACATTCTCGTATGTAATAAAATATCACATTTCCCCCATAAAAATTTGTACAAATATATCAATCAAAGTAAAATAAAATTTAAAATTATAAAAGAAGGATTATAAGACTTTGCATCTATTACATCTATACTGCATAGAACATCCACTGAGGACTATTTCTTCTCTCCTCATGCCTCGTTTTACAATCTATGATTTGGTCAGACTGAAACGCCATCCCCCTATGTGCCACCTTATCTAAACCCCTGAATTTTTCACATGCTGCTGTGTTTACTAGAACTCTCTTTTGTGGCCCAAACCCTCTGCCTGGCAAATATCTACATGTCCATCAATACTCTGTACCTCCCAGGATGGGAGGACCAACATGATAAATAAATCTTCAGTATTTGCAAAGTTACATTCAGTGGTTCTCAAAGCACTCAAACTAGAAGATGAGAGGCAGCCAAAATTTGGCAGGCACCACCACAGTGCTGCCCTCAGTTCTGTCCTAGAATAGACTTCCTGAGCATTTTCTGGGCAGATCACACTGCCAGGGCGAAAGGCTTCTCACACCCCCACTGCACGGACACCGGCCAGTTTCTGCCTCCTATAGTCACAAGGCTGCCCTCCGTGTCTCCCAGCATCTTTTAGCCCTTCTGGAGCCGCCCAGTTCGCCATCCACTCCTGGGGCTGCCAGGCAGTCTCTCCCTTGGCTCAGTCGACAGAATCAGATTTGGAGTGTCTGTCAAATGAATTGGGGTTCTGTTCCTTCCAACCTGTGTTGAAATTTACAAGCATAAAACAAAGGCTCTCACTGTGCCCTGGTCTTGGCTCTGCCCCGGGCACTAATTACCCAACAACAGCCGTCCGTTTCCCCAGGAGAAAGTGGCCAACTCTGACGAAGGCACCCCATAGGGGGTTGCTGAGAATGATCTTTTCACTTTCTTTCTAAAGTGCCTTTGTCCCCATTACCAGTGGGCTGCCCTGCCTCAGTGCTGCTGGGCATTTATAGATACAAATGAGCTGCCAGGAGGCCTCACAGGTGTTGAGTGGCTACCACGAGCTGAGGCCATGCAAAATGTTCTCAGTATGATTCCTCTGCAACTCTGCAAAGTGAGCATTATTATCCCCATTTGAAAGTCAAGGGACCAAAATCCCAGAGCCATAAAATCAGAACAAAACTAACCTGGATTATAACCCAGTTCTGACTCAAAAGCAAGCCCATGCTTCCAGAATAACGTAGAAAGCACAGCTCTCCCCATATCCTAGAATCATGTCATTTTGCAGCTGGAAACAACCCTACCAAAGATCATCTTGTTCAGCTAAAGCAGTAAGGGGAGCTGGACCAAGAACACAACTAGCAGATTGACAGGCACTGACCTGGAATCCAGGTCTTGGACCTTGAGGCCAGCACTATGTCCTATCAACCTGCTCACCCATCATTGTCCTAGACTTCCCAAGGGTTTTGCCTTACTGATTGTTGACCAGGCTGCTCTATACTAAACAGGCGATTGAACGAGACCTTGAGCGCACAACAAGCCGAAGGTAGCTGGAGTGACTGGCATCTCAGTGAAGGCAGCCAAACATGTCTACAAAATATCAGTCAACAGGAAGCAGAATTGCTGCAGTCAGTAATGGCAGATGCTATGGACACCCTTGAAGGAAGAAGAAATGATAAAGAACATGTGTGGAATACAATCCAAAAGGTTGGATGACTTGACTTTCTATACCGATTAGAGGACAGTTTCCTAAAAACTAAAAAACTGAGAACTGCCCAAAGGCAAAAAACAAAAATGAAGCTTCTTCAAAATGTTCAGCAAAGCTCGTCACTGGGGAGCAGGCGCTACCACCAAGACATCCCAGAATAAGCAGCAAGGGCATCCACCCAGAGTGCCCCCTGGAAAGGGGGATAGCTGGATAACAAAGACCTGTCACCAAGAGAAAGCGAGGGTATTCCCCTCAGTTCATCTTCATCAAAGACACTCTATGTTTCATTAATCTCAACTGGCAGCAATAAATGTTCTCAGCAAGTTTGAAAAAACAAAAACCTAAGAACCAGAGTGCAGAAGGCATGCGTGTCCAAGGCTTTGCAGCGGCGTGGGGAGGTAACTACCTAAGCACTCACCTTCTGCCCAGCTGGGTGGTGAGCTGGAATCTGACATGAGAGAGAGCCCAGGTAGACAGAAACACAACCCCGAGCCTTGTTATTAGAGGGAAACCCCCTGGAAGAAAAAACGAAATTGCAATAAAATAAAAAAGGACCAGCCCTCTTCTCCAAGCCTAAAGGAAATCAGTTGCACCAGATGAAAATCAGGCAGCAAGCCAGATCCACTCTGCTTTGCTGTGAAATGCCTCCATGCTGTGTTTTCGTGGGAATTTTGTACCTTAGGTACAAATTAAGCAGATCTGCTACTAGCAGGTACTTCTCTTCCTCTGAAAGTAAGTAATAGGAAAGCAGGTGAGGCAGCCAGAAGCAGGAAAGCTGACTGGGTCCAAGACTGGCGGCAGAGAATTAAACACATCTGTCTCACATAGGAAACACTGAGGTCAAACTTTATTAAACTCTCCAAGAGAATAAAATATGGAATAAATAACCCTAAACAAATGACTTTGCTTAATCCGCGAAGGACAAGTAACAAAGGTCTTAGATTGGAGTAAGAAACACTGAGTTGAAACATAATTACAATGAAGAGAGTGACAACATTTCAATCAATTCCATTTAGTTAAGCCATAGAGCATGATAGCTTAAAGTTCACACAGTGCCAGACCATTGGGATGTAAGTTTTGATTTAAACACTTACAAAGTATGTGCCCTTAGGCCAAGGCATGATGCCCCGTGTCTCAGCCTCACCCACCTGGGAAAGAGTTGTAACCCTGGCATTCCCTCATATTGTTGCTGGAATGACGTACTAGAACATTGAGTGTTGACGGCACTGCAGTCACTGTTCCAAGCATTCTCCACGTGTTATCTCATTTAAGCCTGACAACAACTCTATAAAGCAGTTACTTTTCTTACAAGCACATGCACATAGACACATGCACACACATACACACTGCATAGAAAAGGAAACAGGCATGCTGAGGTTAGGTAACGTGCCCAGCATCACACAACTGGTAAACAGTAGAGTTGGGATTTGAGCCCACACGGTCTGACACGAAATCCTGTGTCTCACAGGCATACTGTCTGTCACTCATATAAATGTTTATCCCAGTGCCTGGTGCCTGGCAAGCCCTTGAAACCCTTCGGCCTTGTTCCAATGGGTCCTGAGATGTTGGAAATTACAACTAAGCAAATTTGGCTGGAGCACTGACAGCAGGGCTGCCAAGGCACTCACTAGAGGGCAGCTCAGAACCTTACCCATCCTAGGGTGGGAGATCATCTCTCTTTCAACCAAGCCTCTGAAGCAGGGTAGATGCAATACATTGAACATGGAGGCTCAACCAGAACAACAAAGATTATTTTGTGTTTTGAAGTCCCAGCTTGTGCTTGAAATCGTCACCTTAAAATCAGGTTAGATTCTACCCAAAGCATTGACCCTGTGTGTTCCTAGTAGAGTGATGTGGCCTCTGATACTCTGACAAGTGACCACCTGGCCAGGTACCCGCTGAGCCCTCCACCCTCCTGCAGATTCTCTCTTCTTTACGCTTTGCAGGATCCCAGCCAGTGGCAAGGACTTAGATGGGCATGTGCTATGCTCTGCGCCTTTTGTACCCCTGGCTAGCCTAGGATGGGTTTGAGCAATGACTCAATCCTGGCAGCAAAGAGCATACTGTGCATGCACACGGCAGCTGCTGCTTCTCCCAGCCCCACTGCCTACACAGCTTACACAATCCTCATGTTGCACCAGGATGCCAGGTGCCTGCCAGCATTGTTTATCGGCCTGTGTTATAAAAGCTCATGGGAACCTCACTTTCCTGCCAGCCAGCTAGGCTCTGGTTCCTGCTCTTCTTGACTTTCCTACTTTCCTCCTTCTTTAGAAATTCTTAATTTCTAAACCCACCAAACTGCAGAAGTAAACCAGTATAGCAATTTTCACGTCTCCTTACTCATCCCTTAATGGTAGCATTCCTTATTCAGTAAGTGTCAAGAATAGAGAATAATACCAAGACACTAGGGAGACATTCATTGTCATGTCTGCTAGACTAACCTACCTTGGGCCCTAGAGTTGTGACCCTTTGCTCAGAACCATCTTGCAGGATAAGATGGAACCTTTACCTGTGAACATCTGAGAGACAACCTATGGCCAAGGACTGATGCTACAGGAGAGTGTGTCACAAGGGACCACATAACCCCCTACCCATACACAGACCCTTCATAATAAGAGAACCAACTGAGTCTCAAAGAACTCATAGCCTTCTTCAACAGATAATTGGAGTAAGCATTTGGCCTTATTCTTCATTTGAAGCTTTCTCTAGTTCTAGGTTCTGTGCATAGCCCTTTACAGTTATTATTAATCTTCACAACGACCCGATGACATCATTTAGAGTTGATCTGTAACCTATTATAACTTTTCCCATTTAAGATAAAAACTAGATCGCCAATTAAAACTTGTGCAGGGCCAAGCATGGCGGCTCATGCCTATAATCCCAGCACTTTGGGAGGCCAAGGCAGGTGGATCACTTGAGGTCAGGAGTTCAAGACTAGCCTGGCCAACATGATGAAACCCCATCTGTACCAAAAATACAAAAATTAGCCAGGCATGGTGGCACGTGCCTGTAATCTCAGCAATTGAGGAGGCTGAGGCAGGAGAATCAATTGAACCTGGAGGTGGGCGTTGCAGTGAGCCAAGATCATGCCACTGCACTCCAGCCTTGGCAACAGAGGATGACTCTGTCTCAAAAAAAAAAAAAAAATCTGTGTAGAGCTTGATATTTTCACTAAGAGACAGTTGAAGTTGTATGGAAGATGCCTGTATATTAAGTGAAAAAAAAAAAGTATACTCAGCATCACTTTATTTTGTCACTTAAAAAGAGTATGTGTGATTGTATGAGAATCAACATTAAAGAGTAGGCCCTGAAGGTGTTAACATGAGTTATATTTAGATGGTGGATTGCAAGGAATTTTCATTTTCTTCCTTTTGCTTATCTGTATTTTCTACAATAGAAATATTATAATACAAAAAGAAAAAGAATGATGTTTGTTCTGTGGGCTTCCTTAGGCCAGAGCTGGGACTTAACAGTAGTTCAGCTCATATGAGAAAGAACTTTCTACAATGGCGTGAGAAGCCAGGGCCAAACAGAAGGTGGACATCCATAAATGGGCATACCTTAGATGCTTGCCAAGGGAAAACCCAGTGGAGTTTTCAGCTCCAGATACTCTTTGAAAGCTCAGGAGCCCAATGTTTTTTTTAAAAAATTAACGATATTTATCTTGTAAGGGTGAAGTCATTGAAGCCTGAGGGTGGTGATGTTAGAAGTGGCCGAGGCAAGATGAGGAAGTAGGAAGATGCTGGAGGCAGTGAGGGGGTGAGGGTAGAGATCCATGTTGAGGTGGGGGCTGCATACCCAGGGTCCCCCAGGGAAACCCCACTGCTAGAGCTCCAGAAAGCCCCAGTGGATTTAGACCAATGGGGAACACTTGGCAACCCTTCTTTGTTCTCCTTGGGTGCAGATTTTCATAATGTCCACTGTCTTTTCTAAAGGCCTGTCCACGACTCAGGAGGTGTCCTTCCTGTGAAAGTCAGTGATGGTAGATGCATTTGTATGTGCACAAATTCTTTGTTCATAATTGATTCCACAAAGTCATAGCTGTTATGAACAAAGTCCATATCGCACCAATAAAGAAGAAATTTAAAATAGTCTCTAATCTACCAACCTAGAAATAGCCATTGTTAGCATATCTGATATATTCCCTTCCATCCCTTTGTCTTTCCTTTATTTTTCATAAAACTGAGCACAAGTGCCTGCACTCTTTCATTCTCAATATTATGTTGTGAACATTTGCCGTGCCTTTAAAGATTTTTTAAAGATAATTTTGTGTAGTTTTAACATGTATTTGATTTTTTTCTTATGTTTACTAAATATTTTGACTTTTTTCTTCTATTAAATTATCTGTTAATATACTTGGCCCGTTTTTATATTTAGAGGTGAGCTGTTTTTTCTCTTTCCTTTTTTTTTTTTTTTTTTTTTTTTTGAGACTGAGTCTTGATCTGTTGCCAGGCTGGAGTACAGTGGCACAATCTCGGCTCACTGCAACCTCTGCCTCCAGGGTTCAAGCAATTCTCCTGACTCAGCCTCCTGAGCAGCTGGGATTACAGGTGCCTGACACCACACCCAGCTAATTTTTGTATTTTTAGTAGAGACGGGGTTTCACCATGTTGGCCAGGATGGTCTCAATCTCCTGACCTTGTGATCTGCCTGCCTCAGATTCCCAAAGTGCTGGGATTACAGGCATGGGCCACTGTGCTCAGCCTTTTTTTTTTTTTTTTAATTTATTGAAGATATAAATTTTATTGTGTTTTTTTCAGCTTACTGATATCTTTTTTATTTGGTTTTAACTTTTAGACAATTGGCCTCTCTGTTTTGAGCATCACATTTGTTATCAATTACATTTATGATTTTTCTACCCCTTCATACCTTCAAAACCTTACCCCATTTCTGAAGAAGCATTCCACTTTTTTTACTTCTTCTTTTTTGTTGTTTTTTTGTTTTGTTTGTTTGCTTGAGATATGGTCTCACTCTGTTGCCCAGACGTGATCTCAGCTCACTGTAGCATTGACCTTCCAGGCTCAAATGATCATTCCACCTCAGCCTCCCAAGTGGCTGGGACCACAGGTGTGCACCACCACACCTGGCTAATTTTTACGTTTTTGTAGAGACAGCTTCTCACCATGTTGCCCAAGCTGGTCTTGAACTCCCGGGCTCAAACAATACTCCCACCTCGGCCTTCCAAAGTGCTGACATTACAGGGATGAGCCACTCTGCCTGGCCTTTTTACTTCATTTTTTAACTTTAATTCTTTTACATTGTTTTATTTGATGGAGCTGTTTTTTAAAATCATTATTTTTCTATTCACAAAAAAGTGCTTTATTTTCAAATTAGAAAATCTTAAAAATAAAGAAAAATAGGAACATCATAAAATCTCTACAATCATACATAGAGATGGCACTGCTAACATTTTTCTGTATTTCTTTTTAGGCTTTATATATTTTAATAATATTGAGCTTGTTTTATATATATACACACCCACTTATCCATGTATATGTAGTTTGTATCATCCCTATTATTTAACATTATGTCATACGTATCTCACTAAGTCATTAAATAGCCTTTAAATTTTTTATTTACTGACTGCAAAATATTTTATCATGGGAACTATATGATATTTAACAAATCCTACTTATTGGACCTACATTATTTTAAACATGACTGAAAAAAAAAATACTTGTATGTAATCTTTGTCTCCCTATCTATCTGTCTATCTACCTATCTATCATCTATCTTTTCCTGGGATAGATGCCAAGAGGGAATTTGTAAGTCAGAGAGTTTGAAGTTTTTTGACATTTTTAATACATACTACTCTTCAGAAGAGCAAATCTCTCTAAGTCCCTACCAGGAGTCTGTGAAGCGCCTTCCTCACCACACACTTCCAAAATCAAATGTTTTTTTTTTAAAAAACCTTTGCCAATAAACAGAAAAAAAAAAGTGACATTTTATTTTAATTTACATTTGCTTGATTACTAGTGCTGCAGAATATTTTTGCATTTAAATGTTGATTCCATCTGGAATTTATTTCAGTGTTTGAAGTAAGAAGAGGCTCTGGCTTGATTTTTCCCCAATGTTGAAAGTTTCCATCTATTCCCGCAGTGTGTGATGATCTTGTTTATACACTAAGCTCTTCTGTAGACTTGAGTTTAAGGACTTACTGCTCTGTCTGTCACTCATAGGTGTACTGATTTGATCATTACAGCTTCACTCATTTTACATATCTGGTCAAAATTCTTTTATTCTCATCCCCGCCATAGCCCATGTACTATAAAGATGGATTTTGTCAAGTTCCCACAAAAAAAATTCTGATTCAAATTAGGAATTTTGGATGAGACTTAGGAAAGCCATAAGTAAACTTGGGGCAAATGAACATCTTTAAATCATTAAGTCATATAGAATGATGCATCTCCCCATCATTTGAATTTTCCTTTGTATCTCTCAATAAAATTTGGAAGTTTTTATCATAAAGACTTCATATGTTTCTTGGTAGCATTACTCCTCGGTATTATGTGATTTTTCTTGCTACTTTAATATAATCTTTTCCTCCATCATGGCTTCCATTATTTTCTTTCTTATATATTGCAAAGCTATTAATTTTAGTATATTCTATGGTAATCACATTTTAAAATTGTAAGTGTCGGTATTGACTTTTATTCACTGTACTTTAGCATTGACTGATATCAAGTTGTTTTTGGCTCTAATGGTGAAACTGATCAGAAAAATCTCCTCTCACAAAACTGTCCTTGAGTTATTTACATAAATCCCAGTTTTGAATCTTGCCTTCATGACTTTAAATTTTGCATTCATATCCATGTGGCATATTTATTTATAATTTTCCTATTTGTGCTACAGTGAGAAGTTTTAAGATCAGGATTCAGCTAGTTTTATAAAATTGGGCTTTTTCCATGATTTTTCACCAAAGAAATGAGCTCTTCTTTAACAGTTTAAAATAACTCACCAGAAACTTGTCTGGATTTGTGATAAATTTTAGAATAAATGCTTAAACTATTTTTACATTAATTCCATACACTTTGATTTCTTGCAAAGAAAAACTGCAAGTTTTTATTCCTTCTTAGATCAATTTTAAATTCTCAGCAAAACATCCATTTCACTGAAACTTTTTTCATGTGAAAAATGTTTTTCCTATAGTATTTATTCTCTGATAGTTTGAAAATGTACTATAATCTGTGATTAGGACTGCTTATTTTTTTGAATTTCTGTTTTCTCTTTTACTGCTAAGTTTTTCAAAAACTCAACCAGAAAATCAGCTCTTAGATTTATTTTTTTAGTTACACTGAGGGTTTTCTATGGTTTTTAAATCAGAATTTATGCTGCAATTATAATTTCTTTTCCACTCTTTGATTTGTATTCTTCTTATTCTTTTATCTATTTTCTTGAAGTGACTGCTTCATCCATTCGCATTCTTTGTTTAAAAAAAAATGAATTCATTTGCTGTTATCACGTTGCCTCTAAGCATGACTTTAGCTACATTTCATGTGTTTGATACAAGCATTATCTTTTTATCATTTTCTAACCAAACTATTAAGAAAATGAATTTGGATTTTGGAGGGTTTGGCCATTTTATTATTTTACTTCTTAAGTGACTATATAGATTTTTTTGTTTAATTTTTACTATTAGTTTCAATATTTATAGCACTAGAGTTAGAGAACATGGCTTGTACAGTTTCTACAATAAATTTGGGATCTGTTGACATTTTCTTTGTGACAATTTATCCTTTAATCATTTCTGGCAAAGGTTGATCAAAATTATTAAAAACCATTATGCAAATTTACCATTAACAACTTCTTGCATTTCCAACATTAGATGAATGTGTATTTTGTCCATCTGTTGTGTGCCTAATGGAGAGTGTATTTGCCAAGCACCAGATTCTAGTGCAGACTCCTGGTCTACCTTTGATTAGTCATGAGATTCTCTAGTCCTCAGTTTCCCTTCCTCCAAAATAGGGATTAAAACAAGCTAACTCCTACCTCAGGGCTTTTGAGAAATAATCCAGAACAAATGTCTCACACAGTAACTGGCACATTACACACACTCAAAAAGGACATATATTGTACGGTATACACGTTGTCTGTATGAAATGACTGTTTTCCATGTAATATTTTTTACCATGAAGTTCACTTTTTGGAAAGTCACATTGCTAGCCCTGCTTTCCTTGAATCTGTGCTTGCCTCTTCACTTTTAGTATATTTTATTTTCAATCTTGCCATGTTTTAGTTTAGATGTATTCCTTGTTAACGGCAAATAATTTGTTGGTTTTTAAATACAGTTCAAAAGCCTCTCTAAAAGAGTTTCAATCATTTCTATTTATTATCTTGGCTGATAAGTTGTTTCATGCCTGTTGTAACTTTTGTGCATTTCGGTTCTAATTCTTTCCTGCTGTATCTACTTCCTCTCATTTACTTTTATGAGCTACATTTTGTTTTCTAAGCTACTCTAGGGTTGTAGACTTTAAATCCTTTTAAGAGTTCTACCAGTGGCTGCCTTTAAGTTTTTTGGGCTGTTTGTTTGTTTCACTGAGGTGAAATTCACATAACGTTAAACTAACCATTTTAAAGTTATTCAGTGGCATTTAGTACATTCTCAATGCAGTGTAATCACCCCCCTATTCTTTCAAGTTTTATAAAGAAATTTTTCATCTTATTAATCTAATTACCAAAGTTTACATTTCTCTGAGTAAGATGAGGACATCATCAGGCTCTTTTTCTTTCTGGCACTTCTCCAGTAAGTTGAGGTTTGCAACGCATTCATAAAAATTACTAGTTGATAGAATTAAATTTCTTTAAACTCTATAACCTCCATCAGGAATTATGTTTATAATTAGCATACAATTTTAAATCTTGAAAATTTGCATTTAGTTTTCTTACAGAGGGTTATAGATTGAATCGTGTCCCCTCAAGATTCATATGTAGAACCCCTAACTCCTTAGTACTCTAGAATGTGACTGGACTTGGAGAGAGGGTGTTTAAAGAGGTAGCTGAGTTAACATGAAGAGTTTAAGGTGGGTCCAAATTTAATATGACTCATATTCTCTCAAGAAGAGGAAATTTGGGCATAGACACATACAGAGGGAAGACCCTGTGAACACGGAAGGAAAACAGGGCCACCTGCATACCAAGGAGAGAGACCTTAGAAGTGATCGATCCTGATGACATCATGATGTCAACCTGCAGCCTCCAGAACTGTGAGACAGTCCATTTCCGTGACTGAAGACATCCATTCTGTGGTAATTGCTTACAGCAGCCTTAACAAACTAATACAGGGCCAGGTACGGTGGCTCATGCATGTAATTCCAGTACTTGGGATGCTGAGGTGAGCAGATCATGAGGTCAGGAGATTGACACCATCCTGCCTAACATGGTGAAACCCCGTCTCTACTAAAAATACAAAAAATTAGCTGGGTGTGGTGGCATTCGCCTGTAGTCCCAGCTACTCAAGAGGCTGAGGCAGGGGAATCACTTGAACTTGGGAGACGGAGGTTGCAGTGAGCCAAGATAATACCACTGCATTCCAGCCTGGGCAACAGAGCAAGACTATGTCTCAAAAAAAAAAAAAAAAAAAAAAAAACTAATACATATACCAATCACCTTTCCACCTCAGAGCCTCAAACACATCATTCTCACTGTATCATCACTTGCACCAGCACCACATGCACAAACACACACCCCTTCATCTAGTTAATTCCTACTCATCAGGGGACCCCTTTCCTGACCACCTCCGCCCACCTGTATGACCCTTTCTTTGCATGCTGCCCTTTAGTTTCCCAGCCATCTGTACAATTACATCGCTGTTTCCGGGACAGCTGTTTACCATATATCCCCAGCCCCTAGCTTAGTACATGATCATTGCCACCAATAATTGACCAAATGAATGAAAGAAGTGCTGGATAAATTCCAGTGATTCTGATTTTGTTACCTGTCTTGTTTTCACAGTAACACACGACCTTCATTTTTAGCCCAAATGGTTTTCATCTCCAAGGCATGGATTTATTTTCTTCAATGGCTGTGTTTTCGCCCTTAGCCTATATTTTGAAATGTCTTGACCGATTATTACAACAATGCCCACAGAAACCTTGCCTACAAGCAGCAAGTGCAGTCAGAGAAAGGCTGTGTATTGTTGTTAATATCACTCAGACAAATAAAGACAAAAACCCACACATCATGAAGGTAAATATCCCTCTTGGAGCACCTAAACCATAAGCCTATATCCAGCCACAGTGATTTGTTTAAAATAAATGAATTCAGCCAGGAAGAATTAATAGGTATTTTTACACTATAAATGCTTAATTGTTTCATAAAAACATATCCCACAAAGCTCCCATCCTCAGGTCCTGTAGATAATTAAAAGCACACCAATGCACAGAGCTGCACTTGCCACCAGTCATTCTCAGGGGAGAAAACAATTACTCTGACAATTAGACCCACAGCAGTGTGTCCCTTGTCAAAGAAGCTCAAAGACACCTATGGATGCCTCTGCATCACCATTTAAGAGCATAATTAATTTGCGTACTGATAAATTTCAAATCAGTCTAGGTACCCACCTGTTAATACAATGATGGATGGTATTCGTGTGACTTTTTTTATTCTAGGGTTTCGTACACAGCCTCATTTGCATGTTGGAAACCCTATGCATCTCTGCCCCAGCAGTTTCCAAAAGCTATTCACAGGGCAATGTTCTTCCTATAAATTCCAGTACTCATATTGGGGTCAAGTTCATGCATTCCACCCTGCAGCTGGGAGGGCATCTTTATACAGACCATTTTCTGCCCTGGACCAACTGCCCCTTGCTACAGCCTTAAATATTTTCAACTCCATATTAAAGAAGCAGTTTCCAATACAGGAATGAAATCTATCTGACACCAGTAGTGCCTCTCAAAACTGACACATGGGGACTGTCTCCTCCAACCCCCTGCGTAGAAACTGCCCTCTTCTCAATCAGAATTTCTCACAGCTGTCAGGAAGGCAGATAGAACTCGTCACTTTGGCAAGGGTCCTTTAACCCCACAGCCCACAGCTCAGCAGAGCAAAACCACCAACAGGCAGGGCAGAGGTTTCCATTGGCAGCTGGCTTTGGGCGAGGAAATTCAGTCCCCTGGCACAGATGTGCATCCTCTGGCCAGTAATGTTTGTGAAATGTAAACAAGTTTGAAGGTGCAGTGGGAGGGAGTCAATGTAGGGGAAAATGACATTTTTTTCCTTCTCATTTCCCTCATTCCTCTACTTCAACTATCCTTTCAAAAATCATATTTAAGTCATGTAAGGTATGAATCCTACCCTCCATGGCAAGAGGGAAGGGGGAAAGGCAGCTTGGGAGTAATAGTGTGAATTGCCCACCAAGTGCCCGGCAGACCTTGACACCTGATTTAAGTTTCACATGCCTGGCATGGTGGCTCACGCCTGTAATCCCAGCACGTTGGGAGGCTGAGGCAGGCAAATCACTTTAGGTCAGGAGTTCAAGATCAGTCTGGCCAACATGGTGAAACACTGTCCATATTAAAAAAACAAAAATTAGCCAGACGTGGTGGCACAGGCCTGTAATCCTAGCTACTTGGGAGGCTGAGACAGGAGAATCGCTCAAACCAGGGAGGTGGAGGCTGCAGTAAGCCAAGACTGCGCCATTGCACTCCAGGTCAGGCAACACAGAGATACTTCGTCTCAAAAAAATAAAAGTAAACATAAAAAAATAAACTTCATATCCCATGAGATTGGACTGATTATTCACATTGACATATCAACAACTGGAAGCTTGGAGATTTGCAGAAAGTCACTCCTCATCTAAAAGAAAGAGGGAGATGGGACACCGCACAGACTCCAGTGCCAGGCTTCTCCTGGCTCCCCTGGGCATCTTTGTCCTTCCTCCCCGACCTCCGGGATCCACAGACCCAGGCAGGCAAAGGCTGCACGAGGACTGCCCCAGAATTCTGATTGAGGTGCCAACAGGAACAAAAGATACAAAGCGAGCGGGTGGCCTTTGTAATCACTTTTTCTGCTATAAACAACTCCTTTTCTCACTAGTGTGGCTCTGAGGCTGATTGATGCTCTTGGAGCGGGAAATCCATGAGAAAGTCCCTTTCCCTCTCAAAACTGAGGGCTTCCAGTGGGTTCAGCAAATGTGCCAAGCACCACCCCCACCCCCGTCCCCACCCCGAAGCTGTCCACAGTGAATGGCAGCATGGGGCAGGAAGCGAGCCTGCCAAGTACTATTCTCCGCTAAACCTCCCCAGACAGGCTGCAGCTTCCCATGTCAAAGCCCAGCGCTCAGTACTTTCTGAAGGCCTTGGGCCTTGATGAATATGTGAGAAAAACAAACATTTGTCCCGAGCTTTGGGAAAGAAAGGAAAGGAAGCTTGGAGAAACACTCCCCCAGGCGGGCCTGGGAAGCCCCAAGGTTCTAATTGAAAGGATTTAAAACAGTAAATATGAAGTCTAAACCCAGATGGTTATTTTTCAAAGAAAGCAAATCATCCATTACACCAATTCCTTCCTATAGGATCACCTTAAAAATAACAACAAGAAGCAAACCTTCTACCCCGGCTGCGTTGCTGCCAAGTCCCGTCATGATCATGTGGCTGAACAGAGTGAGAGGGAGGGTGGGGGCAGGGCAGGGGGAACCTCATCCTTATCTGCCCTCTTAGGTTAAGCTGGTATTAGGGATATTGCTGTCTCCTTCGGAACCCTGGGTGCTGTTTCAAAATCCTTCCCTGAAAGGGGACCCAAAGGAAAAGGATAATGGGACCTGTTGAAGCCAAGTGGCCCAAGCAAGTTTGAAGATCAACTTGTGGAGGAAGACCTTGAACAAGATGAGCAAAGCCCTGACCCTGCCCGCCCAGCCCAGCTCAGCTGCACAGACCTGGAAAGAAAAAACCTGAACAAAACCTGAGAGAAGGTGAAAGAGCAAGTGCACCTGCCATCATGAAGACCCTACCCAAGAGGCGCGGACCCACCCACCTTGTTCATTCAGCTTTCCTTTGACTTACTCCTGTGTGTGCACTGGCCACTGGGGAAATGGACAGACCTGACATTCCCAAAACTCCAGCTCTCCTCCATGAGGCCCTGTGGCCATTAGTACTGCATCCCAGGGACTCTTACACACCCTGAGTTTCACTAAGTCTAGACACCATCTATTGTAAGGTCCACCATCGTTTTAGAGAACATAAGAGGGAAGAAATGCCACCATTCAGACTATGACAAGCCATCAATCTTAAGAAGCAGACTGATTTCAGAGATGTTAATATGCAGAAAAAAAAAACATCTTAGACTCAATGAAACGCATTAATAGCTGACATTGACTCGGAACAGAGCCGGTGCCAGGCCCAGCGCCAAAAGCTTCCTGTGGATCACCTCGTTCACTCCTCACAACTGTAATTATTCCCATTTTTCAAACGAGGAGAGCAGGTCTTCAAGAGCTGAATTAACTTGCCCAATATCACACAGTGTGGCCAGGATGCACATTGCAGCCTGCCTGAATCCAGCACACCGTGTTTATACCTGAAAAGCTCTAGTACATTTGGATCTTCAAAATAGGTATGTTCAGCCCTCGTACTGCTGAAATTCTAACTGAGTAATTTTGGAGAGCTGTTGACAAAACTGCATGGTATCCAAGCATCAAGGTCATTCAGATGGAGCTAGGCTTGAAGAGCTTGAAGGAAAATTTTTAACAGAAAAATTCTTTCTGTTAGAATAAATAGAATAGAATAAATATCATGGACGGGTTCATAAATACCAGTCTGAGAGTTTGGCCACAGTATAGTGAATGCTGGAAAACACTGCTTAGTTTCTGTGGAGGGAAAACTAATAGCTGAAGCAATGCAGTGAATCCAGTGGCCTGCCGCATTTTGAAAGCACTTTTTTTTTTTTTTTTTTTTTTTTTGAGATCGAGTCTCTCTCTGTCACCCAGGCTGGAGTTCACTGGCACAATCTTGGCTCACTGCAAACTCCACCTCCTGGGTTCGAGTGATTCTCCTGCCTCAGCCTCCAGAGTAGCTGGAACTACAGGCGCCCACCAGCACACTCAGATAATTTTTGTATTTTTAGTAGAGATGGGGTTTCGCCATGTTGGCCAGGCTAGTCTCAAACTCCTGACCTCATGATCCGCTTGCCTCGGCCTCCCAAAGTGCCGGGATTACAGGCATGAGCCCCCTTGCCAGGCCTTGAGTGCAGTCGTAACACCCTCAGAGAACTGCTCTGTCTTGGCAGTCTGTCGCCTGCACAGCTGAAAAAGCACACCGCCATTCCAATGTCAAGGTCCTACTCAGTGTCTGAACATTGGCGTAAGTCAAGGGCTGGGTTCAGAACACTTTGGTAATTTTTGGGCTGCCACATGCAGACAAGTATGGGTTCACTGAGCACAGAGGGCAAAAAAAAAATTCTTTTTTTTTTAAATGCTTCTTTCTAACCCTGTTTTCTTTGCTCTATCCCCTAATCCTCAGCATGGTCCAGTAACCCCGTGGCAAATGATGCAGCCTTCAAAAGGTGGAGACAATACGAATTCTTTCTGTTAGAATAAATAGTGACTTACACATTCCTAGCTGATTATGGGCCCTGGATGGGAGGGACATGGTTTCAATCACAGCTCCACTCCACTAGCCTTGCAACTTGGAGCGTCTCTGTAAACCTATTTGCTCATCTGCATAGTGGGAATCACTAATATCTCCCTTAAGTGGTGGCTGTTAAAATGAGATCTCAGGCTTCAAGCATTTAACACAATACCTGACGCACATGTAGTGAGTTCCTTTCATTTTCTAAAACTTAAACATATGCGATGTAGCATTTTTAAATGGAAGAAAAATAGTTACATCAATAAATCAAACAATAGGAGGGAAGGCAACTCCAAAAAACAGCTGATAGTCTCTCTTTTGGTTTGTATTAGGTTGGTGCAAAAGGAATTGAGGTTTTTGCCACTGAAAGTAATGGCAGAAACCGCAATTACTTTTGCATTAAATTAATAGTTCTTAAATCTTTCTAGCAACAGACTGGTTGTTAGGGATACTGGCTCTGGGTGGCTGGGTTTGCATCTTGTTCCTGTGACCTTTTCTAACCCTGTGAAAAACTGGGGAAGACTTTGACATGGGGTGTGTTTTCTGAGATGGAGTCTCACGCTGTCGCCCAGGCTGGAATGCACTGGCACAATATCAGCTCACTGCAACCTCCACCTCCCGGGCTCAAGTGAAGGTTGCCTCAGCCTCCCGAGTAGCTGGGACTACAGGCGCCCACCACCACACCTGGCTAATTTTGTATTTTTAGTAGAGACAGGGTTTCACCATGTTGGCCAGGCTGGTGTTGCACCAGCCTAATACAACTGGGCGTTCTGGCTCCTTTGTCCTCTGGGTTACCTCCATCTTGCATTGACTTACAGCTCTTTTACAATTCTCTAAATTACAGAAAATTTATAGTAAAGCAAATCGTTCTTGTCCATAGACATGCAGATGCGTTTCAGTGACATCTTACTGGTTCCCTTATTAATTAATGAGTTCAATAAAATCTCTGATCTGTGTTCATTTATGTTAGTATAAGAGTCATGATTTTACTTTTTGAAAACATTTAGTTTTTGAAAGCATTTAACCTTTGACACTAAGCCTCCATTTCCTCAGCTGTATAACAAAAATTATAAAAATGTTCATATCTTAGGGTGGTAATGAGGATTAATGAGATAGCCATGCAAAGCCCTTAGTAGTGTCTGGCACATCCTAAGTACTCAATAAACTTCACTAAACAAGACAATTAAGCTGTCAAAATTGAGTAATGGTTAATGAATAGAGTGTTCTCAGTTGTAAGTTGTTCTCTAGTATTTTTTCTTAAATATTTATTACACATTATTGCTTCTTTACTGGTCAGCACTCACAGGTCAAATAAATAAATAAACAGCAAATGAATACTGATTTTAAAAATTGGAGGGATACAATTATGATTCATTTAAAAACTTGAATTTTGAAAGAATTTGCATTTTTGTTTTTTATGGACACATTATATGTGTGCATGGCTGCAAACATACATTACATACATTACTTATGTTATGTAACTAATAAGTTATTTCTAGTTCATTAGCGAAGACAACTGTATCAGTAGTTCATAGTCTCCCCCAAACAATACAGGGACTTCCAAATGTCCTGCACCTGAACAGCTCTGAAGCTCACTTATGGGTTCATCAGAGTAGCTACTCCTGATAGAGTGATTTTATACATATGCAATTAAGTTATTCCAGTTCACCTGGGATTAAGGACTCTTCGGAACAGGAACGACTTGAGAAAGGCAGAAAAGTAAAACAGCAGCTGACAGTGATACAGCACTTATCTGTGTCTTCATCCAGCAATGGATACTTCACCATGTCTTCAAAAACTTCAGAGTCTAGTGGGGGAGAGGAACAGTTTTCATGAAGACTTTCCCCAAACAGAGAGTGTATGATGAGCTCCCATGGAGGTAAACAGAGGCAGAGACACAGGGGCGAAGCTGGTACCACAGAGGAGGCAACAGTCCATCGGCCCTTGAAGGATGAACTGAGCTTGAGAAATGAACAAGTCAGGGAGTGATATTTCAGGAAGAGGGACAGGAAGTATTGAAGAGGTGTGAAAGAGCCTACTGATGTCAGGAAGAGAAAGACATCAATTTGGCTTGAAATACTGAAATAAATGACATAAGGCTAGAAAGGTAGCCAGGACCACATCAATTAAACAAGCATTTTGAGCCCCACAATCCCAAGAGGCTGATATTACAGTCCCCTTTATAGAGATGAGGAAAATGTAAAACCAGAGAAGTTTGAAGACTAAGCTTATATATTTTATAATCACCAAAGCTAGACTGTCAAAATCTATACTTTTTCCCAATATGTGATATTATAAAGACCTAAGAACCATGAGAGTCTGAAAAGACAACTGAAAGTCCTCACTAAAAACAAATTTCTGGAATACATCACAGTCCTGAAGAAAATGTCCCTTATTTATGGGGGAAACAAAGAACTGTCCTCTGTCCAGTCAGGGATGCCCAAGGCTCCTTCTAGTCGTTGCTTAGCACGGCCTCTGTTCACAAATGAAAGCATCCATGGAAGTGCCTGGCTGCTTCCTACGCAGCTGTCTTTTACTTCCCTAAAGCTGTTCTTTGGCAGAGAAGTAGCAGCCGGTGGCTCTTTCCCTCCAGTGCTGTCCTCCCCACACTGAACTGTATCTGCATTACCAGGCACTCAGGATGACCTTCAGTCATCCTCAACCCCTAGATGGTGATGGCTGGGAGATCCTTGCAAGAGATTAAGAGGATTTCCTTGGCTCATCTTTCCATCCCATGGTTCTCAAGGAGCATTTCCCCAGCAAGGAGAAGATGGCCAAGAGATATCTACATGTACACATGCTGTTCTGTGCAAGTGATTGTCTGTGCCTGAGCCAAGCGGCATGCCAATAGCAGTAAAGCCATTTGAAGGGCATCATCGACCCTCAATACATTCACCTCAGCTAAAGAACAAGCACAAGTAAAGGCTGCCTTTTTTCTACTTTCTGCCTCTTCCCCGTTACCAAACGGGAAAGGACAATCTTCAAACTGCCAGACTGGAGAAGGTGGCCTTGGGTCCAAAAGTCAGCCACACTCCTCTGAGCCATGCCTCCAACTTTCCAATATGGCGGCCAATATCTCAAGAGCTAAATGCAAGTCTCTTTCCCTGAATTCACCTAGCCACTCCCACTTGGGCAAAAATTAGAAATGTAGGTCAGTCCTGCAGTGTGCTTCCTAGGAACATGAGTTCATATTTGGAAAAGCAGAGTCAGGGCTTTGACCTCCACGATATGTTTTATCCAAAGCCAAATCCTCACCTTCCCACGGCACACGTAAGTAAAGGGACCCGGTTTTGACTCTCAGGGCGGAATCATATAAAATTCAAATAGTAACTTTGGTGTATTTAGGAAGTCATGTTGGGAAGGAAAACGTGAAAGGCTTACCGGAAGTTCTCAGTACTCAAGGTGGGTGTATTTTACAGCAGTGTCCACATGTCCTGGACCGTCCAAGACAGTCAGCCTCTTTTTAAATATGTCATTTGATATGTCCTGAAGTGGGGGCTGGGGCTAGTTGTACAAAACAAAACAGCAGAAAAGCCAACAGCAGGCGGGCTGGGGGAAGCAGCTAGGGGACATTGGGTAGGTGGGACAGTGGAGTTGGGCACAGAGCAGAGAGAAGTGACGCAGGTCCAGCTTGGAGCTAAGGTGAGGGAGGAAAGATGACAATCATTCTTTATTAAAAGTACCATCAGGCCGGGCGCAGTGGCTCACACCTGTAATCCCAGCACTTTGGGAGGCCGAGATTGGCAGATTACGAGTTCAGGAGATTGAGACCATCCTAGCCAACATGGTGCAACCCCGTCTCTACTAAAAATACAAAAAAATTCGCCAGTCGTGGTGGTGCATGCCTATAATCCCAGCTACTTAGGAGGCTAAGGCAGGAGAATTGCTTGAGCCCAGGAGGCAAAGATTGCAGTGAGCCAAGATCACGCCACTACACTCCAGCCTGGGCGATAGAGCGAGATTCTATCTCAAAAAAGGACCATCAAAGTTAAACAACAGGCGAAGAGAGGGGAAAAGAAATCACAGAACTTCATTGTGTGTTTTGTGATCTGTTAGGGATGAGATGCTTTGCTTCTCAGATGCTAAAAACAGTAAATCTCTGGTTTTGTGTTATGAAGTGAACATTTCAATTATTAAAAAATTTTTATTTGTACAACATAAGGAAAAAGATAGCCTTCCAGTACCTGAGGGGCAAAAGTTAATTTACACAGTTCACACTCTTTCAGAAAGCAATAACTTGGATGTTTTTTTCTGATTATAATAAGCATCCATGTGAAGGAAAAAAGAGAAATCGTTAGGAATTATAAAGACAAGAAATATCAACCATAATTTTACCACCCAGCCATCAATATCTGGGTGCCTATCCTTCCAGACTCTTCTATTCACATGTATCATTTAATGTAAAAACTAATCACGGTATATCTTGCTATTTCCCTTGGTTTTTTGTGGACGTCTTTCACATCAGCAAACTGTCATGCCAAACCCCTGTTGACTCCAGTGAGGAAGGCACCAGGTTCAAGAGGCTGAAGCAAAGACCCAGAGCCAGTAAATGAGGCATGGAGTCTTCCTGGGGGCTGACATTACAGGGTTGGAGTCCAGCACTGTCGGGCTGGGCAGGAGAACTGTAACCGATTACGAAAGGCATGCTATTGATGTTGCAGTTTCATTTAGCACCTCATGGCCAAACAACTTCCTCCTGGCAACCCTCATGCAACCCAAAACTCGGAGCCTTAATCCTCTGTATGGCCTGTGTTTTACAGGACGGGCCAGACGCTCAGATGTTCCTCATAGACAAAAAAAAGAGTCTCCGTGTTTCCCACACCGAGACTCCCTAGCTCAGAACACACATTCAGGTGTGTCTGCCATTCAAGGCCGTTCTTAGGGTGTGACTACATTATTGCTTTCAGGTGCGTTTGTCAGAGGCGTTCAAACCAGAGCCATTCACTCCATTTTGAGTGAGGGCTGGGGAAACAAGGCTGGGACTTGCTGGGCTGCATTCTCAGAAAATTAGGCATTCCTAGCCACTAAATATTTACAGCTAAGGGAAAAATTATTGTTTACTAAACAGACCCAGACTTGGGAGATCCAGATATCCCGATATCTGGAGAACAAAGGCATTCCTAATTTTGCTTTAAAGATAATATCGATTCTTTTTTTTTTTTTTTTGAGACGGAGTTTCACTCTTGTTACCCAGGCTGGAGTGCAATGGCGCGATCTCGGCTCACCGCAACCTCCGCCTCCTGGGTTCAGGCAATTCTCCTGCCTCAGCCTCCTGAGTAGCTGGGATTACAGGCACACACCACCATGCCCAGCTAATGTTTTGTATTTTTAGTAGAGACGGGGTTTCACCATGTTGACCAGGATGGTCTCGATCTCTTGACCTCGTGATCCACCTGCCTCGGCCTCCCAAAGTGCTGGGATTACAGGCTTGAGCCACCACACCCGGCCCGATAATATTGATTCTTGTAAAATATTGTGATTAAGAAAGTTGATCCTTTATCAGTATTAATTTACCCTTGTAGCAGAGCGCATCTCCTCATATATACAAGCACTGAACCTAGGGTGGACGCGTTCCTCATCTTATTTTCAGGAATGTCCTGCTCTATGGAGAAGCTGTTCTTTCACTACCTTACTCTGTTAGTAAACTTGCTTTTGCTTTGCAATGCAGACTCATCCTTAATTCTTTCTAGTGCGAGATCCAAGAACCCTCTCTTGGGGTCTGGATCGCAACCCTTTTCTATAACACATTTGCCATACACAAATATAAATCTACGTCATCATTTTCTGTGACTCTATACTATTCCATGAGATAAATAACCTTCATTTCTTTATCATCCTCCACAGAGAAAAGTAAAGTGTTTCCAATCAAGCTGTATTATAACATTCCTGAAGCGCACATCCTTGTGTGTAAATCTTGGCTCACTGCCTAATTATTTCTTAGGAGAAATCCCTAGACCCGGAATTGCTGAATTGAGCATTTGCACTTTTTCAAAGGGTGTTGATTGATGTTACCAAGAAGCCCCCTGGAAAGGCTGATCCGATGTCGCCCTTCGCCAGCAATATAAGGAAACCATCCTTTCCCTACACCTTCACCCACTCTGGGCAGTGTAAAACGTTTTGACTACCATTTGCACATTTTTTGTTGTTGTTTTTGGGTTTTGGGGGATTTTTTTTTTGGAGATGGAATCTCACTCTGTTGCCCAGGCTGGAGCCCAGTGGCGTGATCTTGGCTCACTACAACCTCCGCCTCCTGGGTTCAAGCAGTTCTCCTGCCTTAGCCTCTGGAGTAGGTGAGATTTCAGGCTCGCATCATCACACCCAGCTAATTTTTGTATTATTGTAAATAAAGATGGGGTTTCACCAAGTTGGTTGGTCAGGCTGGTCTCGAACTCCTGACCTCAGGTGATCCACACACCTTGGCCTCCCAAAGTGCTGGGATTACAGGCGTGACATTTTTAATAAAGCCTATGACTGCTCTGCTTTGTCTTGTCCTCCAACATGCCTGGACAGAATCCCCGAATGGGAAGAGAGGACATCCAGGCAGAGGCAGGCAGCTCTGGACACAGGGAGCTCCCTTCCCCAGCCTTTCTCCTCCCAGGTGGAAAGTGAATAGGCCCCAGGGGACAATCTCTGTGTCAACCAGAGGCTGGAGAAACTTGCGGGAAGGAAGGGGCCCAGCGTGTTTGCAACGCGCCTCCTTCACACGCCTAGGTGGAAAGCCCTTTGCTCCCCCTTTGCCTTCTCCATCCCAAACATCTGCTGGCATTAGCTGGGGAGGAAGAAAGCAGAAAAGCAAACACAAGGGCGAGCCTGAACGGCTGGGTCCTGCAGGTTAGAAGGGCAGGCTGTTCCCACCAGGGACCCCCTTTCAGCTGCAAACTGCCGTATTTGACATTTCAATGCGACCTGGGGGGAGGGAAACGGGAGGGAGAGGAGAGAGCAAAGGGGGCCGGCCTGGAGACCTGAATAGGGTGAAAGAAACAAAAACTCTGCTTCTCTTTCATTCCAACACTTGTTCTTTCTCCCTTTTCTCCCTCACCAGAATGTGACATTCAGGAGCAAATGGGTTTTCTCTCACTTTTTTTCTCTTTTTTTTCCCCTTTGACATTTAAAAGCAATATACATTGGGCGCATTGAAAGTTGGGGAGGAGTGGGGGGGAAGAGGGAAGAGGAAGATTGTTTCTGGAAGAATTGAACCTCAGGAAAGCTGCTTTCATCTTCCCTGTGACTTGTCCTGGCAGCCGGATTCCTTTTCATCACTTTGGAGAGGAAAAGTGAAAGGACTTGGTTTTTGCAAGCAAAAAGAGTAAAGTCTACCCTATCTAGTGAATGCACACTGTAGTGGGGGAGGGACTCTCAAATTCCTTGGAAAGGATCTTCGAACACGAAGGGGCAGTATTCCGGGGAAGCAAACCCCAGAGAACAATAGCAACAATACCTCTGAATGGGGGCTAGGGTTAAGCTGGGGTCAGAGCAAGGCTTTTCTCTCCCCACCATCACTGAGGCTGAGTCTGCAGCAAGGGGATGAGCACCACCGCTTCGGATGGGACTAGGTGAGAGGTGGGGGTCAGGGGGTGCCAGAGCCCAGGCTCCAGCTTTGGCTCCTGGATACACTGCTAGATGGAACAGAAAACACACTTCATGGCCGGGCACAGTGGCTCATGCCTGGAATCCCAGCATTTTGGGAGACTGAGGCAGGCAGATCGTCTGAGGTCAGGAGTTTCCAACCAGCCTGGCCAACATGGTAAAACTGGTCCCTACTAAAAATACAAAAATCAGCCAGGCCTGATGGCAAGTGTCTGTAATCCCAGCTACTCAAGAGGCTGAGGCAGGAGAATTGCTTCAACCTGGGAGATGGAGATTGCAGTGAGCTAAGATCATGCCACTAGGCTCCAGCCTGGGCTACAGAGTGACGCTCTATCTCAAAAAATAATAATAATAATAAAGAAAACACACTTCACAATCAGGCTTTTCTCTTCCAATTTTTCTATCCCTCTCCCCATTTTGCAGATGAGAAAACTGAGGCCCAGGAAGGTTAGATAGAAGACTCAGAGTCACAGAGCTAGGTGAAACAGGCCCAGGGCACAGGTCCTCTCCCGGCCAGTGAAAGAAGTGCCTCCCTCTCGCCGCCTGCCCCTCCTACTCACTTCCTCTTCTGTCTATTAAAAAGAGATTGATCCTCTGCTCTCCATCTAAGTCACAGTCACCCTGCCGCCATGGCTTTCTTCACCCACAGCAGAGCAAAAGTAGCCAGGACATCAAGTGAAGTGTCCTCTTGGGGATGGAGAGAGAACTATCACTCAAGCTGGCGCAGGAAATGGACGGGTTTGAAATTGAGGGGAAAGGACAATGTTTTCACACTGAATTCCCCAAAAGCTTCAGGCGGCTACGGCTGGGGAGATTTCCTGACCTGGCCGCCCTGACCCCTGACAAATGACTGTGTTCACGGCCAGGAGAGGTGGTAACTGAAGGAGCGCAGCCATCAGGGACCCGTTCTGAAGCCAAGCTGCACAGCTGCCAGGGACAGGGCTGGCTTGTTCTCAGCTCCTGCAGGTCCACGATGACCACGATGGTGACAGTGCTCACTGGACCACAGTGCATTTGTGTCAGGAGGACAGCACCATGCCACCATGAGCCAAGGGCCTGGAAAAATAATGTTCTCCAGTTGTCTAAGGCAAATGGGAGTCCAGCGTTATGTACATTTTAAAAGACATGACCTTATTCTGTATCCCAAGCTGGTGAGGTGAGAAACATGAATTGTATAAGTTAATGTCTAGACTCTCGTCAGAGTGTCTTAAACCCCTTTAGCCTTCATGTATGACCAGAAAGGACTAGGCTGAATTTAAAAAATAAAAAAAATAAAAAAACCCTTTTCCTACACCAGAAATTATTATGTAATGGAATAAACCTTTTTTTTTTCAAAAGTAACTTTTAATTTTAGAATGGTTTTGGATTGACAGAAAAACTGCCACAATAGTACAGAGAGTTCCCATATTCCCATAAACTTCAAGCAGTTTTCCAGCTAATATCATCTATGAGTATGGTGCATTCATTACAATGAATGAACCAATAGCAATGTATTATTATTGCTAGTATTAACTAGCATCCATGCTTTACCCAGATTGCCTTAGTTTTGACCAATGTCCCTCCCTCTACTCTTCCAGGATCCCACCCTGGACGCCGCACCGCATTGTGTTGCCTCCTTAGGCTCCTTTTGGTCCTGACGGCTTCCCAGAGTGTCTTTGGTTTTGATGGCTTTCAGATGTGAGAGGTATTGATCAGGCCTTCTTCACACTCCCCCTCCATCGGGATTGCTCTGATGTTTTCCTCATGATTAAACTCGGGTGTGGGTTTTAGGGCGGAAGACCTCAAAGATAAAGTGCCATTCCTGGCCAGGCGCGGTGGCTCATGCTTATAATCCCAGCACTTTGGGAGGCCAAGGTGGGTGGATCACCTGAGGTCGGGAATTCGAGACCAGCCTGACCAACATGGAGAAACCCTGTCTCTATTAAAAATACAAAATTAGCTGGGTGTGGTGGTACATGTCTGTAATCCCAGCTACTCGAGAGGCTGAGGCGGGAGAATAGCTTGAATCCAGAAAGTGGAGGTTGTGGTGAGCCAAGATCACATCATTGCACTCCAGCCTGGGCAACAAGAGCAAAACTCTGTCTCAAAAAAATAAAACAGTGCCATTCTCATCCCATCATATCAAGGGCACATATTGTTGGCATGACTCGTCACTGTTCACCTTGCCCACCTGGCTGAGGTGGTGATTGTCTGGTATCTCCACTGGATTTCTTTGGCATTCACCCTTCCACACCGCACTCTCTGGATGGAAGTTCCTATGCACAGCCCACATGAAAGAAGTAAGGAAATATGCTCCATCTCCTCAAGGGTGAAATATTGACACAAATTATTTGGATTTCTTCTCACCAGGAGGCTTGAAAGAGACTGTTTTCTAAATATAGGCTGAAATGACCCGTTTCACCTCTGCATTTTTAGTCAGTGTTGGAGTATATCAGGGGTTCTCAAATGGTGCTCCACAAAGCCATGGGGTTCCAGAAAGGGAGTGAGGGCTTTGGGAGGAGGCAGGCAGGGAGCAGGGCTCCAAACTCAGTGCTGGGATCACCCAGAACCAAGAGGAGGCTGAGAAGATGTGACTCTTACATGCGGTGTGGGATCCAGGTGGGGACCCAGAGGAGCACCCCTTTTAAGTATTCACATGAAATGGATTTTGCAGAAAATAATTTTGCTTGTAAAAAAATAAGCTTGCAATACTCCAGAAGGTTCACTGTGAATGCTTCTACTCCTTCCAATTTCCTACCTTCTTACAACCTTATGACAAGATCACGTATGACTCAATTAGATCCCATTTTAAAAAAGAGAAACAAAAGCACTCTTTAGTAAAAGTTTTCGGGTTTTTTCTCCCTAATTTTTCCTGTAGAAAATACTGGGTAAAGTGAAAATCATCTTCAGATATGAAACCTACAAGTCACAATCAGTCACCAAACAGAATGTGACTATGAAGAGTTGGCTCTCTCCACCATCCTCATCCTCAGCTCATCTCATCCAATTTCCTGTTGAATCAGGACACATGCAGGGCCTAAAGATCTGGCTGTATAAAAGGTTAAAACTTTGTGTCTCTCCTTTACTCAGACATCTCCCTGCAAACCCAAGCCGGGGGCGGGGGGTGCTCTGGGTCCCCAGGCAGCAGCAATCCCACCCAATTCCTATTCAACTTGATTTTCTGAAGTGGCAGATTTGAGATGATACAGCCGAAGAAACCAGCTAAGTGTTTTCCTGAGAATTACCTCTCCCATCTCCTTCTAAAAGGAGAGCAGTTTTTGCTGCAATGACAGCTGATTGGCTGTCAGTTTTCCTGTCCATGGAGAAAAGACCCTTCCACACTGATGTGTTTTAATAGGTGATTTGGGCCAGACGCAGTGGCTCATGCCTGTAATCCCAGCACTTTGGGAGGCCGAGGCAGGCAAATCACAAGGTCAGGAGTTCAAGACCAGCCTGGCCAATATGGTGAAACCCCATCTCTATTAAAAAATAAAAAAAATTAGCCGGGCATGGTGGCGCACCCCTGTAAGTCTCAGCTACTCGGGAGGCTGAGGTAGGAGAATCACTGAAGGTTGCAGTAAGCCGAGATCAAGCCACTGCACTCAGCCTGGGCAACAGAGTGAGACTCTGTTTCAAAAAAAAAAAAGAAAAGAAAAAAAGGTGATTTGGGGAGCCATTAGCCAAAAACACTAGAACCCAGCAAACTCAGGGGTTTACTGGAAAGGGCTTTGCTTGGCAGCTAGATTGAAGTTTTAACCTCGGTGCCCTTACTTAGTGATTGCTTGAACTTGACCAAGTGACTTTAATTCTCAGCCTTGGTTTTCACATGTGTAGCACGACAATAATAATATCCCACAGCCCTTATGAGGAGGACCAAGTGGCATGTACATAGTGTCTGGCCCACGGTGGCCACTAAGTGCACGAGAGCCACTGATGTGATTAAAGACTGGGAACCTTGTTTCTAAGTACAATGTACCTGCTTCTCTTATTTATTTACTTATTTAGTTATTTAGTTATTTAGTTATTTTTGGAGACAGGATCTTGCTCTGTCACCCAGGCTGAAGTACAGTGGTGCAATCACTGCAGTGGGCTCAAGTGATCCTCCCACCTCAGCCTCCTGAGCAGCTGAGACCACAGCTGAGCACTACCACACCCAACTAATTTTTAAATTTTTTTGTAGAGATGGAGTCTATGCCCAGGCTGCTCTCAAACTCCTGGCCTCAAGGGATCCTCCCGGCTCAGCCTTCCAGAAGCATTGGGATTACAGGCGTGAGCCACCACACCCACCCTCTCCTTCATAATGAAAAGTCTAAAGCACCATTTACAAAGATGACAGCCAGTGCTATCACCCTACAGTGGAAAACAGATCATTAAGTAGGGTCTTCCATTGGGTCTATTTTCTAAGAAAGCAAGTTGTCTCATGAGCAAAGAATGGAGAGAATGTACCAGGAAGAGGTGGCATCATTACAGCAAACCCATACACAGCACTTACAGGCCAGCTAGCCCTTCACGCCTGTGAGCTCATTTAATCCTCTCAGCAACTCTATGCAACAGAGACTATTATTATTATTATTATGCATCACAATTCTGGAAACTGATCCTCATAATGGTTAAGTAGCTTGCCCTCCCCCCAGCTAGGTAGTGGTGGGGTTCAATTCCAACCCAGGCAGTCTGACTAAAAAGCCCATTTTTGGAACTGTGCTACTCCTTTTTGAGCAGGGGAAAGTTAATATTTCTATGAATATAGTGGAAATACTCCTTTAGTAAGGTACGAGGAGCTGTGTGCACGAGGCCGGATTTGTAAGTGACAGAAGAAACTAGAGTTGATTTGAGCAGAAAAGAAAAGTATTTAAAGTATCTGAAATTAAAAGCATTTGAAAAGCGTGTCAGATACAGACAACGATTGGGAAGGGAGAGGGACTGTTCTAGATTTCAAAAGACTAAAAGACATGAGGCATTTTGGAAATTGTACACATTTGAATGAGGACTAGATATTAGATGATATTATAAAATTGTTCATTTTCTTAAGGTGACAATGGAATTATGAAGATGGAGAACGTTTTCATTCTTAGGAGAGCATGCCAAAGTATTTGGAGGTAAAGGTTGTGATGTGGGCATCTCAATTTTAAATAGTTCAGCAAATATGTGTGTGTGTGCATGCGCATGTGTGCGGAGAGAGGACGGGGCATGTGCCCACAAATATGGAAAAATGTTAACAAATCATTAAATCTGCATAAAGGCATATATGATGTTCACTGTGCTATTCTTTTCATTTCATTGTAAATTTGAAATTATTCAAAAATTACAAGTTGGAAGAAAAAGCCAGGCACAGTGGCTCACATCTGTAATCACAGCACTTTGGGAGGCCAAGGCGGGTGGATCACGAGGTCAGGAGTTCGAGACCAGCCTAGCTAACATGGTGAAACCCCATTTCCACTAAAAATACAAAAAAATTAGCTGGGCATGGTAACAGTTGCCTGTAATCCCAGCTACTTGGGAGGCTGAGGCAGGAGAATCACTTGAACCTGGCAGGCAGAGGTTGCAGTGAGCTGAGATCACACCAGTGCACTCCAACTTGGGCAACAAGAGCAAAACTCCATCTCGAAAAAAAAAAAAAAAAGTTGAAAGAAAAAAATTCTTAAGTACATGCACTGAATGGCTCAGCACCCCAGTCCTGACTCAGAGCGGTGCAGGGACAGCACACCACAGCAGCCAGTGCAGCCAGCTTCTGCCAGCAGCCCTACCAGCATGGGGGTACCATCTGCTGCCACCACCAGCACCCCCATAACTGTGCAGTTATCCCAGCCATATTCTAGAGAGCATTTTCCATAGGCCAGCCCCAACCCCGCTTGTCTCTGGATGGTGTGTCTGATGTTTTTCTGTTCTCTGGATGCAAGGGAGGCCAAGAATGAGTATCAGTCATTTCCGCTTCTATGGAGGGAGGAAAATTCCCAGAGAAAAAGGCTCCAGAAGTTGGGTGGCCAAAAATACCACAAAAATCCCAGGGCAGAAGTGATTGCTGTATATCCCTTTTTGTCTTGACTCCTGAGAGTTCGGAGTTCAATGTTTTGGCTAAATTGCTTCTGCTATCCTTAGTTAAGAATTGTGACAGTTGTCCTTACAACCACTTGCTACCACTCGTTTTTTTGTTCTCTTATCTTTGCTTCTTTATCATTTTATTGTCTTTCTTCCTTTTATTGTTAGCTACCTCCAATTATTATTTCTTTGTACACAGGTCACTAATCAATAATAAGTGAATGATCGCATTAGTAAGGGGCATACAGGTGGGTGAAGTGGCTCACACCTGTAGTCCTGGCACTTTGGAAGGCCAAAGTAGGAGGATCACTTGAGCCCAGGAGTTCGAGACCAGCCAGGGCAAAATGGTAAGACCCCATCTCTATAAAACAAAATTCAAAAATTAGACAGGCATAGTGGCGCATGTCTGTAGTTGAGCTACTCAGGAAGCTGAGATGGGAGGACCCGTTGAGCCTGGGAAGTCGAGGCTGTGGTGTGCTACGATTGCACTTCTGCACTCCAGCCTGGGCAGCAGAGTGAATCCCTGCCTCAAAAAATAAATAAATGAGGCTGGATGCAGTGGCTCACGCCTGTAATCCCAGCACTTTGGGAGGCTGAAGTGGGCGGATCATCTGAGGTCAGGAGTTCGAGACCAGCCTGACTAACATAGTGAAACTCCATCTCTAAAAATAAATGAATGAATAAATGGGCATACAAGGCTGGCAGTGGACACTGGGCCTCCAAGCCTGGCTGCCTTAGCAGTTCCTCACACAGGGCCCCAACCCCTGTCCTGGTCTAGATTCAACCAGATTCTCCTATCACTTATCCTGAAACTGGGTCCAAGTTCCCAACCCCTCTGAGTATCCCCTTCCTCCTACATAACAGAGCCAGAGGCTTGATGAGCATTATTTAATTTCTTTTTCATATCTATGAGGCAGTACTAATTTTATAGATGAGAAACAAACTCAGAGAAACTGAGGGCATTGCCCTCACTGAATAATTAGAAAGTGTGGGGAGGAGGACCCAGGATGCCCTGACTCCAAATCCCAAGCAACTGCCCCACTGCCAGTTGCCAGAGTAACATTTAAGGAAATAGCAAGAACTCAAGGGTCAGGTTGGTGCCCGTCACGTGGAGAGAGACTCTGAGACTCTCTTCCCTCCCTGCTACTGTCTCCATGATCTTCCACAAACTTCTCCATGGGCCCAGTTGGATACACTCCTAAATTCAAACCCCTATGATGTGATGAGATTTCAGGAAGCTTGCAGCTGTTTAGGAAGGTCCACCCACACAGAGATTGTCTCTCAGGGTTTGTTTTTTTTAAACAGCCTAATGGACACCCCAGAAGTTTTCACCCCTTTCTAACTAAAGGGTGAGGGTGAGATACTGACAGCATTTCTTCCTTTTTTTGGCTACATTAATGGGAAACCAAATGTGTGAGTTCTCACTCTTATTAGTTGCCATTTTTATTTCAAAATTGAAAATCACTTTTAGTGCCCTAGAATTTTCTTTCTAGCCCTGTCATAGCAGATCTCTAAGTGTGACAGTTGCTTTCCCAGGCTGTCAGAAAGAAATTGACAGAAGCTGCGGAGTATGGTAAATGTTCTCAGCTACAAACCCAAAACCAAAACTAGATATCACCAAGTCCACCTCTGTCTCCTAGCCCTCATCCGGTGACCTCAGGGCTGAGGCCCTGGGGCCAAGGGGTAATCCTCTCTTCTGCCAGGGCAGGGCGTCACCCAGGTTCATTAAATATGCCACTGCATTGTTGTAAATAGTTACACAGTTGTCTTTCTCTGAGTCCTGCCTGCACACATGGACCTGGTAAGGATTTTGCTGAGAAATCAACAAATTGCTCTTACATCCATCCGCAGAACAGGTGAGAGTTTACCAGCAGCCTCTGCTGCTGCCCCAGCTCAAATACTCCCAGTACAGGTGGGCACTGGTCAAGCTTCCCCCCAGCTCAGTTAGAAAGACTAAGCAACACACAGACACAGCGAGGGTTCCCAGGGGTCTTAATTAGTGGCACCTGCCCTACAGTCACACCTGGAGAGCCACACTGCCCTGGAGAGCACACTGGCCTCGCCTGAGTATGAATGGCTGCCACGTCCCCAGTTGGCCGTGAGGATGTGAGCTGACAACCATCGTACTGGGCCAGGTCAGCGCCTCTTCCACAGCAAAGAACTCTCTGCTCTAAAATGTCAATGGTGCCAAGGCTGAGAACCCCCTCTGTAATGGATACACCTAGATAGATTACCATATTAATAAAAAAATTAGAAATGAAAAATGTGACCCCTCGCTTGGTGACCCGGAAGTTGTACTTGCAACTGCAGCCTTCCTTCTCCCACAATCCCTGGCGCTCTTCTTTTCCAACTCGGAGCCGGCAAAATGGCTCCCGCAAAGAAGGGTGGCGGGAAGAAAAAGGGCCGTTCTGCCATCAGCGAGGTGGTGACCCGAGCATACATCATCAACATTCACAAGCATATCCATGGAGTGGGCTTCAAGAAGCGTGCACCTCGGGCCCGCAAAGAGGTTCAGAAATGTGCCATGAAGGAGATGCAAAAAGAGCCTGGCACTCCCTCCCCTCCCTCGCTCTCTCTCTCGCTCTCTCTCTCGCCCCCCAACCCCTCTCTCTCGTTCCCTCTCACTGTGTTCTGTCTGTACTCACTGGCTCCCCTGTGCCTTTCACCATGTGTGGAAGCAGCCTGAGGCCGTCACCAGATGCCCAGTCTGACACCTTCCAGCCAGCAGCATTCCGAGTCAAAGAAACATCTTTCTTTATAAATTACCCAGGCTTGGGTATTCCTTGATAGCAACATAAACATCCCAAGACAACAGTGATGTCTCCACACATTGGCGCAAAATGTGCAAAATGTGGCAAAAATATATATGCTGGGAGTCAGGAAGCCTGAGTTCTGGCCGGGGCCATGCTAACTACCCGAGGTCGGTGTTGCCTCCTCTAACCACCCTAGTATCAAGTTCCTGATCGTGATCAAAGAGGCTTAAAGAAAAGAATTTCTAAAGTATCCTTCCAACTTAAAAATTCTAATAAAGAGTGCTTCCGAAAAGCATGGTCTTGGCCGGGCGTGGTGGCTCACACCTGTAACCCAGCACTTTGGGAGGCTGAGGCAGGCAGATCACCTGAGGTCAGGAGTTCAAGGCCAGCCTGGCCAATATGGTGAAATCCCATCTCTACTAAAAAATACAAAAATTAGCCAGGTTGGGGGGTGGAGGGCACGGTGGCTCACTCCTGTAATCCCAGCACTTTGGGAGGCCGAGGTGGGAAGATCATGAGGTCAAGAGATCGAGACTATCCTGGCCAACACGGTGAAACCCCGTCTCTAATAAAAATACAAAAAAAAATTAGCCGGGCATGGTGGCACATGCCTGTGGTCCCAGCTACTCGGGAGGCTGAGGCAGAAGAATCACTTGAACTCAGGAGGCGGAGGTTGCAGTGAGCCGAGATTAGCCACTGCACCCCAGCCTGGTGACAGAGCAAGACTCTGTTGCCAAAAAAAAAAAATTAGCCAGGTGTGGTGGCGCACACCTGTAATCTCAGCTACTTGGGAGGCTGAGGCAGGAGAATCACTTGAACCTGGAAGACAGAGGTTGCAGTGAGCTGAGAATCATGCCACTGCACTCCAGGCTGGGCAACAGAGCGAGATTCCATCTCAAAAAAAAAAAAAAAAAAAAAAGAGAGAGAGAGAGAAAAAGAAAAAGAAAGAAAATCATGGAAAGAATGACATCAACTGAGTTGCGCTACCTCCCATGTGCCTCCCAGCCATCCTCCACATCCAGCCACAGCCACCTTCCCAAACCCCAAATCTGTGCAGCCCTTCCCCACATTATACTCTACAAAGATCCTGCCCTCCCCAGAGCCTGGAGATGGGCTGAGAGGCCAGGCTGGGCATCCGTTCCATTAGTGCCCCAAGATTATTCAGCATTTACTTTGAGTCAGCCATGGTGTTTTCCCAAATGTGCTGTGTTGCCTTCTAACATTTTTTTCATTTGCAAAGTGGGGCCCTCTTTCCCCTTCTCGGCCTTTCTCCTTCTTGCCCATCCTCCAAAGCTACACCAATTGTCACTCCTCAAAGAACCTTTGTTAAAATAGAGTCTGTCAAGGACAGCCCACCCCACCCAGTCCCCGAGCCACGCTGTTGGGCTGCCCACCACAATGCCCATCTTACTTCACATCGTGCTTAATTCACTTCTCCTATTGCTCCACTGAAGTCCTATGTGTGGTCACATCCCAGCCTCTGTCCCTGAAGCTCCTACAGCACCTGGGCCAGAGCAGGTGCTCCATAAATGGCTCATTGAGTGAGTGTCTGTTCCACTGCTTATTCACTATGAAACCTTAGCCACAGTATTTATCCTCTTTGCTATGGACTGATTTTGTCTTCTTCAAAATTTATATGTTGAAACCTTAACTCCCAAAGTGATAGCGTTAGGAGATAGGCCCTTTGAGAGGTGACAATGTCATGAGGGTGGATTCCCTCATCAACAGGGCTAATGACCTAGCAAGAAAAGAGGCCGAGAGAGCTGCCCTGCTCCCTCTCCCATGTGAGGACCCAGTGAGAAAGCACCATCTATGAACCAGAAAGCAGCCTTCACCACACACTGAATATGCTGGCACCTTGATCTGGGACTTCCCAGCCTCCAGAATTGTGGGAAATAGATCCCTATTGCTTATAAGCTACCAGTCTATAGGATCTTGTGGTAGCACTGTGAGCTGACCAAGACACTCTTTTTATTTTTTTGGAGACTGAGTCGTACTCATCACCCAGGCTGGAATGCAGTGGCATGATCGCAGCTCACCACAACCTCCATCTCTCAAGTTTAAGGGATTCTTCTGGCTCAGCCTCCCAAGTAGCTGGGACTACAGGCATGAGCCCCTGCGCCTGGCCTAAGATACTCTTAAAGTCTCATCTTTAAACTGAAGGTGGTAACAGGTCCTCCCTCAGAGAGCTGAAGTGAGGACAAAATGAGGCCATGCCTGTGAGATTCTTCCCAACCCGAGCTACCCGGCCCAATACATGTTAGCAATGATCCATAGCTAACCTCATCTCATCTAGTGAGCCCCAAAACAGCTTCTGTGAGTTATGAAAGAAGGAGCAAGAAGGTTCCAGTGGACCGGGTGCAGTGGCTCACGCCTATAATCCCAGCACTTTGGGAGGCCAAGGCAGGTGGATCAACCTGAATTCAGGATTTTGAGACCTGCCTGGCCAACATGGTGAAACCCCGCCTATACTAAAAAATACCCCCCAAAATTAGCAGGGTATGGTGGTGCATGCCTGTAGTCCCAGCAACTCGGGAGGCTGAGGCAGGAGAATCGCTTGACCCTGGGAGGCAGAGGTTGCACTGAACTGAGATCGTATCATGTACTCCAGCCTTGGCAACAGAGCAAGACTCTGTCAAAAAAAAAAAAAAAAAAAAAAAGGAGGCTCCAGTGATGAATGCTGAAGGGTAGAAATGAGAAGCAGAAATGTCTAGGAAAGAATTGGTCAGAATGCCCCACTGAGCCCTTAGCATGACTTAAAAAGCCTCTCAGCCAACGGGAGAGAGGGCCAGGCTGCTCCCCAGGGCCCCTCGCTGGGACTCGAGGTTGAAAGTGAGGCTGCGTTAGCCACAGGTCACAGGGGACAAGCAGGGAGCAGGGGCGACCTCCCCTTGACATAAGCCTCAGCAGAGCTGGCGAGGGCTCTGTGATTCCCGGCTGGAGCTGTCATGGTCTCCTCCTGGAGACAGGGCCCAGAGCAAAGACAGCCAACACCTCAGGGATATCATGGAATAGGGAGATGCTCGCCTATTCCAGAAGTTTCTTTATAGATTGGAGAAGAAAGAGACAAGACTCCAGAAGTCCCAAAAATAGCTTATTTACTTATTTTAGAGATAGGGTTTCTCTCTGTCGCCAGGGCTGGAGTGCAGTGGCATAATCATAGTTCACAGCATCTTCAAAGTTCTAGGCTCAAGGGATTCTCCCACCTTGGCCTCTTAAGTAACTGAGACTACAGGCACACATCACCATGCTCCATTAATTTTTTTATTTCATGTAGAGATGAGGGGTCTTAAACTCCTGGACTCAACCAGTCCTCCCACCTTGGCCTTCCAAAGTGCTGAGATTACAGGCATAAGCCACTGTGCCTGGCCTAGAAAGAGCTTTTATTTTTTTGAGACAGAGTCTCGCTCTGTTGCCAGGCTGGAACGCAGTGGCATCATCTCAGCTCACTGAAACCTCCACCTCACAGGTTCAGGTGATTCTCCTGCCTCAGCCTCCTGAGTAGCTGGAATTATAGATGCCCTCCAAGATGCCTAGCTAATTTTTTTTGTATTTTTAATAGAGATGGTGTTTCACCATGTCATATTGGCCAGGATGGTCTGGATCTCCCATCTTGGCCTCCCAAAGTACTGGGATTACAGGTGTGAGCCACAGTGCCCAGCAAAAGAGCTTATTTTCACAAACAAGTTTAAACTCACTCTGTTGTCATCTCCCAATAACAGAGAGCAAATTCCCCTTATGTTTGTCACTCCTTTAGGTCAAAGCATTGCCTTTGCCAAGCCCTCTTTATAAGTTTATCTGCCACTCAGAACAAAATATGACACAATGACCCACCCATAACTGCCCATGAAAACCATTTTTGGGGTCAGTTTTTAATGAATAAAAGGAGGTTTCTTTTTGAAGAGAGTAGCTCTAGGTAGAAAGGACCAAAGAACTAATGGTGGGATTCAAAAGACAAGAAAATGACCTAGTCTTGTTTCCTTAGGGTCTTCCTCCTGGTCCTCAGTTAATAGCTGAACCAGGAAACGCTGACAAAGTGTGTCATTCAGGGAAGCTCCGAGCGTTCAACACCAAGGACTGGAATAAAACCCAAATGAAATCCATCTAGTGAATTTCCTCCCCACCTGGCATACCCACATGTCTGGACGCGCCTAGCCACCTGCTGCCATCCCCCTTGTGAAACTGACATGGTCAGATGTCATGCTAGCGGAAGACTTTAATTGAAGCCGAATTAAATTAATTACCTCATTTTTGCTTTCCAAGCTTAATTCCCTTGAAGTTACATCATGAAACCAGGGCATTACAAAGGATTAGGGACCAAAGGAAGGTAGGGCTGAATAAGGCTTCCAGATGCCCATGACTCATGTCTAATACATCCCTGATGTGGACCCCTATGACTCACCACTGATACCAGCCACAATTCCATGTGGCCTCCACTCACAGGGATTTCTGGCCTTGCCTCCTGCTGCTGAGAACTCTGAGTGCTCCCTGAGTTAGTCAGAAGTCAGGGAAGCTGTAAGCATGACTCGTCATCTCAAATGGCCTTTTAAGGCCTTTCAAGGTCTGTGTTTATTTTGGAAGACTTTGAGACTAATTTAGTTCAGTATTTCCCCAAAAGTGGTGTTGCTGAGGATGTTAGTAGATGCTATGTGGCAAACAAAGGGTCGAGTGGTCAAATATATTTGAGAAGAGGTTTAATAAACAGGTTTCCTACCTGAGGGCCTCCTCGGAGCCTTCAACCTGCTAAGTTCACTGTGAATGTCCAGAAAGCAATAGAATATGTGGCATTCCCCAAAGTGGGTTCACCATGGAATCGCCTCTTCAGAAGAATCCTGTGGAGTTAAAGCACTAATGAACACATTTTGGAAAAGCCTTTTGGGTTGCAGCTTCTCCTCTCACCATTCTCCCTTGCCACAAAGACAGAGAAGTCTCCAGACACCTGTGTTTCTAAAGTGGTGATTTCACATCCATCTCTGCCATTTGGGACATTCTGCAGGAATTCCTCCCTCATTCCTACAAGCAAATAACCGTGTTTTGGTTTCCAAGGAAGAACAGCTACGTTGTGTAGCATGGCAATGGTGAGAGGGGCCACTGGGACTGCTCAATTCTTATTTTACCACTGAAGAAGATGCAGGTGATGGAGCAGAAGTGACCAGCTGGAGATGAGACAGCTAGACAGACACAGAGCTGGGACTGGATACCTACTGATCTAAATCTCCACCCACAATAATGGGATCAGCTACTCGGGTACAAATAAAGGGAGTTACTGGTTGATTAGCTGATTAGTTATTAGTTACTAAATTACAGAGTCATTGTTAGATAAATGGATTACTAGATCCATCCAGCAAAGAAGCTTCTGAATAGAGCAAGCAGCAACGCCCAAGCGGTAGGAGGTGGGTCCTAGAGTTAGGAGATGAGTGTGAATGACTACGGGTTCTTCTTTTCTGAGTTTCCATAAAATCCTATGCATAACTCTACCCAGGATTTACCGCATTCAATTACAATGAAATATTTGGGGCCCTTCTTTCTGTATCAGAGTTCTTAGTTGCAGACAACAGAATCCACTCTAGCTAATGTAAGCAAAAAGATGATTTATTAAACGGTACTGAATGGTGCATGCAGTCTTCAGGAGAAACAGAAAATGAGATCAGATGTGATGCAAGCAGGAATAACAGAGCCAGGAGCAATGTCCAACCACACTGCAGGCCTGCTGCAGGGAACACTGATGGCTTCTGCCACCCACCTCTGGACCCTACGATACTAGGCTGGATGCTAAAAACCTACAGCAGCCCTAGAAAACCAGTTACCCCTGCCACCGTGCTTGTCAGAACACCTGCACAAGATCAGCGCCTCACCTTGTTCACTTCTGCATCTGGATCTCCAGCAGAGGCACATGCCAGACCAACCTAGGTCACATGCTGGGAACACTGTGGACCCCTCAGTGGTGACTGAGCAACCCCAAGCTTCTCGAAGAATTGGCAAAACCTGAGCTAACCGAAATAACAAGAAGAAATTGTTGTTGATTTTTAACCTGTGAATTCTCTTAGAATTTGGTTTCCCCAAAATGAGTTATTTACATTGCGATGCTTGTTACTTACTGTATCAATTATATTTGAGAAAAATGAAGAATAATGTGAAAAGCTGAGCTGTAACTTTGGCTCTGCTGAGCTGTTCTTGTAAAAACAGGAGCTCTGTGTAAGAGACAAACCATGTAGCCTGACTGCGGGAGAGAGATGACAGCAGGTAATGAGCTTCTCATTGTAGAGAGTCTATAAACAGACATGTAATAGAGAGGCTTATTACCCAGATTCCTTTCCCAGGAAAGGCATATTGATTATGGCCCTGGAAAGGGAATGCGACCCTTATGGGGAGCCTATAGACGGACACATGAGGGGCGTCTGCCGTGAGGAGAAACTTCTGTGGAGATAAGGAAAAATCTTTCTTCTCCCGCTGCTCCCCAAGGCCTGCATAGGGTCTCCCCCTTCTTGCAGTTTTGTGGTCAGGCTGGTTGTCCTGTGTCAGATCCTGTTCCCCCTGCAGCTGTGAGCCTACTGCTTTTCTTGCTGATAATTATAAGTTTATAATTAACCTATATTCTTGCTAAGGTTTATGGTTTTTATGCTAACGCACAGAAACTTTTACATGGTTCTGCTTTTACAATACTATATTGTGATCTTTGGTCAACAGTTTTTGCTTATGTCTCTTTTTGAATAATTATCACTGAAACTTTGTGTAACCTCACTCACCCTCCCCTACTGAAAGAGCCTAATAAAAAACTGAGGTTTTCAGGGGAATGTTAGACATCCACGGAGCAACTTTATGTGGTGTCTCCCCTGGGCCCAGCTTTGAAGAAAACTGTTTCTTTGTCTTTTCTTTCTTTTTCACTGAACACATGATGACTTTGAGAGATCTTGAATTCACGCTGATATACTGGGAGCTGGTCTCCACAAGTCACATGCCTCACCATATGTTGTGGACTGAATTGTGTTTTTCCAAAATTCAGATCTCTATGATATCCCTGACTCATAAAAAGACTGTATTTGGAGACAGAACATTTAAGGGTATAATTCGGGTTAAATGAGTCAAAGGGGGCAGAGGGAGCCAATATCACTGGAGTCCTTATAAGAAGAGGAAAAGATGCCAGGAACGCACATACACAGAGCAGAAAAGCCATGTAAAGACACAGGGAGAAGGTGGCCATCTGTGAGCCAATGAGAGAGCCCTCAGGAGAAACCAACCCTGCCAACATCTGGATCTTGGACTTCCAGCCTCCAGAACTATGAGACAAGAACTGTCTGTTGTTTAAGCCACCCAGTCTGTAGTATCACGTATTGGCAACCAAGCAAACTAACACAACCTGGATGAAAGGGAAACATAGTTTGTAGGTTTCCAGTCTCAGTAACTGGGGGGAAGAAAATGAGAACAACCAATGTACAGAATCCACCACACTTTATCTAAACAACAGGCTTGCCACTGAGTTTAGAAATGCGTGGGGGCATTTTTTGTTGTTGTTGCAATGGAAAGAGGGAATGCTGTTGGCATTTAGAGGGTGGAACCAGTGGTACTAAATACCCTATAATGTATGGACCATCCCAGGCCACAGATAATTTTTGCACAAAAAAAAGTTAATAGCGCTGTCTGTTGAGAAACTCTAGGCTAGAGTAGGAGCTCCATGAAGACAGAAATTGTTTATTTTCTCCAACATCAGCACCAGCGTCTGGCACAGAGGAGACGCTCAATCAAGCTGTGTTGAATAAATGTATAAGAAATGAATGACTATAAAGAGGAGTGAAAGAATAAATGAATGGCCAGAGTAAGAATGGAAATAGCCCAGAACTAGAAGTGACTAAATATCTGAGCCATACGGACATAAAATTATATTTTCTTTTTATTTTTTATCACTGAAAATTTTGCCTGAACTAGAAAAGAAGTGGAAACAGAGGTGCACTGAAGTGATTGCGCAGCTGATTGATTGTTTGGTTCATGAGCAGATCAGTGGGGGATGGAGTCGGGCAGGAGAGATGGGCTGGGGTTGGCCGTGGGGAGCTAATCAGTCATAGTGTGAGTGGGCAACAGGCGAGAGAGTCCTGGGGCCATGAAACTTACACACAACCAAAACCCTCCTTTTACCTATGCCCATCACCATGACAGAGGCACTTGGATGGTATCAAAATCCCCATTATTTAAGTCACTTTTTAAAAACAAAATATTGCCCCCACCAAGCCCTTTTAATAGGTTAATATGTCACCTGAAGGGTGACACCATGACCAATGCCTGCCCATCATAGCAATTTTTGGATTAGTTTACAAGGCAAGTAGGTCCGTTTTTGAAGAATATAGTTGTAGGTGCATAAGACCAGTGGCAGAAATCAAAAGACTTTAGAAAATGGACTAGCCTGGGTGCCTTAGGGCCCCAACCTTGGTCCTGAGTTGAGACAGGAAATATTGCCAAAGCATGTCTTTCAGGAAAGCCCAAGGTGTTCAACGCCAAGGAACAGAATAAAACCCAAATGAAACTCATCTGGCAAATTTCCTCCCCAGTTGGTATACACATGTCTGGATGTATCAGTCACCTGCAGCTGTCCCCCTTGTGAAACTGATAATGTAAGATATGCTGTGAGCTCTCTGCAACTTCTCTTGGACACACCCAAACATCCCTCCCACCAGGATCATATCACCTCCCACCTGGGCCACAATGACTGCTAAGTCTCCATACTGTCAGGGCCCCCTGCACCCATCAACTGTGCCACACATTAATCTCTTCCAGCCTAGTTAACATGCCTGTGTTTCCTGTCATATTTCATATACAAAAATACATCCAATGAGGCAATTAAAATACCAACATAAATAGAAAATGAGAACCAAAGAAAAGAGAACCACAGTAGTCCAACCATTTGCCCCAGAATTTCCTAGAAGCCATGACGTAAAGGAAGTCAGGTGGATTGTGTAAATGTCATTCATGGAGAAGAAAAACTACAAACTCTTGAAGGAAAGCAGCTCTTCCCAAGTTCCTACATTAAGAAAGGACTCCTACAGGATTTCATATGGAGGACAATGAAAGACTCTAGGAGCAAAGTCCTCAGCGGCACCATTCACTAATGATGCAATAGCAGAATTTCATATGACGGTGTCTTCCTCCTGAGCCAAGAGTGTAAAATTAAAATGCAGTTCAGAGAAGGCATCTTTCCCAATAAACTTATTTTCCTTAAGTCTGCATTTATCATGTTACTCTACTGCCCAGAACCAATGATGTCTCTTTCTTCTTACCTCTTCTGAGTGGCTATCTCTAGCCTGGCTCCCAGGCTTGCCCTACCGATGGATGGAAACTTCCTCCAGCACTCCCTAGTATACCCTCAAGGCCCTCCTTATCCAAGGGCAGGGCTCCTCTCCACCTTCCAGCTCATCTGTGACTGCAACTCAAATCCTGCAGCTCCTACCAGGAGAGAAGTGGAATGGGAAGGAAGAGGAAAAATAAAGTGGAGAAGGAGAGAGGAAAAAAAAAGATGGAAGGAAGAAGGAAAATAGCAAAAAGAGAAAAGAGAGATCCTGACACTCCAACTCCAGGGACAGATTCACATTTAAGGCTGGGTCTCAGCCCTGCCACTTCTGTGGACTTTCTGTCCTGCCCGTCTTGGCCGTGACTCCCCTTTCCGGAGCAGCTGGGTGCTGTACCACTGCATGCCCTCTGGCACCTCAGGCTCTGGCGATACTAAGAACATGGCGTTCCTCCAAACACACCAAAACAGTCTACCCAATGTCCATTCCCTGCTGCTTCCTTAATAACAGACATTGGGATCTACTCAGGGCTGTAGTTTGCTCAGTTAAAAGACTGCATTTGCCCACGTCTCTTGAATCTAGACAAAAGTTCCTGGGTGACGCTTCTGCGAAGTCTTTTTCAAGGGGACTGGTTGGGCTGGAAGGAAGAGCCGCCTACCCCTTGCCCTTCCCCTTCACTCTATGAAATACTATAGACCCCTTATTCAAGGGGGATGTGTTCCAAGACCCCCAGTGGATGCCTGAAACTGAGGATAGAACCAAACCCTATATGTACATATTTTTCCAGATACCTAGATACCTATGATAAAGTTTAATTTCTAGGCTGGGCACAGTGGCTTACACCTGTAATCCCAGCACTTTGGGAGGCCAAGGCGGGCAGATCACCTGAGGTCAGTAGTTCAAGACTAGTCTGGCCAAAATGGTGAAACCCCATCTCTACTAAAAATACAAAACTGAGCTGGACATGGTGGCATGCACCTGTAATCCCAGCTACTTGGGAGGCTGAGACAAGAGAATCGCTTGAACCCAGGAGGCAGAGATTGCAGTGAGCCAAGATGGCACCACTGCAGTCCAGCTTGGGAAACAGAGCAAGACTGTTGTTAGAAAAAAAGATGTTTAATTCATGAATTAGGCACAGTAAGAGATTAACAACAATAATAACAAAATAGAGTAATTATAACAACATGTCACTATCACTGCTCTTGCACTTTTTTTTTCCCCATTTATTTATTTTATTGCATTTTAGGTTTTGGCGTACATGTGCAGAACATGCAAGATTGTTGCATAGGTATACACGTGGCAGTGTGATTTGCTGCCTTCCTCCCCATCACCTACATCTGGCATCACTCCCCTTGGTATCTCTCCCCAGCTTCCCACCCCCCACCGTCCCTCCCCTATTTCCCCCCAACTGACCCCAATGTATAGTGCTCCCCTCCCTGTGTCCATGTGTGCTCATTGTTCAACACCTGCCTATGAGTGAGACCATGCGGTGTTTGATCTTCTGCTCTTCTGTCAGTTTGCTGAGAATGATGGTTTCCAGGTTCATCCATGACACTACAAAGGACACAAACTCATCGTTTTTGATGGCTGCATAATATTCCATGGTGTATATGTACTCTTGCACTTTTAAGAATTATTTAAATATAAGCACAATACCACAGCTGTTGATCCAGTAAACAAGACTGCTGAGTGACTAACAGAGAGTGTATACAGCATCGGGACGGAGCAGGACAGCATGAGATTTCATCGTGCTACTCAGAGGGGTGCACCATTTAAAACTTACGAATTGTTTATTTCTGGAATTTTCCACTGAATATTTTTGGACTGCAGTTGACTAGAGGCAAATAAAGCCATGGAAAGCGAAACTATGGACAAAGGAGAGGGGGTTACTATACCGACATCCTGGCTGGAACTCCAGCAGCTGTCTTGTGACCTTGAGGATAAAAGTCACATGCCAAGAATAGAAAAGCAGAAAGAGAGAGAGAGAGAGAGAGAGAGAATGCCTCTATAGCAGCCCTGAATTGCTTGCTTTTGGACTTCTCTATGAAAGAGAAGTTAGCCTTCATTTAAGCCACTTATTTGGTTTCCTCTCTTAGACAGCTAGATCAAAATGCAACACAACAGCCATGTGGTTTTCTGCCCCTGAGCCATGGTGCAGCTGTTCTCTCTGCCAAAAACCCCTTCATTCCCGTCCTCCTGCGTATTCCTGGTCGGGTTAGAAGACTGCACTGAGGCTTCTTTCCCCATGTGGAGCTTCTTGAGTTGACTTCTCAGGCAGGCCCGGTTCCTCCCACCTGAGTTAGTCCTCGTCCCTAAGCCAGGTTCACTCTCTTATCATTGCTTTGGTGTAGTTTACACTAGTGGTTCTCTCACTGGGTCCTGGGCCAGCAGCAGCACCTGGGAGCCCCACCTGAGACCTACTGAATTAGAGACTCCCGGAGTGGGGCCCTTGGAATCTGTATTTCACAAACTCTCCAGGGGATTCTAATGCAGCTCAAGTTTGAGATCCCTCTTTACATGCATGGAGTTTTCTACAGGAGGAGGGTCTTGTGTCTGTCATCTTTTATCCAACAGCCCTAGATTTGCCAGCCACATAATGGCTTAATAAATAGTCAAAGAATTACATAAGAATTGATGACTGAAAATGAGAAAGAATGATAAATTAATTGTTTATATGAAAACAACACGGATTCTCTACTCCGGAAAGCCCTGTGGATATTTGCCTGCTCTTCTCAGCATCAACTCTTAGCAGTTCCAAAGTCCCAACAGGAGACGTGGCCCCTAAACTTTCACAGGGATTCTATCTAGTCAGTGCCTGCCATGCTGTTTGGCACCACTCTTGCAAAGGACAAAAAAGAAAATAAAAACAGCAAGGGATTTTTAAAAATAAAAAGAACCATGTCTTTGAGGGCTGAAGGGAACGCCCCAAATTTTTGTCCATGCCTCAAATTGTCCATGGAAATGTAAAGCAGACGTTTACCTTCATTGGAATTGGTTTCACCTTAAAATGGCTTTCTTTCTTTTTCTTTTTTTTAATGGGAAGGAGTCTTGCTCTGTCACCCAGGCTGGAGCACAGTGGTATGATCTCAGCTCATGCAACCTCTGTCTCCCAGGTTCAAGCAATTCTGCCTCAGGCCCCCAAGTAGCTGGGATTACAGGTATGTACCACCAGGCCCAGCTAATTTTTGTATTTTTAGTAGAGACAGGGTTTCACCATGTTGGCCAGGGTGGTCTCAATCTCCTGACCTTAAGCAATCTGCCCACCTTGACCTTCCAAAGTGCTGTGATTACAGGCATGAGCTACTGCACCCAGCCCGACATGACTTTCTGGATGGAGTGAGCAGCCTGGACTACCAATGGGTTTTCTAGAAAGGAGAAGTGGGGAAGAGGGTGGACAGCACGCCTTGCACATGAGATGACATGATGAGGAAGGTCCTCAGATGACCAGGACAGGCGATGAGACTTGAAGTACTTCGAAGCCAGCAGGGGAGGAACGTTCCTCCCAGCAAATGAAGAAAGATCCAGCAAGCTGGGACAAGATCGCAAGCTTCTGAGAAAAAATGAAGCATGTCAACACTTTCTCTACAACTTCTACATGGATGTGAGAAAAGCAAGGATGAGGGAGAATTTTTCTATCAATTCAGATCAACAAACTTTTCTGAAGACCCCCATTATCCCAGGCAGATCTGGGTACATGGGGTCTGGGGTGACCACAACCCAACTCTGCTCTCAAGTTCTGTTGCCAGACCCTGTGAGCGAGCTGACGTATTTCATCTCAGCTATTGCCATCATCATCATCACCCTCACTGCTGGGCTGCTGGTCACAGAAATTCACAGCCTACGAGATGACACTCACCAGTCAAGACGTTCATAAGGCAATGTGAAAAATGCAATATTAGAAGTTTGTATGTGATGAAGTAGTGAGGAGGAGAGAAAGATTGACTACCTCTATAGATCAGGCAAGGTATATGACCAAGGGGAAAATATTGAGCAAGGTTTTGAAGGATTAATAGGAGTTTGCCAATTTTAAGCTAAGGTAGGACACCTGAGAACTCTTTCGTCTCCCGAAGTCTTGAAATATGGGTCTATATAATGGACCCCAATATTTAAATTTATTCTCCAGGAAGATCCCTGAGAATAGAGCTTTTAAGCCATTAATATGCACACAAATCATATGGGAATCTTGTTAAATGATTCTGGCTCAGAAAATCTGGATTAAGTCCTAAGAACTTGCATTTCTAATAAGTTCCCAAGTGATGCTGAAGCTGCTGGGCTACAAACCACACGCTGAGTGTCCAGACCTAAGCAGCAGTTCTCCAGCTGTTCATAGTCTCACTAAACCCCCACGGAGGGGATTCATTTTACAGCATTTAAGAAACAAGTCTTAAGAGATCTGTCCCAGACAACACGGTTAAGAAGTGGCAGAGCTGTGATCTGAACCCCAATCTGCCTGACTCAGGGCCACAGGGTCTCAAGCACTATTCTCTCTACAAAAGAATGAGCCGCTAGTCCCCGTAAATCAGAGTCTGATGTGGGACCAGCTGGCGTAACAAAGCCATTCCTTTCTGAAGATCCTAGAGTCTAAAGAGGGGAGAGAGACCCGAGTTCCACCTGCACTGACGAAGGGTAGCCAGCTTCAGTGACTTTAAAAACCCAATTCACATCCGTGACTTTTCCTACCAGAAGAAACTGTCATGTGGCCTCTTTCATATAGCAGTGGGCAGTATAGTCCTTGGACAATAGAGCAATCAGGTACAGAGGGAGAAAACAGAGCATGACCCATGAGGGGATTGTGGAATCAACCATCCTGAGTTCAAGTTCTGGCCCTGCCAGGGGCAGTGGCTCATGCCTGTAACCCCAGCACTTTGGGAGGCCAAGGTGAGCAGATCACCTGAGGTCAGGTATTTGAGACTCACCTGGCCCCATCTTTACTAAAACTACAAAAATTAGCCAGGCATGGTGGCATATGCCTGTAATCCTAGCTACTCGGGAGGCTGTGGCAGGAGAATCGCTTGAACATGGGAGGCAGAGGTTACAGTGAGCCAAGATCGCACCATTGCACTCCAGCCTGGGCAACAAGAGTGAGACCCTGTCTCAAAAAAAGAAAAGAAATCCTCGCCATATGCAGAGCCAACTACATTACTTGCAGGGTTTGATGCAGAATGAAAATGCAAAACCTCTTTGTTCAAAAAAGCAGGGAAAGAGCTTTTTCCTTTCTCTACGGTCTCCCTCTCAAGCTGCCATGGTATTTTTTACTTGCTATTTAATGATGTGCCCCTGGGGCATGGGGATTCACCCTTGTGGTGAGTGCAGTCCCTCACAGTTTCCAGGGCCTGCCTCATGGCTCAGTGCATGAACATGCATGCCAGGCCTGCACCCTCATCCAGGGGCGCTGGGGATTGGGCTGGCAGCAGTTGCCAGGATGGAGTGAGGACACAAAACGCTTACAGGGGCAAGTGGGGAGGTGCAAAGCAGGGTGGCAGGCCCAGGTGAGAGTCGAGGCTCTAAGCCCTGCTGCATGCTCCATTGACCCATGGGACTTTGCTTACAAAACACACACTCAAAAATAAAATAACTAAGAATTTCAAGATGGGGATCACAGAACATGAAACCTTGAGTGTGGGGTCCTGCATGACTATACTGGTCGCACACCCGCAAAGACCTGCCCTACCTTGCTTTAGAGCGGCCTAGCCTTGGGCTTGTGGCCTTGACCTTTCCAAGCCTCAGTTTCCTCATCTGCAGATGAGCATGAAAACACCTACTTCTGGCCAGGCACAGTGACTCACCCTGTAACCCCAGCACTTTAGGAGGCCAAGGCAAGCGGATTACGAGGTAAGGAGTTCAAAACCAGCCTGGCCAACATGGTGAAACCCTGTCTCTACTAAAAATACAAAAATTAGCCAGGTGTGGTGGCAGGTGCCTGTAATCCCAGCTACTCAGGAGGCTGAGGCAGGAGAATCACTTGAACCCGGGAGGCAGAGGTTGCAGTGAGCCAAAATTATGCCATTGCACTCCATCATGGGCAACAAGAGTGAAACTCCATCTCCAAGACAATATCTACTTCAGGGTGACTGCGAGATTTCAGGAGATAAAGGGAAGTGGTGAGATGAAGGACCAGTGGGATATTCTATGCCGAGTCCTCACCACTGTGATTCGTGTTCCTCTGCAGCTCATCCTGGCTGCACACCTCTCCACAGAGGCCTGGCAGCCCTGGGGCTAGTCCACACCCTGTTCACGGAGATGAGCCCCTAATCCCACCTTCAGAGGCCTGGCAGTACAGGGATGCTATGGAAGTTCCTGAGCACTGTCCATCTCTGTACTTCTCCTGCCAACCCAGTGACAAATAGTTCTCGGGATGCACTGGACCATGGAAAATGCTTGGAGGAGAGCTGATGTATAGAGCCTCCGACACTCCAAAAGTGATGGGGACTTTTGCCATTTCTTTGGCCAGAGCTGCCTTCAGGAGAGTGGTTCTCAGCTGCACTAGAGGCCCCTGAGGAGGCACAAGCATCCCCATGCCTGCCCACACCTCCAACGGCGAAACCAGGATGTCTGGGGAGGAGGGACCCAGGCCTTTTACTGTCTACTGTTCCACAGGTGATCCCAAGATGGGCCAGGGCAACAGAGCACCACTGATGATGATGTATGAGGGCTGTGACATCATCCCTCCCGGGGATGCTATTATCACCCGCTTTGACAGGACAGAAGACAAAGAGAGAAGTAAGTGGCTTTCTGGGCCATGCAGTTAGAGGTGTGCTCTGCCCTGCCCCTCACTTTGCAAAGCAGCAATCGCCTCCCCTGGGAGCTTGTTAGAAGTGAATCGTGCGGATCACAAGGTCAGGAGTTCAAGACTAGCCTGGCCAATATGGTGAAACTCTGTCTCTACTAAAAAAATACAAAAATTAGCTGGGCATGGTGGTGAGCACCTATAGTCCCAGCTACTCGGGAGGCTGAGGCAGGAGAATCACTTGAACCCGGGAGGCGAAGGTTGCAGTGAACCAAGATCACGCCACTGCACTCCAGGCTAGGCGACAGAGCGAGACTCCATCTCAAAAAAAGAAAGAAGAAAAGAAAGAAAGAAAGAAAGAAAGAAGGAAGGAAGGAAGGAAGGAAGGAAGGAAGGAAGGAAGGAAGGAAGGAAGGAAGGAAGGAAGGAAGGAAGGAAAGAAAGAAAGAAAGGGAAAAGAAAGAAAGAAAGAAAGAAAGAGAGAGAGAGAGAGAAAGAAAGAGAATCCTAAATGGTTTCTTTAATAAAATTATTTGACCTTCCCCATCATCCACAAAAATGTCACTATCCAGAGACACGCCCCCTTTTGCTCAGCTGCTGTACTGCTCTGTGAATCCAAGAGTGCCTCGGAACAGAAGCCAGCATCTGAGGCTGGATGCCCTGGGTGTGAGTGCCAGTGGCCCCCCTATTGCCCCACTGTTGATGGTCTCTCCAGGGTTCTATCCCCAGGTTCCCCAATCTGTTCCACAAATAGAAAATCGCAGCATCCCCGCCTCTTCAGGTGGCCATGGGCATGAGAAGGAGAGTTCTCTGCTCAGCGAGCTTCAGTGACCATCAGCAGCCACTGACCCAACAGCCACAAAAAGCACTCCAGCCATTACGTATCATACCCAGCCAGGGACTAAGTATTTCCCCATCTCTCCTGGCAAAAGGCTGTTCCCATGTTTCTTGTGACAGATGTGGCTCTCACTTTGATCTCACCCTCCAAAAAGGACTATGGACCTTCTCCAAGCCCTTTGTACCCAGAGGGGGCTAGCAAGGAATCCGTGGAGCTGCTGTGGGAAACTATCCGGGCATAATCCCTCATGGAAAAGGCAGCTGGGCCTCCAGCTGGGCCCAGGTGGTGAGGATGCAGGCCTGAGATGGGCTGGGATGAACCCTGCACAGCCAGATGAAGCCCACGTTCTGCAAGCCTTCTGTAGTGCATCCCCTCCGCAGCCGAAGCCTCCACTCCCCCAGCCTCATGAGAGGGTGCAAGGACTTGCTACTTCTCTGCCTGGGACTTTTTTCCCTTTGACAGTGGGAGCCAACTGGCGTCAGGGATCCCAGTGCAGCAGAGCACACAGTATACATAGACCCCCTAACGCAGGGCTACCATGGAGACTATGGGGCTCCAGATGGCAAGGCCCACACCACCGCTTCTCAAGCTTCTCCATGCCCACCAGTCACTGGAGTTCTCATTCTAATGCAGAACTGGGTTCATGTCGCAGAGGGGAGTGGAGGAAATGGGGCTGAGATTCTGTATTTCTAACAAGCTTCTAGGTGATTGCAGACTGCTAGTCCATGGACCACCCTTTGAACAGGGAAGGCTCAGGTTTGAATTCTTCCCTGCATTATTCATGACTGCATGGCCTTGAGAAAAGTATTTAACTCTTGGAACCTCTGTTTCCTCTTCTGCAAGACGGAGCAATCATCACCTACTCCCTAGAGTGGGAGGCAGCCAAGCTCCTTAGTGGGTGAAGGGCGGGGATGGAGCTAAACCCCAGACACTGCCTTCAGCAAAGCAAGAGAAAGACCCCCATAAGGACGTTCAAGGAGGATTTAGGAACCAGCAACATTATTTCTTCCCCAGGTGATGGGGCAGGTGGGCTTAGAATCAAGCAGCCCCAAATGGCATTCTGAGTCTGAAGCCACTCCTCTGTAATTTATGGACAATAAAAGTTATACGAGTTTTGTTGCTGGAAACAGGAAGGAAGGAAGGGAGGAAAGGGAGGAAGGAAGAAAGGGAAGAGAGGAAGGAAGGAAGGGAAGGGAGATCTTTAAGTCAACTGCTTGGCACAGGACTAAGCACACAGTAAGCACTCAAATGTTTGTTTCCTTTTTCCTATGTCAGCTTCCCTTTTTTTCTGTTGGTTTCCCTTTTTTTTTCTCTCCAGAGAAAATGTAACCATAATCCAAAAGGATCAACTAGGAGCTTCTGAGGATTATCATTCAATGATCATGAGCATGAATGCTTGTCTCCAGATCACACTATAAGGATCCTTTCGTTACAAGTAATGGAAACCCCCACCTAAACTTCAGAATATTATGGCTCCCTTAACTGAACAGTCCACTGGGGTTCAGGCATAGCTGGATCTAGGGACCTCAGTGATACTGTCAGGGGTGTGTCTCCATCTTTTTGTTCTGCTTTCTTTAGCATTGGCTTCATTCCCGGGCAGGCTCTCTGAGCGTGGTAACAAAGATGACCTCCAGCAGCTCCAGGTTGGCTGACCTGGCATCAAAGGAGATCCTCTTTGCCAAACAATGCAAAAAGTGGTGCAGGACTAATTCTTACCAGCCCAGGTGGAGTGATGTGTCTGTCCTGAGTAACCTGCTTAGTTCTGTGTGACACGTCCAACCTGGAGGCGGCATGGGAGCTCATACGGTAGATGCACCTGACAGTGACTTGAGCATAGCCTGAGAATGACCCTGCGTGGCAGACACGCCTGAACGTGTGTTTGGAGTTCCAAGGAATGGGAGGAGCCAACCTTTATCCATTCCTTAGCTGTGAGGAACACCTGAGCCCCCAGCCCAATGCATGGAATGCAAAGGCCCCGTGCAGGGAATTGCAGCCCTTTGTTTTGAGTTAAATGAAGGTTGCCAGGTGGAGGGAGCTAGGAGAAAATGCTGTATAAACCACATGCTTTTTGCAACAGTTCATCCCTGTCTTACAAAAGCCATTATTTTGTACAGGGCACAACGCACCTACACTCAGTGTAACATAAGCAGAAAAGTCGGCAAGGGTTTTATGTGGTTTTTCCTGTTGGTCAGCCTTTCCAAATGAGACAGGCCTCGTGTGCTCTGCTGGAACCTTACACGCTCCTTCGCAATAGACCTGGTTCAGGAACACCAGCTGAGTGGACGTGCAAGCCACATCACATAGAAGCTAAGAACGTCTCGTCAAAGCCTGACTGTGTGGGTTCCTATCCTGATTCTGCCACTCTAGGGGGTGTGATGTGGACAGAACTCTTCACCCTCTGTGTGGAGAGGGAACCTCTGGACCACTTCGTATGTAAGTTTCCTGCTAATAAAACCCATGTCTCATTTGTGGACTCTGGGTCTCTTCTTCAGCCTCCTAAACCTGCTGCCTTCCCTACTGAAGTTAATAGGAGCCGGGCACAGCAGAGACTCGCCCCTGATCATCTTGAGAGGGTAAATGGGAGATATATTAATTTTCTAGGGCTGCCATAACAGATACGACAAACCGGGGGAATTAAACCACAGAAATGCATCCTCTCACCATCCTGGAAGCCAGAGACCCAGCATCAAGGTGTCCAAAGAGTTGGTTCCGACTGGAGGTTCTGAGGCAGAGCCCCTCCCAGGCTGTGCTTGAGCCTGAGAGCCCCTCCCAGGCTCTGTTTCCTGTAATTGATGGGTTATACTTCACATGCAGGCAGAGCACTTTGCCGGCCTCATCTCTTAGCTGAGAAACGACTCCATACTTCTACGAATAACACAGCAATGAACATCTTTGTTCAAGGATCCGGGTTTCTGCAGGCTCTCTCCTAGCTCCTGGCGGCACTGACCATGTTCTTTCTCTTGTAGTTATTTCATTGCAGTCTCTGTCTCTGCTTCCTTCTCTCTGTGTCTTCTCCTGGTCTTCTTATGGTGACACCAGCCATTGAACTTAGGACCGACCCAAATCCAGTATGACCTCATTCTAGCTATATCCACAAAGACTCTATTTCCAAACAAAGTCACATTCTGAGCTTCCGAGAGGACATGAATTGGGGTGCGGAGGGAGGCATTATTCAACCTAGTATAGGTGGTGAACCAGAAGAAAAATCGAGTATGGATACCAGAGAATATAAGAGTATAGATGCTCGGCAAGCAAAACATAAAAGCAACAGATGTCCACAACAGCACAGAAGTCACCCATCATCAAATTGTCAACACCGAAGAGATCTTAGGCAAATCTGTTATCCTGCTACCTAGTAACAACTGTGTCTAGTTAACTCCACAAGGAAAATCCCATAGGGAACCCAGTTCCACAGCAACCAGGAATCTCTCTTTGATGGTAGTGTTTCTTAGAAGCCGAGCTAAATTTGTAACTGGAATTCTCTTCAAGTTAAGTTACCGCCTGCCCCCTGTGCTGACCACATATGTCCAAAATACCAAGAGCTTCAGCTCTCCAGAGAATTCTACTTCCGGCCCATAGAGTCCAGCTGCATCTAAAAATGTCAGGACGCTTCATGAACGATTTCTGCATCTCCAGCCTCAGGAAACACACCCTCCGACTTGACTCAGCTGGGCCTGTCTTCTCAGAATTACCATCACCAAGACATTAGACAGAGATTTTACTTTTCTCTCACCTGTAGAAGAAAATTCAAATTTCACTTTCTTGGGGGCTGAAAAATGTAAAAGAATATAGGCCACACCCTTAGCTGCGGTTATCTCTGGAAAGTGGGAAAAAAAGAGAGTTCCAATGGAGTATAAGTTATGTTTGAAATAAGAAAAATGAATAAAGACTCTTCTAAATTAAAAAGAACTTCTAGTGGTTCTGGGAAACCCATTAACAGACTTTATGTTGTAGCGCCCACAACCGTTGGTATGATATGTAGCAAGAAGCAAAATTTCCCCCCAACGACAAAAATAAAATCTAAACACAACAAAAGCAGTGAAAACAGAAAAGTCCCTGTGAAAAAAATCCAAAGCAAATGACATTTTTCAATTTCCTTCAAGACGCAATGATTTTCCATCTGATGGAGTGATCATTCCTGGGGACCTGAGACCTTGGACAAGGGGCAAGAGTCCCAGGTCTAAGTCACACTTCCCAGCTGTGTGACTCTAGGCAAGTCATTCTACCCATCTGGGCTCTGTTTCCTCTTTCTAAAAATATCCCTGCTAACTCATTTCTACAGTTGTCATAACAGTCAAACCGATCAACCTGTGGGAAGGAGCTTTGAAAACACGATAAACATTATAAGGGATTATTAATAAAATTCTTAATCATTTAAGTATATGTGGCATCCTGCCAGACCCCAATAAAGTACATACACAAAGGTAGTCCATTTCCTCAAATGATGGCTTCTGTTTAACCTCAGTGCCCAAGGCTAAAATCTTCATGCTCCTCAGTCTGAGAACTGTAACTATGCAAGGTTTTACTCTTATTATTTATTTATTTATTGCCTTTAAGCTCCATGCCCTTACTCCCTCCCCTGCCCCTGCCTCTGGGCAACCTTCATTCTCTTTAATAGAGTGTTTTTTGTACATATTCCTTAAAAGCTGTATATATTTGCATGGGTGTATCTCTAATCTACGTAAACAGCACGATCATTCATTTTGCTTCCTAGTGTTCTCGCTAACACTGTGTTGTTGAGATCCAGCGATGTTGTTGTGGCCAGCCAATCTGTTTCCTGTAATTGATGGGTTATACTTCACGTGCATGCACAACACTTTGCCAGCTTCATCTCTTAGCTGAGAGGCAACTCCATACTTCTACAAATAACACAGCAATGAACATCGTTGTTCAAGGATCTGGGTTTGTGCAGGCTCCTCAGGTATGCAATACTCAGCTTCCTCTCCAATCCAATCTCCTTGTAGCAGTGATGGGGGATTCCTGGACTCCCACCCCCACCAAACCTGGCATTATCCAGCTTTCTAATAAAGATATAGTCTATGGCTGGGTGTGGTGGCTCACACCTGTAATCCCAGCACTTTGGGAGACCAAGGTGGGTGGATCACGACATTAGGAATTCGAGACCAACCTATCCCAAATGGTGAAACCCCATCTCTACTAAAAATACAAAAATTAGCTGGGCATGTTGGTGGGCTCCTGTAATCCCAGATACTTGGGTGACTGAGGTAGGAGAATAGCTTGAACCTGGAAGGCGGAGGTTGCAGTGAGCCAAGATGGCACCATTGCACTCTAGCCTAGGCAACAGAGTGAGAATCCATCTCAAATAGATATATAATCTAACAGATATAAAGCGATAGCTTGTGGCTGTTTAATTTTCATCTAACTACGAACGATATGAGGCACTTCGTCATGTGTTTATTATTTAAGATGGGGAGGTTTTTCTTCTAAAAATTACCCATTCTATCCTTTTCGCATTTTGTTAGAAGTTGCCATCTTTTTTTTTTTTTTCTGTGGATTTGAGGATGTTCCTGAGTAAAGACCTTTTCCCATTTCTGTCATCTATTATAAACGTTGTCCAGAGACTGAACCAAAAATCCTTAATTTCGATGTAAGCAAATCACTCTTTTCTGCCTCATGGTTTGGCTCTTCCTATCAGCACCACCTAGTCAGCAAAACTCACCTGCAGTTTAAGCTCTCCTGCTAGCCTAAAGATGGAATCCATGCACCTCACACTGGCACACAGGCCCCTTAATCCCAACATTGCCTGCCTCTTTTCTGCTTCCCAAGCCTACTCTTCCATCCATAATTCTGCCTTGCACATGCAGCTGCTGTTCTCACTTTTAAGATACCCTTGTTTTTCTTCTTTAGCTGGTAAATGTGAAGACTCTTTCAAGTGTCACTTAGCTTCTGAGTATTTGGGGTGTCTTTTTTTTTTCTGAGACGGCGACTTGCTCTGTTGCCCAGGCTGGAGTGCAGTGGCTCGATCTCGACCTCACTGCAACCTCCACCTCCTGGGTGCAAGTGATTCTCCTGCCTCAGCCTCCCAAGTAGCTGGGATTACAGGTACCCACTACCACACCTGGCTAATTTTTGTATTTTTAGTAGAGACAGGGTTCCACCATGTTGTCCAGGCTGGTCTCAATCTCCTGACCTCAGGTGATCCACCTCCTTGGCCTCCAAAAGTGCTGGGATTACAGACATGAGTCACCATGCCTGGCTTGGGGTGTCTTTTCAACTCAGTACAGCATTGATATTTGCACATTTAGCCAATGTGGTTTCCACTTTGGGAGATAAATCCTCATGGCCCACACATGTAACTGTTATTATATCACTAAGTAGTGCCTAGTTAGAAGAGGTATTCACCTGTTCACGTTACAGGTGCAGAAGCTGAGCCTTCATCAGTGCAAAACAGTGGCAGACAGACGTTAGAGGCAGCAAAACGTTTTGTTCAGTCCACTGCTGCAGAGGAAAGACACTCCAATATAACTGAGCCCAAATCCAGCTAGGACAAAGGCACTGCAGTTTCTAAAAGGAAAGCAGAGAGGGAACCAAAAGTCGTTATGCGGAAGTGAAAAGGAGGGAATTAAAAAAAGAGATTAGGCCTGGAGTGGTGGCTCACACTTGTAAACCCAGCGCTTTGGGAGGCCAAGGTGGGAGGATCACCTGAGGTCAGGAGTTTGAGACCAGCCTGGTCAACATGGTGAAACCCCATCTCTACTAAAAATAAAAAAAATTAGCTGGGCATGGTGGCGGGTGACTGTAATCCCAGCTACTCAGGAGGCTGAGACAGGAGATTCACTTGAACCAGGGAGGCAGAGGTTGCAGTGAGCTGAGATCGTGTCATTGCACTCCTGCCTGGGCAACAAAGAGTGAAACTGCATCTAAAAAAAAAGAGAGAGAGAGATTAGAGGGGCCATGGGGAAATGGAAAATTACGTAAAAGGGGGTGAGTGGAAATTACTAAAAATTATTTGGCAGGACAGAAGTCTATGTTGGGTAATATAGCTTCTGCAGTTTGACAGCAATGCAATTGTCTGAGCCAAAACTCAGCAGAGTAGCCCTTCGGGTCATGGCTAGCGCAGGTGGAGGCCAGTCTAAAGCTTAGTCAAGCCTCCCAGAGTGGCGTTCAGGCAAGTGCTTTGTGCCGCAGGGGACATGATTAGGTAACCTGCACGTGGCTGAACAATTAACCAGCGTCAAAGCCTAGATTTAAACACAAGTCTGCCTGACCACAATATCCAAAGTGAACCCCTACATGAGTTAGGTCGGCATTTGTAATTTTGCTGAGGCATGGCTTGAGCCGCATAGGAGGCTTGTGAGCAGGAGGGAGTCACCTCACTAGTGAGGCTGCCCCACTGCCTTCAGCTTCATGATTACCTCTGATCCTGAGGTAACAGGAACTCTGGTGAACAAGAACACTTCGTAGAAATTTGCCAATTAAGGGCCAGGCACGGTGGCTCACGCCTGTAAACTCAGCACTTTGGGAGGCCAAGGTGGGATCACAAGGTCAGGAGTTTGAGACCAGCCAGGCCAGCATGGCGAAACCCCATCTCTACTAAAAATACAAAAATTAGCAGGGCATGGTGGGGGAAACCTGTAATCCCAGCTACTTGGGAGGCTGAGGCAGGAGAATCTCTTGAACCTGGGAGATGGGGGTTGCAGTGAGCCAAGACCGTGCCATTGCACTCCAGCCTGGGCAACAGAGTGAGTCTCTGTCTGAAAAACAAAGGAATTTGCTAATTGAGACTCCATAAAAAAGTCTGGTGAAATAGGTGAGTGATTACTTTGAGATGGAAGAACAGGCAAGAACAACTTGCTTCTTCGTGGGAAGGTAATTTAGGAACAAGCCAAAATATTCATTTCACAAACATGGAAATTTTCATAAGTTTCTGGAAGTTTCTAGAAGTCTGTCAGCCTTCACCATCCTGAGATACAGGGAAATCTTTGAACAGCCTTTGGGAAAAAAAAAAAAAAAGTGATGGGGAGGAAGGCAGCATGTGTGTACCTATGCAACAGTCTTGCATGTTCCTCACATGTACCGCAAAACCTAAAACGCAACAAAAATAAAAATTAAAAAAAATAGAAAGAAACGAAAGTGTAGTTTTTGACACTTCATTGCAACACACACGCCTTTCAGCAAAAAGAGACATCAGCACCACTCCTCTCGTGGCAGAGAACAACAGGTTGCCTCCTAGGACTCTCCCTGAGGATCCAGCTGGCTTTGGCTGCCATCATTACTGCTATTCTTCTAAATTACTGGGCAGGGCAGGATGACAAGGCTGTGCCTGGCGCAGGGAATGCCGAGGAGGAAAGGTGTTTCTCCATCAGCAGCTCGTCCAGTCTGACAAAAAACGCACCTGCACCTGGTGTAACATAAGCAGAAAAGTCAGCGACGGTTTTACGTGGTTTTTCCTGTCGGTCAGCCTTTCCAAATGAGACAGAACTCTTGCACTCTCCTGGAACCTTACATGCTCCTTGGCAATAGTCCTGGTTCAGGAACACCAGCTGAGAGGATTCACATCACATAGAAGCTGAGAACGTCTCGTCCAAGCTGGACTATGTGGATTCCTATCCTGGTTCTGCCACTCTGGGGGCTGTGATGTGGATCGAACTCTTCTCTGTGTGTGCCAGAGAGTCCTCATCTGTAACATGGGGATAATAGCAATGCCTTCCTCATGGGCAGTGGCAAGGAGCAGCTGAATTCCTATGTGCACCGCACACAGAGGAGAGCCTGGCCCCATGCAGACACGCTCCACAGCATCTGCTCCTCCCAGTCCCTCAGAATCCAGCCATGAGCTTCTCTGAGCCAGAGCAGGGGTTGGGGGCAGGGCAACAAGGTGCAGTGTTGATGAATGATGACAGCAGCTGGTACGCGTATACCGCTGCAAACGCACGAGATGTTATGAAGAGTCAGCAGGTCCCTGGGATGTGGAGAAAAGTCTGGATCCAGGAAAGGATGCGTCACATGCCTGTGGGGTGTCAGGCCACACGCCTCCCCCTTTTGTGTCTCCATTTCCCCATCTGAAAAACGTCCCGAGTGAAATACATCATTTCTTAACTCTTGTACTTCCATCCTAAGAGTTCCAACCACTGCCTGGACCTGGCTGTGATGTCCTTGCAGTCAGTCTTACAGTCATCCCAGTGTATGGTATTGGTATCTATGTTGGAAAGAAATCGCCTAAAGACTCGATTGTGAAACTTAGGGAGGAGCCGCTGAGAGGCCTCCCAGAGTGCTGCTGAGATTCGAGACAGGACAGGAGGAAGGGACTGGATTCCTCAGGCTGTATGACAACAGACAGAGAGAGGAAAAGCATGTGCCAAAATGCTTTTCATAAATCAAGAACGGAAGGGGCCATTCAGAGACACCCTCGGGGACCTGACATCATCCTTCCCATAACCCCAGGTGGCTGCACAATACCAAGTCTTTCGGTCTCTTGGAGATGGACTGGCTGGGGCCACCCAGGAGCAATTTTCTGACATATTTGCCCTCAATGCTAGAAGACTCAATGCAATTTGCCTCTGCTGGCCCCTATGACAACCAGATTAGACAATCAGTCTAACCTTCAGTGAAATCTCCTCATTATTGGATTCGGCGCAGCCTTCCTTGGACGGGAGTTGCAGCCTGAATGGCAAAAAGAAATGAACTAGACCTGAGCAGGACAGGCCCAAGGCCAAGATGAACCCAGGGAGCCAGTGCCCAAGTCAGAAGAGGAAGGTATAAATACTTTGAGTTCAAGGGCAGATGTCCAAGGCCGCCCAGATTCTACATGCGTCGGCACGTGGCTTTCAGTTAACACAGAGTGAGGCAAACACCTCCAGGCAGTACCCTCCAGCATAGAGAGGGGTCTCCTTACAACAGGAAAGGGCAGCTCCCAGCCCTACTGTCCAGGGCAGGAGCTCTGGGCACAGAAGCCACCGAGACCTGCACAACCAGAGAGAAGCCACCAGAACCCCATCGACAGCCCGCAGGCACTGTGGGGGTTGCGCCAAGCACTGCCCCAGCTGGGTGTCCTTTGTCCCCCTTAGGGCAAGAAGAGAATCCACAGGTGTTGGGGAGGGGGTGCTGCAGACCACCCCTCTCAACACCAGACTCACCTCAGTGCCCTCTGGCATGTAGAAAAGTGCCCAGCATACACTAGCCATGCAGCAAATGGTGGCAAAGGAAGGGCAGATTCCAACACACTGGTCCTCTGCGTGGTCCTGGACAAGAGCCTTTACCTCTCTGAGTCTCCGTCCCTGCTCTGGAAACTGTCGTGATGGTGATTATGCCTCCCCGAGTGTAAGAAGAGACACAATGGGAAATGCACAGAAAACCACGCAGGTGATGGGAGACACTCCACGAAGGCAAAGGATTCAAGACTAGAAAACCGTCTCCTCCACATGTGGACCTTGGACCATAAGTTAAGGGCAATAAGCCGAGCACAGAAGACAAACACTGCGTGATCTCACCTACATGTGGAATCCACAAAGCTGAACATATGAAAGTAGAGGGCAGGTTGGTGGTTACCAGGGGCTGGGTGGAGGGAGAGGTTGGAGAGATGTTGGTTAAAAGATTCAAAATTTCTATTAGGAGCAAAAAGTTTAAGAATTCTATTGCACAACATGGTGACTATCCTAATAACAACATATTTTACTCTTCAAAATTGCTGAGAGAGTAGATATTAAGTCTCATAACAAAAAAATGATGTGTATGTGAGGTAATGCATATCTTAATTAGCTCAGTGGAGCCATTCCACAATGTATACGTATCTTTTGTCATTTTTTTTTTTTTTTTTTAGACTGAGTCTCGCTCTGTCACCAGGCTGGAGTGCAATGGCGCAACCTTGGCTCACGGCAACCTTCGCCTCCCCGGTTCAAGCAATTCTCTGCCTCAGCCTCCCCAATAGCTGGGATTATAGGTGCCCACCACCATGCCCAGCTACTTTGTTTGTATTTTTAGTAGAGACAGGGTTTCACCATGTTGGCCAGGCTGGTCTCAAACTCCTAACCTCAGGTGATCCACCCACCTCGGCCTCCCAAAGTGCTGGGATTGTGTGAGCCACTGCGCCCGGCCAGTGTATACATATTTCAAAACAGCACGTATGTAATAAATATATACAAGTTTTTTGTCAACTAAAACACTTTTTAGCTGACAAAAAAAAAAGAAGCTTATCTCCTCATTCCTCTCAAATATGCCCAGATAATATTTTATGACTAAACAAGGAAAATTCTGTTTTCTCACTTTCATGTATTAACCTGACTACAAACAGGGGCTACAGGGCTATTCATTTTTTTTTCTTTCTTGTCTGTTTGTTTGTTTGGAGACAGAATCATCTCACTGTTGCCCAGGGTGGAGTATAGTGGCGCTATCTCAGTTCACTGCAACCTCTGCCTCCCTGGTTCAAGCAGTGCTTTTGCATCAGCCTCCTGAGTAGCTGGGATTACAGGTGCCCACAACCACACCTGGCTAATTTGGTTAATTTTCTATATTTTAGTAGAGACAGAGTATCACCATGTTGCCGAGGCTGGTTTCAAACTCCTGACCTCAGGTGATCTGCCCACCTCAGCCTCCCAAAGTGCTGGGATTACAGGTGTGAGCCACCGCACCTGGCCTGGGCGCATAATCAACACACACATTTCAGACACACAGGTGCATGTGCGCGCACGCACACACACACACACAAACACACTTTCTCTCTGTTTCTCTCTTTGCCGCCTCCCTCCAGCCACTCCCCAGATTCAATCTCAGCCAATGACACCAGCATCCATTTGGTCCCCGAGGCAGCACCCAGGGGGTCATGAATGACACTATTCCCCACTCCCAGCCCCAATTTCACATCTTGAGTCCCTCCGACCCCTGGGAGGGCTTCCCAACCCCTTCTTCCCACCCTGACCTTGGACTCCATCCGCTTGCCTGAAATATTCCTGTTGCCTCCAAGCAGGGTCTGGCATCTCCTCCTGCCCGGCACCTCCATCCCCCCAGCTCTGATCAGGGTGATCTCTCTGGATGGCACCTCTGACCATGTCACTTCTTCAATGTCCTTCTGCCATTCAGCATCAAGAAGGGCCTGGCCAACTTGGCCCCACAGATTCCTCCCGGGCCTCTTCCCCAAATACTGCCACCTCTGCTTTCCTGACTCTGTGCAATGAGCCTTTGTTCAGACCTTCAAAGACACACGCTCCTCGTCTCAGGGGTTTGCAGACACTCTTCTTTCTCCCAGGAGCCCACTGGTCCTCCCTCCTCCACCTGGGAAGCCTCTTCATCCCTCTGATTTCCATGCAAATGTCTCCCCTCCCCCACTGCTTTCCCTAACCACAGCCCTGCCCCCACCTCATACTTGCCCACCCCATACTTGCCCACCCCTGGGGAGAAGCCACTCCTTTAGCCCCCTTTGGCATTTACCCACAGTTTCTAACTAGACATTTGGGTGACTTTTCTTACCTGGGTCTCTACCCCCAGGTGAAAACCCAAGAGGCGGGACTACCTCAATTCTCTTCCCCTCTGTAGCTTCAAGCGAGGCTGGGCACTTGCTAGGCAATGATGGCTGCAGTAACCCCTCGGGAATCAAAACTCTCTATATTGTTATTTTTATCCTTTTAAAAAACCCTGCCTAGAAATCATTGCATTTGATGCGAATGGCCTTCGAGGAACTAGGCCTGCTTGCCATGGATCTAAGGAGATGGTTCTCAAACATGGCAGCATGGATAGCCACAAGGAGCTTTCAAAACACACCGAAGCCCAACTCCCATCCCCAGACAGTTTGTCTTAAATGGTTTAAGTGGGATTGGGCCCTCCTATTTTCAAAAATTTCCCCCTACTGACTCTACTGTGCCAGATGGAGAACCATGGGCCTTGGGAATGCAGTCTGAGTCCACCTTGGGCCTAGCAGTCAGGAAGCAATGATGCCTTCAACCTGGGAAGCCCATCTGGCTTGAAGAAGAAGCCAAGCCATTAGATGAGTGAAGAAGAAACAGGGTCTAGCACCCAAATAGAAGGCAAATAAGATCCAGGCTGTAGAAACGCATGCTGTGAATAAAGAAACCCCCCAACAGGCTTTGTGTGAGCAACATGGCTGTTTATTCACCTGGGTGTGGGCGGGCTGGGTCCAAAAAGAGAGTCAGCGGAGGGTGGTAGGAAAGGAGTTGGTTTTATAGGTTTGGGGTAAGCAGTGGAAAGTTACAGAAGTTACAGTTTAGGTCAGTTTTTTGCAAGCTGGGAATGGGTTGTAGGGTCTGGAGTCTCAAGGTTGACTAAGGTGGGTTACAAAGTCCAATGGCCTTGTCAACTGAGGCCAGAACAAGAAACAACAGAAGAATGTCTCAGGTTAGTTAGGCGCCGCAGGGATTGATCGTTCTTCCGCTTTTCATGGCCTTTCAGTTACTTCAGGTTTTCTAATTCCAGAAGGACTTCCAGAGGCGTACGTGCGGGTCATGGGGGTCGCCACACCATCCATGGCACCGTCAGTCAGCCTAAAAGACCTTACACAGGCTGCCTGTCAGAATTCTTACTAAGCAATGGAGAAAGGACAGAAAGCAGAAAGCCTAGACCTGCACACAGGCTGGCCATGGCCATCAGCAGAGTCTGGGGATCCCAGGGAAGACCACCCCACATTCACAGGCCTCAGGTTCACCAGAACAGGCCCAGGGCAGCAAGAACAAGTATAGCATCCCTGTCCAGCAAGGTGGTCTTTTAACACTGGGTGGTCCTAAGGAACTACTCAGCGTTAAAAGAAAAACTTTAGACAAATTAAATTGAACAGAGTTTACCTGAGCAAAGAATGGTTGAGATACAGGCAGCCCCATACCCAGAGCAAGTTCAGAGACTCCGGCACTGCCACATGGTTGCAAAGCGTTTATGGACAGAAAAAGGAAAGTTTCATGCAGCAGATGGAGGTAAGGCACAGAAACAGCTGGATTGGTTACAGCTTGGCATTGGCCTTACGTGAACACGGTTTGGACAATTGGCAATCTGTAATTGGCTGAAATATTGTGATTGGTACAAGCGTAGGTTACAGCCTGTTTACACATTCAGTGAGGTTACAGTTCACCATAAATGGAGAAACCTTTAGGCTGAACTAAAATATGTAAGAAGGCAGCTTTAGGCTAAATTTGACACCAGTGTACCCTGCTTTGGCTTATGGCCAGGATGTACCTAACATGTCTGCCTGAAATTTCTCAGGGCCTTGGGACTGCTGAATCTGGAAGGCAGCAGAGACTAATGACAGCCAGAGAAATTCCTCTCTCATTTTCGAAACCCCTCTAGACTTTGATGCTTAGAAAGCAACCTCTTCTTTAGCGGACACCCGAGGTGCTATTGACGAGCCTGCCTCCCCCGCCTCCTGGCAGCATGGCTTTTCAGCAAAACTCATGGGTCCATTGTTTTTGTGCATGTGTGTTTGGTTCCAGTTTTGAAAGTTGGTTCTGAGCTCAAAGGACAGGACAAGATTAACAACTTGAAGAGATGATCGCCTTCTCCTCTCCGGCCCAGAAAGCCCAGCATCTCTTTGGCAATCAGCCAGCCTGACGGTGTCCTTCCTAATGATGGGAAAGCATTGGTACCTGCATTCAAGCCTCCATCAGGAGGCACAGCAAACCCAAGAAGGAGGCTCCAGAGGCTGCACAACACGGCTGCCCACAGCACACACCCGGTGGCCTGCCTCAATGAGTCAGATTTGCAACAAACCATACTGCTCCCACCCCACTTGAAGCTCAGGCCTGGGGAGAAATCTGTAGTAAAGCACGGTTGCTTTCTAGATAGAGTGGACAGTGGGAAGCCAGCCAGGGCCCAAGCAAAGAAATTGGGGGCAGAAGGACAAAGCAAAGAATCGTCGCTAGGGAGTTGTACTCCTCACGAAGCTGACGGTCCGGGCTGGGGGAGGCAGGCCAGGGAGTCAGCACCCCAAGAGTCTGAGAACCTAGCTTGTATGCCACTTCTGTTACAGAATATTCAGGAGACCGGAGAGACCAATGGGTGAAATGGGAGGGTTTTATTAAGGTGGCCCTCAGAGGATTAGCATCCCAAGTCTGAGCCCCAGAGACAGAAAATGGGGTGCTTTTATACATCTAGGATGATACATCTAGGTTTACAGAAGTTAGAACAAAGAACAGTTAATTAATTTGTAACATGTCTTGCGACGTACATTTGAAAAATAGCATTTTGAGAAACGCATTGCACATTTTTGGGGTATGATCGTGCCCTGTGACCTTGCAGCTGGTCAGCAAGAAAAACAGGAGTCTTGAGATGCCTGGGAACTTTGCTGAGAACGTGGGGGAGAAGAGATAAGGTAGGTTTTACAGGGAGTTAGTTAATTTTAAGCAGAGCTGGGGGTTAGGTTTTACATTAAACAGCACATCAACACAGTCAAATTTATTATTTAGCAACTACAAATTATAAGGTTTTGTTCTTACTATTATTGCTATTATTTAATTCCCTTCTTCACTTCCACATAGAGCTGACGATGGCATTCAACATGTCGGAGGGGACCGTGGCTGGGGTCACTGAGCAAGCCACATGCCCAGCCGGATGGGGCAGAACACACTGACAAAAAAAAAAAAGGACACATGCACACAAATGTTCATTGCAGCACTGTTTACAATAGCAAAGACCTGGAACCAAC